>NW_027361742.1:15232500-15817500 GCF_039654945.1 Dendrobates tinctorius
TCAGCCATGGTTCCCTAGAGGTTTCCTCCACAGGGGGTTTTTCCTCTCCTGAGTGCTGTAGGATGACTCTTTGTGAGTCGGAGGTTTGCCAAGTTAGTCCCCTTAATGCTTTTGCAGGGACTTCTAGTTTATAAGTTTACTAAAATGATTTATAAAAAAAAAAAAAAAAGGTGTCAAATGTGAATTTATAACCTGTCACAGCTTTGCGGTTTAGGAGTCAGGTGGAAGTTGCAGGCAAGTTAAGGGGGACTCATTTTAACTAATAGAGGATGTAAAACCTCATGGTGGTGAACAGGCTCGGCTTTGGTGGCCAGCCTCAAGGACGTTATAATGGTAACGTCAATCAGGGGCGGGCACAGTGGTTAAGCACAGGAGTGAGGATAATAGGGTCATTGGTGCCCTGAAAGTTTACTGGCTCTGCTTGAATGGCAAGCCAGTGCGTGCCGCCCCTTTATGGCTGTCTGGCCTGGTTCTGTATGTCAGACAGCTGGGGATATCACAGTACTTGTGAATCCCAATGTACTAGCACTTCACCTGACTCCTAATGTGATTGTTTTAATCCTGTGATTTAAATAAAGCTGTGGCCATTTTGACAACCAATATAATGTGTTGTGTATTTATTCTAGTGCCTAGGTTTACTGTAGTTATGGTGGTTTTAAGATGGAGTGGGAGTCCGTCCCATATCCATAAGTCAAGACCTTCGCTTTGCCGAGCGAAGGTTGGAGTGGACCCAGTGTAGGCAGAGGTTTAGGTTGGCACCCAGTTTTGCTAAACCTCTGGAATCTCCCGACAGGACGTCCGAGCATCAGGGGGCTTCCCGCGAGGGATCCAGGCCCCGGCCCGCTCGAGCCCCTGTGATCTGTCATGGTTGCCGGCAGTACGGTCACTTTGCCAACCAGTGCCCACAGCGGCTGGGAAGACGCTCGCCCCTAGTGGCCGTAGGAGGCGGCTCACTAGAATCTGCGGCGGTTTCCTCCAAGTTGTCCTTTAAGGGGAAACTTGGGAATGGATATTCCACTCTGGCGGTGGAGGTTTGCGTGGATTCCGGAGCGGAGGGCAATATCATGTCATCTGCCTTCGCTCAACGGCATGCTATACCACTGATTATGATGTCTACACCAGTCACCGTCAGAGTAGTGAATAGCGCGACTCTGCCCTCACAGATTACCCACCAAACCGCTCCACTGTTACTCTCGGTGTCTCCATCTCATCAGGAGACGATATCCCTCCTCGTCATGCCCAACGGTACCGACCAGGTCCTTCTAGGGGTCCCCTGGTTGCGGTATCACTCTCCCCATATAGAGTGGTCCTCAGGGAGAATTCTTGGATGGAGTAAGTCATGTGAGGGTAGATGTCTGAGGGAATGCATCCAGGTTGCCTCCACCAAGGTCCCCACAGATCTTTCCTCGCTTCCCAAACACTATCGACAGTATGCGGACGTGTTCTCTAAAAAGGCGGCGGAGACACTTCCACCGCTACGCCCCTATGACTGTCCTATTGACCTCTTGCCTGGTGCTGAGCCTCCTCGTGGTCGAGTCTATCCCCTCTCTCTCCCGGAGACAGAGGCCATGTCTCAATACATCAGGGAGAATCTGGCAAGAGGATTCATTAGGAAGTCAGTGTCAACAGCAGGGGCGGGATTCTTCTTCGTCCAGAAGAAGAGTTGGGGAAATACGTCCTTGCATCGATTACAGGGGTCTTAACGCCATCACCGTTAAGAATAAGTATCCTCTACCCCTGATATCGGAGCTGTTTGATAGGCTATGGGGAGCGAGAGTGTTTACCAAACTTGATCTGCAGGGGGCTTACAATCTGATTTGCATCCATGATGGGGACTAATGGAAAACGGCATTTAACACCAGAGACGGGCACTATGAATATCTGGTGATGCCCTTCGGACTCTGTAATGCCCCAGCCATCTTCCAAGACTTTGTGAACGATATCTTCCAGGATATGCTTACCACCTCGGTAGTAGTCTATCTGGATGATATTCTCATCTACTCTCCAGATATTGACTCCCACCGGAGAGATGTTTGCAAAGTTTTCAACCTCCTGCGGGCAAACTCCCTCTATGCCAAGTTGGAGAAGTGTGTGTTTGAGCAGGAGTCCTTGCCTTTCTTGGGCTATATCATCTCAGCCCAGGGTTTGGCCATATATCCTGCCAAGCTACAGGTGGTGATGGATTGGCAGGAACCCCATTCTCTCAAAGCGGTGCAGCGCTTTACGGGGGTTCATAAATTACTATCGCCAATTCATTCCCCACTTCTCAACTTTGGTAGCGCCCTTGGTAGCCCTCACCAAGAATGGTGCAAACCCCAAGTTGTGGTCAGAACCAGTCTCCAAGGCCTTCTCCTCTATTAAATCCCATTTTGCTAGTGCTCCCATTCTACATTGCCCGATGTGGATAAACCCTTCTTTCTGGAGGTGGATGCCTCCTCCGTCGGTGCTGGAGCGGTCCTGTTCCAGAAGGACTCACAAGGTCGGAAGCACCCATGCTTCTTGTTACGGTGTTGAGGAAAAATAAAGATGCACCAGAAAGTGGACCCTCTGGGTCACGACTCCAGAGCCCCCGGAGGTGAGTGCCCAGGTGAGGACCACAGGGAGTGTTAGGGACAGACCTCCAGGGGCCGCAGCAGCCGGAACCAAAGGGATGACTGAGGCAATAGAAAGAAGGCACTGACATGGACGATAAGCAGAGCACCGGGCAAGGCAGAGACCCAGTGGGGTACAGGACCGGAGAGCCAGGGGAGCACAGGACTGGAGGCTGTAAAGGTAAAGAAGCAAAATGACGTATAAAGTGTAGGATGGCAGAAAACCGAGAGGGGAGAGCAGGAGGCAGGACAGAGGAGGGAAAGCCCTAGGGAGACTGGGAGGGCAGAGTACAGGAGAGGCAGACCGAGATCAAGCAGGCAGCGGACTAGGGAGAACCAAGGCATTAGCACAGAACAGACAGAGGACGAGAGGGGGCCTGAGTACACAGTGAGCACTGCAGCAGACAGTGTCACCGCATAAGATAATCAGGCGTCTTACCTGAGCAGGTGCCGGGCATATGTAGCGGTGATCGCCGCCATGTCGGGGGCGGGGCTAGCGTGTCACATTACCCAGGAGGCCGCGCGCTGTGTGCTCATACCTGCTCATACCCGACGCCAAGGGAGCCTGAGGCCAGGCGCGGCGACGCTCCGAGAAGCAGGAGCGCGCCGGACAGAGCATGCAGAGAGGTAAGCAGGAGCAGGGGCCGGTGCCGTGACACTTCTTCTCCAAGACCTTCACACCGGCGGAGAGGAATTTTTCCATCGGGGACCGGGAGTTGCTAGCAATGAAGTTGGCCTTTTCAGAGTGGAGACACCTCCTGGAGGGGGCTCGCCACCCTTTCCAGGTGTTCACCGACCACAAGAATTTGGTCTATTTACAAACAGCCCAGCAGCTGAATTCTCGCCAGGCCAGATGGTCCTTGTTCTTCTCCCGTTTCCACTTCACCCTGCATTTTCTCTCCGGGGAGAAGAACATCCGGGCCGATGCTCTCTCCCGCTCCGTGATGTCATCGGAGGAGGAGGAGCCTCGGCTGATAGTCCTGTCTGAGAGCCTGAGGACCGTGGCTCCGGTCGCCCTCGAGTCTGTACCTCCGGGCAAGACTTTTGTCCCTGCCCATCTTTGACCGGAGGTCCTCTCTTGGGCTCATTCGTCCAGGCTGGGTGGACATTTTGGGACCAAACGGACCTCTGAGCTTCTGGCGAGGACGTACTGGTGGCCGCATATGGCCCATGACGTCAGGGACTATATACGGGCGTGCGTCTCTTGCGCCCAGAATCGGCTCTCTCGGCAGCAGCCCGCTGGGTTACTCTACCCTCTGCCGATTGCTGACAGGCCCTGGGAAATGGTCGGTATGGACTTTGTGGTGGGTCTGCCAGTGGCAGCACCATCATTTGGGTGGTCACTGATCATTTCTCCAAGATAGTGCATCTGGTACCACTCTCTCGGCTACCTTCGGCACGGGGCCTGGCAGCGTTGCTTATTAAACATGTTTTCCGCCTACACGGCATGCAGGATAATATTGTCAGCGACCGGGGTCCTCAGTTTGAGTCTCGGTTCTGGAGAGAGCTCTGTTCTCTGCTCAGCATTGAGCTAAATCTCTCCTCGGCCTATCATCCCGAGACGAACGGGTTGGTTGAGAGCGCCAACAAGACCCTGGTGACATATCTGCGACATTTTGTCTTGGCCAGGCAGGATGATTGGGCACCCTTGCTGCCGTGGGCGGAGTTCGCCTTGAACAACGCTGTGGCAGACTCCACCGGTCAGACCCCATTCCTCTTAAATTATGGCCAGCATCCGCGCGTCCCCATGCCCGTGTCGTCCACCGAATCTAGGGTGGCAGACTGGGCGAAGGAGGCACGTCACATTTGGGATCGCACGCAGGATGCTATCCGGGCCTCCAAGGAGAGAATGAGGAACTCCGCTGATACACACGGGCACCCTGCTCCGACTTTTGCCCCTGGAGACTTGGTGTGGCTCTCACATCAGGCTGCGGGTAGAGTCTGCTAAGTTCGCACCACGCTACATTGGCCCCTTCAAGGTCCTCGAGCAGATCAGCTCTGTGGTCTACCGTCTGGCCCTTCCACCACACTTGGCTATCTCTGATACATTCCACGTGTCCCTCCTTAAGCCTGTTCATTTGTCCCGGTTCTCCGAGTCATCTGCCGGGACATCAGAGATGTCTTCGGATGAGTTTGAGGTCAATGCCATTGTCGGATGCAAGGTGATGCGGGGCAAAGAGTTTTATTTGGTGGATTGGAAGGGTCATGGTCCAGAGGCTCGGACCTGGGAGCCAGTGTAGAACATCCACGCTCAGCTCCTCATTGCTGCATTTGAGCATAGCGAGGCTCAGAGGGGAGGGGGCCCTAGGAGGGGGGTAATGTTAGGCGTAGGGTTCCTGCCACTGCACAGCAGGAATCCAGAGCTTTGCACACAGCGGTCTCCCATTCTTTGCCCGCAGTGGAGCCTGCTCAGCAGATTCGTCGGTCCCGGCGCTCTGCCCAGGACAACTCCGTGGGTTTGCTTGCTGCTGCCAACTCTGGCACAGCTATGACAATGCATGCTGCTCAGCAGCGAGATTCTCCAGGGACTAAGTCCTCATGTCGGGCCACTGAGCATGCCCGTGGAGTGATCTCCCTTTGGAGATTGAGGGTCACATGCTCAGGTCCTGCTCGTGTTTGGATTGGCCCATCCGAGAAGCCAGGCAGGTTCCGGATGCTCGCGGCTATAAAAGGTTTGCATGGCTGCTCGACCATGCGCTAGGATAGACTGTATTTACAGATTATGTGGAGTGAGTGATGTATGCACATATGAATATCTCTGGTGAATGACTCATTAAGAAATCCCTACCGTTGGTACGCATGAGTTGCGCAGCCTAGCCTGCTAGCGCCCAGGCTTAGGTGTAGGTAGGACAGAGGTTGAGTCAGGCATCAGTCCTCACCAGGGACTCGGCACGCCTCAGTGCACGTGCTCCACTTCATAGCCAGCATCTATAGCGGTGCTCGCGGCAGCGACGCCGCGCGCACAGTGGGCCTAAAGGGACTCTAACCCCGTGTCCTTGGGGTAGAGTTCTGTGGCTGTACACTGTGCGCTCTATTGGCCAGGCTCTGTGAGCTAAACAGGCTCTGGCATTTACATTCAACGGTTGTGCGACTCTGTACATTAACAGAGTTCGCACCTGTTCACATTGGGTGACGTAACCCACGTATGACTGTTTTTACGCCGCTCTATTCTTCCACCATTACTTAGCAGCAGTGCACCACCTCTGCACGGTGGACCCCGGGCTGCGAACGCACCTACTATTGTTTTATAATTTGGTGCATTCCGCCAGCCCTAACAGCAGTCATGAGGAAACCCTGACGTGGGTGAGATAACTGAGGCTGAAGAGCCTGTGTTTGCATAACCTGTGTGACCACAGGGATTACAGAGCTGATCTCTGTCATGGATGCTATGCTGATGTGATGAAGTTTATGTTGCTGCTGTGGGTTTATGATGCCAAAAAAAAACCGCATGGACTATGATTGTTTAGGGAAAACCCATGCCGGATCTGGTTTTGTGGCGGCTAAGCGAGTATCCCCTTCTTGAATATCAGTGTGGCGCCCCTGAGGCTCGGTCACAACAGAGGTACTGCACCTTCTCCTAAGGTGTAGTGCCCCACCATCCAGGTAAGGTGGGAACTCCTTTCCACACTCCAACACTCGCACCCTACACAACAGGGTAGTTCTGCACAACCACATTGCGGCTCAGTGCTTAGAGAGTAGCAGAGCACCTTTGGTGGTTCTCTGCTTGGAACACTTGATGTGCTGGTAGGTGGGTGGAGTTAAGATACATAAAAGAGTGGGAAAGTGTAGGATGACAGGTCAGTCTGACAGAAGGTCAGTCGGGTAGGAAGTCACTCAGACAGGAGTGAGGATCCCTGGAAGAAGGGATGGAGGAAGGAGTGCTGCAGCTGCCTCAGTGACCTGAGCCAGCTGGCACGGGAAAGGAAAAGAAGGAGAAAGACGTAGAACTGAAACCTAAGCTTCCATAAGAGAGAGAAAGAAAAGTACGGAACGAAGGAGTAGAGAGAACAGAGAAGACATGGGTTAGAAATGGAACCCTGCCTATAGGTTCTCAGCGCAAGGCCGGGGCCCAGTCCCCGAGGTTGTATGGACACTTATGGTTCTGCAGCAGACACCGGTGGAGTAGTTGGCTGTAAATGCACTATTCCCATCTAAGACTTGGGGCACAACAGCAATTGGATAGAGAGCCGGGACTCAGGAGAAGGGAGTCCCCGAACAAGTAGAGTTCTTGGGAACATGTGTCAGGGGGAACTCCAGAGTACCACGGTACTGGAGATCTTCACACAAAGGCGCTATAGAGGAGACGTTGAGGAAAGGCACATAAGTTGGCGGAGTGTTGGAAGGGAGCTTTCCATCTTGCCTGGAGGTTGACTGAGTCCCTGACCCGAAGGAAACGGCACAGATGCGGGTATTACTGACTGTGAGTAAAGTTTTGGAACTACATGCCCTGGTGTCCTCCATTCCTTCCTGCGTCCATCTGCTTGACACTGCTACATCCCCTGCGGTGGACACTACACCACCTAAGTGTCCCCACATCTGCACTGCCCTGGGACAACAGCCCTGCCTGTGGAGGGCTATACCATCCTTGCTGCACCACACCATCTGTCCCAGAGGATCTGTCTGCAGCGTCGGCTTAACACCTCCCTTGCCGAACACCACAGGTGGCATCACAAACTATTCCATTCCACTTAAACTACATTCCCCCATTACTTGGTTGCCAAGGGCCACGGACCGGGTCACCGCTGCTGTGACACATTCCCCTGACACCGGCCCGGTACCGAGTACCCCATGGCCTTGGGAGGGCGACCCAATTTGGTGTCACGAACAGGATGACGAGACCCGAAGCCATCGGGTTTGGTGTGCCTGAGATTTGTTGGACTTTGAACTTTTGAAAATGTGTAGAAGACCCAATTTGATAGACTGTGACATGAATATTAAAAATGGCCGCTGGCGCGGAGAAGAAGGGCGTGAAGAGATAGGAGGTCCTAGGAAAAGACCGTGAAGAGTCTTGGGCCTCCCCTGCCTGAATTACTACGTGACAGCAACATGGCCCAACCCCCAAGAGGTTTGTATATAGTCTTGGTATGGAGGCGCTGGAAGAAGACGCCGCCCCCGGAAGGAAGGGCAGAAGCCAGTGGCGGGAAAGGGGCCGAGGCGGGGAGAAGAACGCCAGAACGCCATTTTGGAGAGAGAGGGAAGGAGGCCTGTAGAGCACGCAGAGGTTAAGTTGGATCTCCGCGGTGCCATGGCTGAAGGCTCCGACCCAGTAGCAAAGATGAACCATCAGCAGCTGGAGGACGAAATTGCACAGCTGATGCACCCCCTGCAACTGAGGCAGGAAGCACTATGGACATTGAATCTGCAGCACGCCAAGGAGGGACCAACACTTACAGTAACTCTCGTGACCCAGGACGGTATTTAGCACCATTGTGCTTTTTTGTTTGCATATCATGGTTTAGTTTTTGGTTCTCCAGAGTTGCCCTGTTTTGATTGGCAGCGTTTCTACATTTGGAATTGAGGAGATCATGAACGCTGTATGACCCAAAACTGTTATTGTAAATAGTTGCACCTCTTTAGGTGCCCTCTCTTGGTTTTACATAAGGACACTTTGAGAAGATGATGTCTACCTCAAAGGACACTGCAAGAGATCCCGGCTGGGAGCTGTGTCCAGCACTTACAAGAATAATTGTTGAAAGTTTTAATGTGAAGTATTTTGATAATGATGTATCTTATGAGAGTATTAGTAACTAGGAAACAGCTTTTATATATAATGAGAAATGTTTTGATACAGGGATGAGATATTTGAATAAAGAGTTGAAAATCTAAATGGTGAACCAGGTCACAGTTGTCACTTGAAAGAAAGTAGAAAATGTGCACTAGAAAGAGAAGAAGAAATGTGTACTAGAGAAGGAAAGATGAAGAATACTGAAGTGATAGTGAGTCACAGATAATAGCACTTATAATTACGTAAGGTATCAAAAATTGCACTTTTGACTTGAAATTTAGATAGTTAATTAAGAATTGTTTGCAACGTTCAAGAAACAATGCCTCCTATATTAGGAAGTTTAGTATAAGAAATATTTATGCAGCATTACAACATTTTGTATGTTCCTGTACTGTCAACTTTGTTTATCTTGTAGCCCGCAGACGTGCTGTGTTTCTAATGGGGGGTATGTGGCGCCCCTGAGGCTCGGTCGCAACAGAGGTACTGCACCTTCTCCTAAGGTGTAGTGCCCCACCATCCAGGTAAGGTGGGAACTCCTTTCCACACTCCAACACTCGCACCCCACACAACAGGGTAGTTCTGCACAACCACATTGCGGCTCAGTGCTTAGAGAGTAGCAGAGCACCATTGGTGGTTCCCTGCTTGGAACACTGGATGTGCTGGGAGGTGGGTGGAGTTAAGATACATAAGAGTGGGAAAGTGTAGGATGACAGGCCAGTCTGACAGAAGGTCAGTCGGGTAGGAAGTCACTCAGACAGGAGTGAGGATCCCTGGAAGAAGGGATGGAGGAAGGAGTGCTGCAGCTGCCTCAGTGACCTGAGCCAGCTGGCACGGGAAAGGAAAAGAAGGAGAAAGACGTAGAACTGAAACCTAAGCTTCCATAAGAGAGAGAAAGACAAGTACGGAACGAAGGAGTAGAGAGAACAGAGGACGTGGGTTAGAAGAGGAACCCTGCCTATAGGTTCTCAGCGCAAGGCCAGGGCCCAGTCCCCGAGGTTGTATGGACACTTATGGTTCTGCAGCAGACACCGGTGGAGTAGTTGGCTGTAAATGCACTACTCCCATCTAAGACTTGGGGCACAACAGCAATTGGATAGAGAGCCGGGACTCAGGAGAAGGGAGTCCCCAAAGCAAGCTACAGCTGTCTGCCGTACAAGTAGAGTTCTTGGGAACATCTGTCAGGAGGAACTCCAGAGTACCACGGTACTGGAGATCTTCACACTTAAAGGCGCTATAGAGGAGACGTTCAGGAAAGGCACATAAGTTGGCGGAGTGTTGGAGGTGAGCTTTCCATCTTGCCTGGAGGTTGACCGAGTCCCTGACCTGAAGGACACGGCACAGAAGCGAGCATTACTGACTGTGAGTAAAGTTTTGGAACTACATGCCCTGGTGTCCTCCATTCCTTCCTGCATCCGTCTACCTGACACTGCTACATCTCCTGCGCCGGACACTACACCACCTAAGTGTCCCCACATCTGCACTGCCCTGGAACAACAGCCCTGCCTGTGGAGGGCTATACCATCCTTGCTGCACCACACCATCTGTCCCAGAGGATCTGTCTGCAGCGTCGGCTTAACACCTCCCGTGCCGAACACCACAGGTGGCATCACGAACTATTCCATTCCACTTAAACTACATTCCCCCATACTTAGGCGCCAAAGGCCACGGACCGGGTCACCGCTGCTGTGACACATTCCCCTGACACCGGCCCGGTACCGAGTACCCCACGGCCCTGGGAGGTCGACCCAATTGCGCTACATTTCAATATATATAAATATATATATGTATATAAATATATACAGTATAATATATACTTGAGCACGTGGTAAATCTAAATTTAATGTCAACATTTTACATGGTGAATCCTTATCCCAAAAGGAACAAATTTGAGGGGTAAGACTTACCAATTTGCAAAGTTAATTTTTCCTTGGCACCCTGATTATATATATATATATTTTTTTTTTTTTTCTCTTCTCTGTCATTAAATATTGTTTTTAATCTCCACTATATGTATTCACTTACAGTTGGAACAAGAAGTTTACATACACTATATAAAGACACATATGCATGTATTTCTCAATATCTGCCATGAAATCAGAATAAACCATTCCCATTTTAGGTCAATTAGGGTTACCATAATTATTAATATTTGCCAAATGCCAGAATAATGAGAGAGAGAGAATGTTTTAAGGCATTTTTTTTCTACTTACTGCAAAGTCAAAAGTTTGCATACACTAAGATTACTATGCCTTTAAACAATTCTGGACTACCCATATGATGATGTCATGTGTTTGGAAGCTTTGGCAACATCTGAGTTAATTAGATACACACCTGTGGATGTATTTTCATGCATGCCTGAAACACACTGATTCTATGTGTAGTATCATCAGAAAGTGTAAAGAAATCAACCAATATATCAGAAAGAAAATTGTGGACTTGCAAAACTCTGGCTCATCCTTGGGTACAATTTCAAGATACCTGAAGGTGCCTTGTTAATCTGTACAAATAATTATACGCAAGTAAAAACAAGAATACCGTATCCTCACACATTTCTCCCTCTCCATAATGTTATCAAAATCCCAACCCACCTTACTGTCCCCTCACAATAAATTACATTACAATTAGTCTTCAATTTAAACAGCTCTATTGGAGCACTTAACATATTGTTTATATTGGGTAGCAGAGTGATGCTAACAGCATGATCTGATTTCCTAATCATGCTGCTGACGTTGCCCTAACCTGGAAGTGCCGGTGACCAGGGCTTTATTTGTACTAGTGCCCAAAAGATGCAAGTACAATTTAAAGCAACATATTCCAAATCCCATGCCAGGGGGAAGTAAGCTGCAGCCGCCAGTGACACCTTTGACCGTCACATCAGGTGGTCAACGGCTCTTCCCTGCCGGCTGTGCCCAGTGTAAATGCCCAACCTGCCCCACCAAAATATGCTCCTGTTATAATATGGCAAAGATCTGGAGGGCAGCAACATTATAGGAATTTTACATAAATGACCTTAGTTTGGGGGGATAAAAACCTACTTACGGATTCCATTTAATGTCAGGTGCCCACATACTTTCCTTCATATAGTGGATAAATCTTTGCATCATGCTTTATCGTTCTTTTGAATGTATCCTTGACGTTTGCTCAAAATGGTGCACCATTAAAAATAAATGCAGAGGATTTATCTTTTTTTTACTTGACCATTTAAAGAGACTGTTAATTATGTGTAATGGTGATTTAATGAGATCTATTGAGTAAGCAGAAAAGACCGATTTATAGCTTTCAATTACTTTCCCCTGGAGCAGATAATTATGGCTCATTGAATTCCACATTTATGGGAAGGGGTGATTTTATGACACAACATCTATTTAATGCCACTAGGACAATAGTAAAGTCTTCCTCCCAGTCACTTTTCCTAACTAAACAGCATCAATAGTAGATAAAATGCAAAGAATTTATGAATTTATCAAATGAAGCATACAATGTCATATGAAATGTGTGAAACAATAATGAAGTTTTTCTAGTAAATCCATAAAATAGGTGAACATTTGTTCCATTACATTATGCCCATAGAATTCACTGTAATGATCACATTTAAAGAGTAAAGTAGTCTGCTCCAAATATAATACCCAGAAGTATACCATATATCTTGTGTCTATTTATATTTCTTATTCTCCTTTATGTCTTTGTAAAACAAGTAAAAGATATTCAGTTATAAGGATACAGTATATATACACACATATGAATATATAGATGTCTTCCAAATGTTTCAGATTCATTGAGAATGGAGGAGGTGTCCTAAAAGGTAAGGACAATGTCTGGAATTTTCCTCAGGCTCTTTGCAATGTCTCTTGCAGTGAATTCTTCACTCACATCTTCACTGTATATAGTCACTAACCTGTAGTTCCTCCTCCTGAGAATTGAACACTTAACCTGCAGCATTGGAGGCAGCAGTAAAACCTATGAACCTCAGGCTGCCCTGTAGAGACTAAAAGATTTCTCTGTACTTAAATGTGCATTGTATTCTGCTTCATTACAGGCGCAATGCAGTGATTTATAGAGATTAATGTACATATCAGTGTATTTCTACTTTATGTATCAGTATATTAGTGGTCAAAGATTTTTTTCTTTCTCTAAAATTAATACAAAATAGTAAAAAAAAAATTACAACAATGACATGTTTGAGGCATTTTAAAAAGAATAAAAATAAAAATTACAATTCAGCAAACACAAATTTAGTATCCCTGTAATGTTAACACCCCATACAATACTGTGAACAGATTATTTGAGGAGATCAGTAAATGTTGTGAAAAATATGTTGTGATTGATTATTTTTCTCCATTATAGCGATACAAAATCTGAGAAAGCATATTGTACAAGATGCATTTTTTCTTCAGATGTCCGCACCAAACAATACAATAGAAATCTTCTCTGTTGCATTTTTGTGCCTTTTACTAGAGATGAGCGACTTTGCCTTTTTTAGGGTCAACTCGGGTTTCATAAAACCCGACTTTTGCAAAAGTCAGGTCGAACAAAATAGACCGACTATAGGGAAAAGTCGGAGGCCGACTGAAACACGATACCCAATGCAAGTCAATGGGGAAGCAAAGTAGGCAGAGAGTGGAGGACAGTAAACACACCTACAGTGCCCATTTCAATGCCAAAAACATCAATTCTTATTACTGAAGCTTGTCAACCTTAATTTACTTCATAATAATAGTCATGCATTGAAAACTGGGGGTTATTTGGCTAAAGTTGTGGGGGGGTAGGGCTGGCTCCAAGTTTTCGTG
The DNA here is from genome assembly GCF_039654945.1 of Dendrobates tinctorius. Classification (NCBI taxonomy): domain Eukaryota; kingdom Metazoa; phylum Chordata; class Amphibia; order Anura; family Dendrobatidae; genus Dendrobates; species Dendrobates tinctorius. Next base: position 15,245,604 of record NW_027361742.1, read on the forward strand.
TGCCCTGGGCCAAAGAGTGTCAGTGCGCCCCTTTAACACATACCACAACTCATGATACTCCGATACGGCACAGAAATATAGGTATAGTACAATGACAAATACTTCACTGCTTACATGACTGATCTATTTTAAATTGTACAATAGCTCAAAAAAAGGACAGTATATTACTCCATACAGTATTATGGCCACCACATTGTGCGACATACAGAATAATGAGCCCCATATATTTCTCCATACAGAAAAATTGGTCACATAAAATGTTCCATACAGTATATGATGGGCTCCACATAATGCTGCAGTATATGATGGTCCCTATGGACAATGCTCCAGTGTGTTAAGGGCCCAAATAATGCTCCATATATAATGGGCCCCATTTCTAATGCTCCAGTGTCTGATCTGACCCATTTGGAATGCTCCAATATATGATGGGCCTCATGGATGATGCTCCAGTGTATGATGGGCCCTAATAAGGCTCCATATATAATGGGCTCCATTTCTAATGCTCCAGTGTATAATGGGCCCCATAAATGCTGCTCCAGTGTCTGATGTCCCCATTTGGAATGCTCCAGTATATGATGGGCCCCATTTTTAATGAACCCAGGCATGGTATGTGAAAAGAGCTCCATGGAGTTATCTGAAGTGTGTTCCGCCGCATCATTCACTTTTGGTGTGGGTGAAGGACACAAAGAAAGGGGTTGCTCCTGACCAAAAGCCTGCACTGACGACTCAGTGCTTGCATTTTTTGAAACTTCAGAAAAGGAGGCGATAGAGCTGGAGGCTGTTTCAGCAATGTAAGCCCAAAACAGTTCCTGATGCTCCGGCTTTAAAAGCAGTCTACCTACTCCCAGAAAAGGGAGCCTTACATGCCTTCCAGAGCTACACCATGATGCAGGCTCAATACCTCCTGCCTTAGCTGCTATTGTGTTTTTGGCACTACCAGAAGATGCACCACCATCAGTACCAGGTGGCCGGCCAAGCCCACATCCGCGTCCTCTTCCACCATACTTCCTCATGTTTTGGAAAATGGACCCAAAATACCAGAAGATATATGGTACTGTATCAGAAGTGTACAGCTCTATACAGTCTAGGGATAACAGTAAATCTCCGTATATATTTCATGAGTCATACACAGATGCTGACAGGCTCAGTATGGATAACACAATAAAATAAAAAGTTGAAAAAGGGTACAGTATCACCAGATACAAGGTATATATAGTATAGTGTAAACATTCTGAATCTCCGTATATATTTCAGGAGGAAGACATAAACGCTCTCAGGCCCAGTATGGATTACACAAGAATATGAAAAGCTGTAAATGGGTAATGTAACACAAGCGAACAGCTGTATGCAGTGTTGGGGTAATCTTAAATCTCCAAATATATTTCCAGAGTAACAGACAGACGTTCACAGGCTCATTATGGATTACACCAGAATCTAAACGGCAAAAAAATGTTACTGTATCAGAAGCGTATAGCTGTATGCAGTGTTGGCCAAATTTGAAATCTCGGTATATATTTCCGGAGACACCCTCAGACGCTCACTCACTCTGGGTTTGACCATAGTAAAAAAGGTACTGGATAACAAGATAGCAAGTATATATATTATAGGGTACAATTAGTCACTCTGAGATGCTTACTCAGTATGGATTTGACCGTAATACTAAATGTCGAACAAAGGTACTGTATAACAAGATACAAGCTGTATTGAGTATAGGGTAAAAATTGGTATCTCCAATTCACCGTATATATAGAAGGTGTAAGCCACACACGCTCACTCACTATGGATGATACCGTAATAAAAATTTTTGAACAAAGGTACTGTATCAGCACATACTAGGTGTATCCAGTCTAGGGGTAATTGTAAGTTTCCATCTATACTTCTGGAGTCAGACACAGACACTCACAGGCTCAGTATGTATTACACCAGAATTTAAAAAGTAGAAAAAGGGAAAGGTATTCAAAGCGTACACCAGTATACAGTGTTGTGGTACTTTTAAATCTTTGTATATATTTCAATCTCAGAAGCCAGTCCAGACTCCTCGCTACTGGAAACTACATGGATACAAGTACAGACGGAAAGTCAAGTGTTTGCAGAAATTTGAGAATTGCTCATCGCGGGAAAACCTCCTGGTAGATGTTGCAGAGGCGATGCAGACCCTCAATTACTGTGTCTGTGGAGACAGCGAAAACGGTTCTTTATGAAAAAATGATTGATTTATCGCAGTAGCGTGCTTCACATCACCGTTACTCGTCTCCATCAAATTGTGATCACAGGGAGAGATGTAGACATGGTCCTCACTGCCTATCATGATGTGTATGGTCAGTTTGGAGCGCAAAAAACAGAAGCCACAGGCCGTAGGCGATTCTTTTTGATTGGCATGAGAGGAGACATTGAAAAATGGTGGCAGGAATGTCACACGTCTGTGACTATCACAAATGTGAAAGGTGATCATAAAGCACCACTGCATCCACTTGTAAGTTGATGTCCATTTCAAATGGTAGCCATTGATCATCCGAAGGTAGAGGCCAGCAGGACAGGCCATAGCTACATCTTAACCATCATCGATCAATACACCAAATTTCTAGTGGCCGTCCCTGTGAAGGATTTAACTGCTCAGACTACACAGCGGTGGATCAGGGAGAGGTAAGTATTGCAACTTGCAAGTGCTGTGGCCATGACCAAGCGGGGGGGCACACTCGTGGGTGACGGTACTGGCACAGGGCCCCTCATAGTATGCTGGTGTGTCTGACGGCGAGTCGGCCCCACCACCATCAGAGACACTGTATTGTACTATGAGGGGCCCTGTGCCAGTGCCGTCAGCTATCAGTAGGCCCATCCACCTGTTCAGAGCAATGGCACTTGCCCGGGTGCGCCAAGTGTTGACCCCAGCCCTAGTGGGGGTGGGCAGCCCAGGTAAGGAGGTTTAAAAAATGGCATATGTTGATGTGTAGGACATTCAGCAGCTGCAAATGGTGGTATCGGGCAAGTCCGAGGAATTGGAGGACAAAAGCGAGGCAGTTTTCTGGCAACCTATGTGTCATCAGGGGAAGGTGGGACAAAATCCTTTGAAACCCATGCATGGTTCATTTTAATGAAGGTCAGATCATCAACATTTTGGGTCGACAGATGGGTCCTTTTTTCTGTCAGGATTGATCCAGCAGCACTGAAGACTCTTTCAGATAACACACTAGCAGCAGGGCAAGCGAGCTCTTGTAAGGCATATTGTGCCAATTCAGGCCTGGTGTCCAGATTACAGGCCCAATAGTCAAAGGGGAATGACCTGTGAGGGAGAACATTGATATGGGAGGAGAAGTAGTTTGTAAACATAAACCAAAAAAACTGAACTGGAGTAGACTTGAATGACATGCATGATGTAAAAGCATGTTCACACTGGCCATAAAAGCAAGCAAAACCAAAGAAAAAACAATGTGTGTATATGCCCTAATGAAAATAAATAAGTAAAAAAGCAAGTGCATTAAATAACATAGGGTACTTGGTAAACACTTTTTTGATCAAACAAGTATAAAGCTGTCCCACCACGGCAAGGTGAACCCATTTGAGACAGTAACTACACTAATGGTTAAAACCTAACTAGTGTGAATAGTGGCTGAGTCTCTGGGTCCCAAATGGACACCTAGCTTCAGAGGGACAATAAGTGAACTACACAGCTCAGTAGAAAGGAGGCCACACCCTATTTGTACTGAATACAAAAATGCTGAAGAAAAGCCAAAAAAACTGAACTGGAGTAGACTTGAATGACATGCATGATGTAAAAGCATGTTCACACTGGCCATAAAAGCAAGCAAAACCAATGGAAAAAACAATGTGTGTATATACTGTGAGAATCATGTGGGAATAGTGGATGAGGGCAGGTATATCTCGCCCAGATTCCTTTCCGATGTGGCCTAGTCTGGTCAGTATCGCACCTGCTTGCTAATGAATAATGGGAGGTGGATATAAAAGGATGCCAGGTGGTTGTGTGAGGGTCTCAGCCTGGGAACACAGAGAGCCTGTCTGTGTGAGAGACACACGTGAGTGGAAGCAGTGCCCACTGCAACTGTGGTTTGGCTGGACGGGAGAAGCCCGCCAGTTGGTAGTTAGGTTGTCCATTGTTTAGTTAGTGCCGGACAGGCAAGGATTTGTTTTATGTTTTATTTCCTTTTGCATTGCTTTCACCGTTAATAAACCTGACCCAGGGTCAGTTACACCCGAATCCCAGCTCTGCGCCTGAGTTTCATGCTGAATGCACGTGACCTTTGACCCCAGCAAAGGCGATCCCGGAGTGTTTTATCACATTGTGGTGGAGAACGCGGGCATCACGTTGCAAGCATGAGCATGGAGGACGTGGTGAAAGCGCTGGTACAGTCCACCGCCGTCCAGCAAGAAGCTAATCGGGTGATGATGGCCCAGCTGAAGGAGTTGGTGGACATGACAGTTACCGATCGTTCGCTTCTCCAGCAGGTGGCGCAGCGCTTGGCAAGCTTACCTGAGCTTAACCCGGAAGCCGAGTCGAGAGTGATTCACGTGAGTCGGTACTGGCAGAAGATAACGACCGAAGATGACGTCGAGGCATACCTGACCACGTTTGAACGGACGGCGGTGCGAGAAAAATGGCCGAAGGCACGATGGGCCGGGCTGATTGCCCCGTTTCTTTCCGGTGAGGCCCAAAAGGCGTATTATGACTTGGAACCTGAAGCTGCGCAGGACTTTGACAAATTGAAAGCCGAGATCTTGGCCCAGCTGGGGGTGACGACCTCTGTCCGTGCACAGAGAGTGCATCAATGGACTTATCAGCCGGATAAACCACTGCGGTCACAGATGTTCGACCTGATCCACGTGACGAAGAAGTGGCTACAACCCGAGGTGTTGACAGCGCCAGAGATAATCCAGAGAGTCGTCATGGACAAGTACCTGAGAGCTCTACCGCCAGCCCTGAGGAAGTGGGTAAGCCATGGAAATCCTACGACGGCAGATCAACTGGTGGATCTGGTTGAATGTTACTCCGTGGCGGAAGGACTCCGAGACGACGCTACCCCACCTCATTCTTCATCATCTCCACGTGGAACCGGTAAGACTGTTCCAGGGAGTAGGGGAGATGGAAAAATCCCTAAGATAGTGGGGGAGGAAAACGGGACTGCCCGCACTGCGAGGCCGAGAGTAACGAACTATGGTCTAAGTAAGGGGCCCGTTAGGTGTTTCCGCTGCCAAGAGATGGGACATATTGCTGCGAACTGTCCGGTCACTTCTGAACCCATGCAGTGCGACGTCACAGACTCTAAAAACCGCATGTCTATGGTTGCACGGGTAGTGAGTGTGAATGCCGGTCAAAAGGATGTGGAAAAACACTTGTGTGATTTAACTGTTGATGGCAAAAATGTGGTGGCATTGTTAGACTCGGGAAGTGTGGTGACTCTGGTGAAGGCCAGTCTGGTGTCAGCCCCGACTGGACCATCAGACAAATTTTCTGTAACGTGTGTGCATGGAGACACCTATTCATACCTCACCACGGTCATATGCATTACAACTTCCTATGGGTCTGTGCAACATAAAGTGGGACTCATCCCGGCGTTATTGCATGATATTATCCTGGGCCGGGATTTTCCCCACTTCTGGCAATTGTGGGAGAATCAGTTGATGCCTTTGGGTAATAGTGTACATGATTCTTCTCCCAGGGCACGTGTGGGTCCCGAACCCCGGGAAGAGGTCTCCCCGGAAGACTCGGGGGAAGAGTCTGCGGGAAATGACCTGCAGTTCCCGTTTTCAGTCATGGCGGGTGATACGGAGGAGACCAGGGAAGAGGAGGAGGCTGACAGCCGTCCACCTCCCCGTTTGCCCGATTTAGAAGTTCAGAAAGATGACTTCCAAAGCGAGCAAATAAAGGATCCTACCCTTTCTCAGGCTAGGACAAATGTAAAAGTGATAAATGGGGTACCCGTAGAACCTGGCTCTAGGCTGGCATATCCTTACATGGTTCTGGAGAATGATTTACTCTATCAGATAGAGAAAAAGGGGGAAGATACGGTGCAACTATTAGTCGTGCCAAAACCCTACCGGCAGCAGGTGCTGGACCTGGCCCACGGACATGTGATGGGAGGTCACCTGGGAGTCCAGAAAACCACCGAAAGGATATTACACTGTTTTGTTTGGCCAGGCATGCATCACGATATCCGTGTATATTGTGAGTCTTGTCCTGACTGCCAAGCCTCTGCACCTAAGCCCCTGTTCTGTAGCCCTTTGGTACCCCTACCTATTATTGAAGTCCCGTTTGAGAGGATTGGGATGGATTTAGTTGGGCCCCTTTCACGGTCTGCACGTGGACACCAACATATCCTGGTCATCTTGGATTATGCCACTCGTTACCCGGAGGCCATCCCTTTGCGTAACACGGCCACCAAGACGATTGCCAAGGAACTGGTGCATGTGTTTAATCGGGTCGGTATACCAAAACAGATACTCACTGACCAGGGGACCCCCTTTATGTCCAGGGTAATGAAGGAGCTCTGCCGATTGTTACAAATCGAACCGTTACGCACATCCGTGTATCACCCTCAAACAGACGGGTTGGTCGAACGGTTCAATAAAACTCTGAAGCAGATGCTGAGAAAGGTGATAGACAAGGATGGGAAGAACTGGGACTATTTACTTCCGTATTTGCTTTTTGCCATCAGGGAAGTACCCCAGTCTTCCACGGGATTCTCGCCTTTCGAGTTATTGTACGCCCGACGTCCTCGCGGACTGTTAGACGTTGCAAAAGAAACCTGGGAGGGTCAGGTCACTCCGTTTAAAACAGTGATAGATCACGTCACACAAATGCAGGACCGTATTGCGGCTGTTATGCCTATCGTCAAAGAACACATGATACAGGCTCAAGGAGCCCAAAAAAGAATCTATGATAGGGGCGCCAAGATCCGTACGTTTGCACCCGGAGATAGGGTGTTGATCCTGGTCCCCACGGTGGACAGTAAGTTCCTGGCAAAGTGGCAGGGCCCCTTTGAGATCAAGGAAAGAGTTGGTGAAGTAAACTAAAAAGTATACCAGGCAGGTAAACGGAAACCTGAACAGATTTATCATGTAAATCTGATAAAGCCCTGGAAGGATCGGTCTGCCTTGTCAGCGGAGCTGGCCCGTCCTGTCTGCTCGCACACCGTACCGGAGGTACGGGTTGCAGAGACTCTCTCGGAGCGGCAAAAGACTGAGGTCAGGCAGTTTCTACTTCACAACCAAAAGTTTTTCTCAGAAAAACCCGGGCAGACTACGCTAATAAAACATGACATCGTAACGGAACCTGGTGTCACAGTTCACGTAAAGCCCTACCGAATCCCGGAAGCGCGCCGTGAAGCCGTTTCCCGAGAAGTGAAGGCAATGTTAGAGTTAGGTGTCATTGAGGAATCGCACAGTGCTTGGTCCAGCCCGATTGTGCTAATTCCTAAACCGGACGGCACCATCCGGTTCTGCAATGACTTCAGGAAACTGAATGCGGTCTCAAAATTTGATGCCTACCCCTTGCCCCGTGTCGACGAGTTGATAGATCGGTTAGGAAAAGCCCGGTATATTACGACCCTAGACCTAACAAAGGGGTATTGGCAGATCCCTCTGGTGGAGGCTGCCAGAGAAAAGACAGCATTTGCTACCCCAGAAGGTCTATTTCAGTAAGTGTATATGCCGTTTGGTCTGCACGGAGCACCGGCGACCTTCCAGAGACTGATGGATCGAGTCCTGAGGCCACATAGGCAGTACGCTTCGGCCTATTTGGACGACATTGTCATTTACAGCTTGGACTGGGAGACTCATCTCCAGAAAGTACAAGCTGTGATTGACGACCTGTGGGAGGCAGGTCTAACCGCGAACCCCAAGAAATGTCACATCGGGCTAGAAGAAGCCCGGTATTTGGGGTATGTAATTGGGAGGGGTGTTGTTAAACCCCAGGTTGATAAGATTCAGGCGGTTCAGGACTGGCCACAACCTGTCAACAAGAAGCAGGTGCAAGCCTTCCTGGGGATCGCCGGTTATTATCGCCGGTTCATACCCAATTTTGCAGCCATCGCTACCCCCCTGACGGATCTTACAAAAGGGAAAGACTCTGTCATGATTAAATGGAGTTTAGCGGCTGAAGAAGCCTTCCATAGCCTAAAACGGGCACTTTGCTCTCAGCCAGTACTGGTGACTCCGGACTTCCGCAGTGAGTTTGTGGTACAAACGGATGCCTCTGATACCGGTATCGGGGCCGTCCTCTCACAAGTGAGGGACGGAGTGGAACACCCAGTCCTCTATCTCAGGAGGAAGCTTAATAAACACGAGCAAAGGTATGCAGTCGTAGAAAAAGAGTGCCTCGCCATTAAGTGGGCTCTAGAGGCCCTCAAATATTACCTGGTGGGCCGAAAGTTCAGGTTGATCACTGACGATGCCCCTCTCAAGTGGATGCACTTGAACAAGGAACGGAATAGTCGGGTGACCCGGTGGTTCCTTGCCCTGCAGGCCTACACTTTTACGGTGGAGCACCGCCCAGGGGTACAGATGGGAAATGCAGATGCCCTGTCCCGAGTGCACTGTTTGGCGGGTGTCATTGCTCGACCGGAGTGGTCTGAGCAGAAGGGGGGGATATGTGAGAATCATGTGGGAATAGTGGATGAGGGCAGGTATATCTCGCCCAGATTCCTTTCCGATGTGGCCTAGTCTGGTCAGTATCGCACCTGCTTGCTAATGAATAATGGGAGGTGGATATAAAAGGATGCCAGGTGGTTGTGTGAGGGTCTCAGCCTGGGAACACAGAGAGCCTGTCTGTGTGAGAGACACACGTGAGTGGAAGCAGTGCCCACTGCAACTGTGGTTTGGCTGGACGGGAGAAGCCCGCCAGTTGGTAGTTAGGTTGTCCATTGTTTAGTTAGTGCCGGACAGGCAAGGATTTGTTTTATGTTTTATTTCCTTTTGCATTGCTTTCACCGTTAATAAACCTGACCCAGGGTCAGTTACACCCGAATCCCAGCTCTGCGCCTGAGTTTCATGCTGAATGCACGTGACCTTTGACCCCAGCAAAGGCGATCCCGGAGTGTTTTATCACAATACCCTAATGAAAATAAATAAGTAAAAAAGCAAGTGTATTAAATAACATAGGGTACTTGGTAAACACTATTTTGATCAAAAAAGTATAAAGCTGTCCCAACGCGGCAAGGTGTACCCATTTGAGACAGTAACTACATTAATGGTTAAAACCTACCTAGTGTGAATAGTGGCAGAGTCTCTGGGTCCCAAATGGACACCTAGCTTCAGAGGGACAATAAGTGAACTACACAGCTCAGTAGAAAGGAGGCCACACCCTATTAGTACTGAATACAAAAATGCTGAAGAAAAGCCAAAAAAACTGAACTGGAGTAGACTTGAATGACATGCATGATGTAAAAGCATGTTCACACTGGCCATAAAAGCAAGCAAAACCAAAGGAAAAAACAATGTGTGTATATACCCTAATGAAAATAAATAAGTAAAAAAGCAAGTGCATTAAATAACATAGGGTACTTGGTAAACACTATTTTGATCAAAATAGTATAAAGCTGTCCCATCACGGCAAGGTGTACCCATTTGAGACAGTAACTACACTAATGGTTAAAACCTACCTAGTGTGAATAGTGACAGAGTCTCTGCCTCCTTTCTACTGAGCTGTGTAGTTCACTTATAGTCCCTCTGAAGCTGGGTGTCCGTTTGGCCTGTGACGTCATTGCGAGCCCTGCGCATGCTCCATAGGCCGCGGCCGGCTCTCCGCCTGTGATCTTATCCGCCGGCAGTGCCCTGACCCGGTAGCACCGCGGGACCAATGGGGGCTTATCTGTGTCTATATCAGGCCGCCCTCCCATAGTGGAGGCGCCTGATCGTTTTTGTTTCTAACATCTTTCTAGGTTCTGTGGTTTGCCTAGCGGCTTCCACTCTGTCTTACTGCCTTGTGCTTCCTTACAGTCTTGCTTGTCTGAGCCCGTACCTGCTGTCCTACCCCAGTCCTGCCTGTCTGTGTCCGTACCTGCAGTCCTGTTCCAGTCCAACCTACCTGTGTCCGTACCTGCTGTCCTACTCCGGTCCTGCCTGTCTGTTTCGATACCTGCAGTCCTGTTCCAGTTCAGCCTACCTGTGTCCGTACCTGCTGTCCTGCTCCGGTCCTGCCTGTCTGTGTCCATACCTCCAGTCCTGTTCCAGTCCAGCCTACCCGTGTCCGTACCTGCTGTCCTACTCCGGTCCTGCCTGTCTGTGTCCGTACCTGCAGTCCTGTTCCAGTCCAGCCTACCTGTGTCCGTACCTGCTGTCCTGCTCCAGTCCTGCCTGTCTGTGTCCGTACCTGAAGTCCTGTTCCAGTCCAGCCTACCCGTGTCTGTGCCTAGTGTCCAACTCCATGCCAGCCTTCTCGTGATAGTCCCAGCACTCCATTCCAAGCCACCCCTCTTGGTTACGGCAGCCGTGGCATTCGAACCCCTGGACCTGCTCCTAACGATCCCTGTATAGGGGTCGGTTCCACCTGGTTGCTCGTCCGGGGTCCTGTTATGAACTCATTTTCGGGTCCACCAATTGAGAGTTCCCCTTCCGTTCTCCCTCTGGTGGTGACAGGAGGTAGTGAGTTTGGTTTGAGTGGTAGTGATCTGCCACCTGTTGAGGAAGGTAACGATTGGATCTCTGGAGTATCAGACTGGATATAAGACAGCCGACGCCCTATCCTGGTGCTGGTGATTCAGTCTGCTTCTCAGGTCCTGGACTTCAGCTCTCTTCCAGTCTTCTCAAGTTAAGTTTGTTTTTTGCTAATGTTCACACTTGCGCTTGTTGGTCAATTCAGTTTCTTGTGTAATCAGCCTGCCCCTGCTGGGGCTATGCTGAATTTCCACTCCTATTTATCAGTATTTGCCAATCTGCTTTTTGTCCCGCATTAGATTGGCCTCTTTTTGCTCTGTCTCAGAATATTTCAGAGTGCTGATATAGGTGTTGAAGTCTAGTGACTTCAGGGTTAATTTTGCTATCAGAAGTGTTGGACAATATTTTTGTAAGTTTTTTTGGCAGATTGCAGACAGTGTCTTTCCTTTCCTGTCCTTTTTAGTTAGCCGGGCCCCATCGTTTGTTCAGCCTATTTTCCTGCCTTTGTTTGTATTTTCATCTTGCTTCACCATCAATACATGTGGGGGGCTGTCTTTCCTTTGGGGTCTGCTCTGGGGCAGTTAATTTTCCTCTTTTCCTGCTTTAGGCTTATGTAGCTCTCCGGTTGTGATGAGGCGTCTAGGACCATCGTTGGAACGCTCCACGACTGCTGCTAGTTTTGCGGTTAAGATCATTGATCTGCAATCTGCATAGTTACCAACTTCTCTGGTTTTCTGAGACTTAGCTTCTTGTCTTTTTTCCCTCCTCGGTGACCCATTCTTAACAGAATCACCAACCGTACCGCAGATTCTAGGGTACTCAAAAGCAGAAAAGAATTGTTAAAGAAAAAAGAAAAACAAAAGTGTCAGAATTTTTTTTTTTCTTTTTTTTTTTTCCTCTTTTTCTCTGGGGCCGTACTAAGATTTTTTTTCCTAATGGAGATTAAGCAACTGTCTGATCGTGTGGAGCAGCTTGCTGATGAAGTACCGGGAATTTCTACCTACCTTATTCAGTCACATGCTGCTGAACCCAAGATTCCTAATCCTGATGTGTTTTCTGGGGATCGGTCTAAATTTCTGAATTTTAAGAATAATTGTAAATTATTTCTTGCTTTGAAGCCTAACTCATCGGGGAGCTCTGTGCAGCAGGTTAAAATTGTCATCTCCTTGCTGCGCGGCGATCCCCAAGATTGTGCTTTTTCTGTGACACCTGAAAATCCTATTCTGACTAATGTGGATGCATTTTTTCAGGCCTTGGGTCTGTTGTATGATGAACCTAATGCCGTTGATCAAGCTGACAGAACCCTGTTGGCATTAAACCAGGGTGAGGATCCTGCAGAGTTGTACTGTCAAAAATTCCAAAAGTGGGCGGTCCTTACTACATGGAATGATAGTGCATTGGCAGCTCTCTTTCGGAAAGGTTTGTCAGAAACCGTAAAAGATGTTATGGTGGGATTTCCTGTTCCCTCTGGTCTGGATGGCTCTATGCCATTCAAGTTGATCGGCATTTACGTGAACGTAAAACTACACGGGAGGCGCTGCCACCTTTTGAACAAATGTCTGAACCTATGCAATGTGAGGGGGTTTTGTCTAGGGCGCAACGTCGGGAGTTTAGAAGGCGTAATAAGCTGTGTTTTTTCTGTGGAGACGCCTCTCATACTATTTCTGTCTGCCCTAAACGAGAGAAACGTTTTGCACACTCATTTGCTGTGGGCAGTATACAGCCTAAGTTCCTTTTGGCAATTACTCTGATCTGCTCCTTGTCCACATTTTCCACTAAGGCTTTTGTGCATTCAGGAGCAGCTCTGAATCTGATGGATTTGGACTTTGCTAAACATTGTGGTTTGTCCATGACGCCTCTGCAAACGCCAATTCCTTTGAGGGGTATTGATGCCACTCCTTTGGCGGAGAATAAACCTCAGTTTTGGACCCAGGTGATAATGCGAGTTGCCCCAGACCACCAAGAAGATTGTACATTTTTGGTGCTGCATAATTTGCATGATACTATTGTTCTGGGATTCCCCTGGTTGCAAACTCATAACCCAGTTTTGGATTGGAAATCTGTGTCTGTGGTGAGTTGGGGTTGTCAGTGTGTTCTTAGGGACGCTCCTGTTTTCTCCACCTCTCCTCAGTCTCATGATATTCCTGATTATCTGGCTGATTTCTCTGATGTTTTTAGTGAGAGCAAGTCTGCATCTTTGCCTCCTCATAGGAGTTATGACTGTGCAATTGAGTTGATGCCTGGGTGTAAATTTCCCAAGGGTCGGCTTTTCAACTTATCTGTACCCGAACATGATGCTATGCGATTCTATATTAAGGAGTCGTTGGAGAAGGGTTATATTAGACCATCCTCATCACCTTTAGGCGCTTTTTTTTGTGGCCTAGAAAGATGGTTCATTAAGACCGTGTATTGATTATCGTTCCCTTAACAAGATGACGGTTAAATATCAGTACCCGTTACCTCTGATGTCTGATTTATTCTCCAGAGTTAAGAGTGCCTGCTGGTTTACTAAGCTTGACCTCACGGGGGCTTATAATCTTATTCGCATCAAGCACGGGGATGAATGGAAGACGGCATTTAATACTCAGGAGGGACATTTTGAGTACCTGGTGATGCCTTTTGGGCTCTCTAATGCCCCTTCTGTCTTCCAGTCCTTTATGAATGATATTTTCCGAGACTTTGCGGATGTTTTTGATCATCTATCTGGATGATATTTTGATCTTTTCTAGTGATTGGGATTCCCATGTATAACATGTCCGGACTATGTTCTGGATTTTGAGGGAGAATTCCCTGTTTGTTAAGGGATCGAAGTGCCTATTTGGTGTACAGAGGCTTTCATTTTTGGGATTTATCTTGTCTCCATCGACTATTGAAATGCACTCGGCCACGGTACAGTTCATTTATGATTGGGTTCAGCCTACGTCTTTGAAGGCTCTCCGGAAGTTTTTGGGTTTTTCTAATTTCTATCGTAAATTTATAGGTAATTTTTCTAGTATTGTCAAACCACTGACTGATCTGACCAAGAAGGGAGCTGATGTGCTGAATTGGTCTCCAGAGGCTGTCTCAGCATTTCAGGAGCTTAAGCGGAGATTTACTTCAGCTCCAGTTTTACGGCAACCTGATGTCTCACTTCCATTTCAAGTGGAGGTGGACGCTTCTGAGATTGGTGCAGGAGCTGTTTTGTCCCAAAAAGACCCTGTGACTTCTAAGATGAATCCCTGTGCCTTCTTTTCTCGAAAGTTTTCCCCATCTGAACGCAACTATGACATGGGGAATCGGGAATTGTTGGCCATGAAATGGGCATTTGAGGAGTGGAGACATTGGTTGGAGGGAGCTAGACCTCAATTTGTGGTCTTCACCGATCACAAGAATCTGATTTATCTGGAGTCAGCCAAACGCTTGAATCCTAGACAGGCTAGATGAGCCTTGTTTTTCACGCGTTTTAATTTTGTGGTCTCTTTTCTTCCGGGCACTAAGAAAGTTAAGGCAGACGCCCTTTCTAGGAGTTTCTTTGCCGATTCTCTTAATGTGACCGAGCCTACTACTATCCTAGGTGAGGGGGTAGTTTTTTCTGCCATTTTGCCCGATTTGAGACGCGCCCTGGAGGAATTTCAGGAGGATAAACCTGAGCTTTGCCCTATGAGAAGATTGTATGTTCCTGACCAGTGGAGAAAGAGAGTGATGTCTGAAGTCCATTGCTCCGCATTGGCTGCTCATCCGGGTATTTTTGGTACCAGAGATTTGGTGAGTCGGTCGTTTTGGTGGCCTGCCTTTTCTCGTGATGTCAGGAATTTTGTACAGTCCTGTGGGACTTGCTCTCGGTCTAAACCCTGTTCTCGTTGTAGTGGGTTGCTGATGCCCCTGCCGGTGCCCAAGAGGCCATTGACCCATATGTCAATGGATTTTATTTCTGATCTTCCTGTCTCTCAGAGAATGACTGTTATCTGGGTGATTTGTGATAGATTTTCGAAGATGGTCCAACTTGTACCACTCCCAAAGTTGCCATCTTCCGCTGAGTTGGTGCCCTTGTTTTTGCAACAGGTAGTTCGGTTACATGGGATTCCTGAGAACATTGTGTCCGATAGAGGGGTCCAGTTTGTCTCCAGATTCTGGAAAGCCTTTTGTTCCAATCTGGGAATTCAGTTATTCTTCTCCTCCGCGTTTCATCCCCAGACCAATGGGCAGACTGAGAGAACAAACCAGACCCTGGAGTCTTATTTAAGATGTTTTATATCTGCTGATCAAGATGATTGGGTCTCATTTTTGCCCTTGGCCGAATTTGCGCTGAACAATAGAGCTAGTTCTGCCACTCTGATGTCACCCTTTTTCTGTAATTTTGGGTTTCATCCTCGATTCTCTACAGGGCAAGTGGAATCTTCATCCTGCCCAGGTGTGGACACTGTGGTTGTGAGAATGCAGCAGATATGGGACCAAGTGGTGGATAAGTTGTCACTCTCTCAGGAAAAGGCCAAGCGTTTTTCCAACCAGCGTAGGACCATTGGTCCCCGGTTTAAAGTGGGTGATATGGTTTGGTTGTCGTCTAAGAATATTCCTATGAAGGTTGCATCTCCAAAATTTAAGCCAAGATTTATTGGGCCTTACAAGATTTTAGAGATTCTTAATCCTGTTTCTTTTCGATTGGCTCTTCCAGTTACGTTCAAAATCCATAACGTATTTCACAAGTCACTGTTGAAGAGGTTTGTTGAGCCAGTAGTTCCTGTGGCGGCACCTCCTGATCCTGTATTGGTTAAAGGCAATGTGGAATATGAGGTAGAGGAAATATTGGATTCTCGTTTGGTTAGATGGAGACTCCAGTATTTGGTCAAATGGAAGGGTTATGGCCAGGAGGATAATTCTTGGGTCTCTGCCTCTGATATTCATGGCAATAAATTGGTTCGTGCTTTTCACCGGGCCCATCCTGATCGGCCTGGTGGCATGGATGAGGGTTCGGTGACCCCTCCTCAAGGGGGGGTACTGTTATGAACTCATTTTCGGCTCCACCAGATGAGAGTTCCCCTTCTGTTCTCCCTTTGGTGGTGACAGGAGGCAGTGAGGTTGGTTTAAGTGGTAGTGATCTGCCACCTGATGAGGAAGATAACGATTGGATCTCTGGAGTATCAGACTGGATATAAGACAGCCGACGCCCTATCCTGGTGCTGGTGATTCAGTCTGCTTCTCAGGTCCTGGACTTCAGCTCTCTTCCAGTCTTCTCAAGTTAAGTTTGTTTTTTGCTAATGTTCACACTTGCGCTTGTTGGTCAATTCAGTTATTTGTGTTATCAGCCTGCCCCTGCTGGGGCTATGCTGAATTTCCACTCCTATTTATCAGTATATGCCAATCTGCTTTTTGTCCCGTATTAGTTTGGCCTCTTTTTGCTCTGTCTCAGAATATTTCAGAGTGCTGATATAGGTGTTGAAGTCTGGTGACTTCAGGGTTAATTTTGCTATCAGAAGTGTTGGACAATATTTTTGTAAGTTTTTTTGGCAGATTGCAGACAGTGTCTTTCCTTTCCTGTCCTTTTTAGTTAGCCGGGCCCCATCGTTTGCTCAGCCTATTTTCCTGCCTTTGTTTGTATTTTCAACTTGTTTCTCCGTCAATACATGTGAGGGGCTGTCTTTCCTTTGGGGTCTGCTCTGGGGCAGTTAGTTTTCCTCTTTTCCTGCTTTAGGCTTATGTAGCTCTCCGGTTGTGACGAGGTGTCTAGGACCATCGTAGGAACGCTCCACGACTGTTGCTAGTTGTGCGGTTAAGATCATTGATCTGCAATCTGCATAGTTACCAACTTCTCTGGTTTTCTGAGACTTAGCTTGTTGTCTTTTTTTCCATCCTCGGTGACCCATTCATAACAGGGTCCCCTCGGTGCCACGGACCAGAGGGTCCACTCCGGGGAGTCCGCCTTGTCTTGCATAAAGCTAACAGTACGATCAGGCCATGGATCCCTCCGGTGCTTCGGCTCCCGGTCAAAAGGAGTTGCTCTTTTTGCGGGAGAACCAGGGGCGAATCATGTCCGTAATGAAGTCCATGGAGTCATGCCTGTCTGCGCTTCAGGCTGCCGATCCAGGGAACGCTGCCCAGTTGGCCAGTCTCCAGCAGGAACTGGGTCAACAGTGCGATGCCCAGTCCCATATTCTGTCTTATATGGCCTCTGTAGACAACCGTTTGGGGGCCCTCCAGTCCGCCACTGCAGCCTCGGCCGCTACTCCCGGGCCCACTTCGTTTCCCTCTCCTCACCTTGCCAAACCACTTCGGTACAGTGGTGACCCCAAACATTGTAGAGGGTTCTTAAACCAATGTAGCCTGCACTTCGAGCTTCAGCCTCACCAGTATCCCTCCGATAGGGCCAAGGTGGCCTTTATCATGTCCCATCTGGAGGGGGAAGCCTAATCCTGGCTGAATCCTCTCTGGGAGAGGGATGACCCCATGGTTTCAAACATTCTGGTTTTCTTGTACACCTTTCGTAGAGTGTTTGATGAGCCAGGACGGGTAGCTTCCCTTACTGAGTCACTTTTCAACCTGCACCAGGGCAACCTGACTGTTGATCAGTATGCCATCCGGTTCCGCACGTTATCTTCCGAATTGGGCTGGAATAATGCAGCATTGGTCGGAGCCTTTTGGCGTGGGTTGTCGGGCAGGATAAAGGAGAAATTGGCGGGTCAGGATACTCCCACCACTCTCGAAGACCATATCTCATTGGCAACTCAAATAGACCTCCGGTTCCAGGAGCGGGCGCGGGAGTCAGCTAGGGACAGGAGACCCACCAGGCCAGCCCCGACCGCTACTCGTTCCTTTAGTCCATGACCAGCTGGGTCTGTTCACACTCCGCCTCCCGAGCCCATGCAGGTAGACCGGGTTCGGATGGCTGAGACACGTCAGAGAGAGACACGGACGCAGGGCCTCTGTCTTTATCGTGGAGGAGCATCCCACTTCATCCGTTCCAGCCATGAGAGGCCAGGAAACTCTTCCACCTAGGCCAGGTAAGAGAGGCCTCCCTAGGTGTTAATGATTCCTCTCAAGCTCTCACGTTATCTGTTCTTTTGCTTTCAGGGGAGAGGCGTGGGTCCGAGGTGGCCTACGTGGATTCGGGCTCAGCAGATAACTAACTTCATCCGATGTGAAATTGTTGACAAGTATCGGATTCTCGTGGTTACCCTGAAGAATCCCGGACTGATCGCTTCCGTTGACAGCAGACCACTACAGGAACCCATCACTGCAGTCACAGAGGAGGGTGTTTTGCAAGTTGACGTCCTCCACCGGGAGAAAGTGGCCTTCTACGTGTTGCCTGATCTGTCTCACGCCATTCTGCTTGGTCTCCCGTGGCTACGGACTCATCAACCGGTTCTCAACTGGTCATCGGGGGAGGTTTTGCGCTGGGGAGATACGTGTCAAGGCCGGTGGCTGAATCCAATTCGTCCAGCTGTCCCCGCACGCCCACCACTGGAGCTTTCGGGGCTTCCTTCGGCCTACTGGTCTTATGCAGACGTCTTTGACAAGAAGGAGGCGGAGGTCCTTCCACCACACCGGTCCTTCGACTGTCCTATCGATTTGATCCCTGGTTCCACTCCTCCTAGGGGTAGGATCTACCCACTGTCTCCCACGGAAACTGCAGCCATGTCTGAATACGTCCAGGAGAATCTCGCAAAGGGTTTTATTCGGAAGTCTTCCTCCCCCGCAGGAGCCGGTTTTTTCTTCGTTAAAAAGAAGGACGGTTCGCTGCGCCCATGCATCGACTATAGGGGTCTAAACAACATCACTATCAAGAACCGGTACCCTCTCCCACTCATTCCTGAGTTCTTTGACCATCTCAGAGGAGCATGGATCTTCTCCAAGTTGGATCTCAGGGGAGCGTACAATTTTATCCGCATCCGTGCCGGCGATGAATGGAAGACTGCCTTTAACACCCGCGACGGTCACTATGAGTACCTGGTGATGCCATTCGGTCTGTGCAACGCTCCGGCTGTGTTCCAGGAGTTCGTCAATGAGATCTTTCGGGATCTTCTGTACTCCTGTGTGGTAGTATACTTGGGCGACATCCTTGTCTTCTCCTCTGATCTTATATCCCATAGGAGAACTGTCCGCCTGGTTCTTCAGCGTCTTCGGGAGAATCGTCTGTATGCTAAGATGGAGAAATGCCTGTTCGAGCAAACCTCACTACCATTTCTGGGCTACATCGTCTCCGATGCCGGGCTGCAGATGGATCCGGAGAAACTGTCTGCCATTCTCAAATGGCCCCGCCCCATCGGCCTAAGAGCCATCCAACGTTTCTTTGGATTCGCCAACTACTACAGGCAGTTTATTCTGCACTTTTCTTCACTCTCCAAGCCAATCTCCGCCCTTACCCATAATGGGATCTCTTCAAACTCCTTAACGCCAGAGGCTGAGGGGGCCTTCCAGTCGCTAAAATGGGCTTTCTCCACGGCTCCAGTGTTGTCCCATCTCGAGAGCAGCAAACCTTTCGTGCTGGAGGTGGACACCTCCTCGACAGGAGCCGGGGCTGTCTTATCCCAGAAGACCTCTTCTGGTCGCCTTCGTCCTTGTGGATTCATCTCTAAAGCCTTCTCCTCTTCCGAGTGTAGTTACTCGATTGGCGACCGTGAGCTTCTGGCCATCAAATTGGCATTAGAGGAGTAGCGTCATCTTCTGGAGGGAGCGGTCCATCCGTTTGTCGTTTACTCTGACCACAAGAATCTGGTCTACCTTCAGTCCTCTCAGAAACTTAATCCTCGGCAGGCCAAATGGTCCTTGTTTTTTGCTCGCTTTGATTTTGAGTTCCACTTTCGCCCTGGGGACAGAAACACCAAAGCCGATGCCCTGTCCAGACTCTTTCAACCGCCTGAGGTTGGGCAGGAACCGTCCTACATGATCGAGCCCGCGAAGATTATCACCGTGGCACCACTGAGGCTGCTTTCCCCACCTCCAGGCAAGACTCTTGTGCC
Source organism: Dendrobates tinctorius (assembly GCF_039654945.1). Classification (NCBI taxonomy): domain Eukaryota; kingdom Metazoa; phylum Chordata; class Amphibia; order Anura; family Dendrobatidae; genus Dendrobates; species Dendrobates tinctorius. The sequence goes on from NW_027361742.1 coordinate 15,265,142, forward strand.
AGAGAGTGCCAAAAGAAAAGTTCTTCTTTGGGTGCATTCCTCTAAATTGGCTGGCCATGCCAGAATCCAGAAGACCCTTGCTCTCATATCTCGGTATTATTGGTGGCAAACTCTCCGCCATCATGTAGCAGCCTTCGTCGCCTCCTGTTCCTCCTGTGCTAGGAATAAAACCCCACGTCGGCCTCCGTTTGGTCTGCTGCTTCCTCTGCCGGCGCCTATGTCACCTTGGGAGAATATTGCCATGGATTTTATCACTGATTTGCCTCGCTCCTCCGGCTGTACGGTGATTCTAGTGGTTGTGGACCGCTTTTCCAAAATGGCACATTTTATTCCTTTGAACGACCTTCCTTCTGCACCCGGACTAGCCAAGATTTTCGTCCATCAGATTTTTAGGCTTCACGGCCTACCTCAACGGATCGTGTCTGATCGTGGAGTCCAATTTACTTCCAAGTTCTGGAGAGCGCTTTGCAAACTTCTGGATATATCCCTGGACTTCTCTTCTGCCTATCATCCGCAGACAATGGGCAAGTAGAGCGGACCAACCAGACGTTGACTGCATACCTTCATCATTTCTCCAATGCCCACCAGAATGACTGGGTTGACCTGATTCCGTGGGCAGAGTTTGCCTATAACAATCATGCCAGTGAATCCTTTACCAAGTCGCTCTTTTTCGTGGTGTATGGCAAGCATCCAGGTATACCTCTTCCTGTAGTCCCAACCTCCAAGGTACCGGCAGCCAACTCCTTGTCCCAAAACATTTCTGAAGTCTGGTCCGAGACCAACAAGGCCCTCAAAAGGGCTAGTGAGCGGATGAAGAATCACGCAGACAAGAGGGGGTTGGATCCTCCACCGTTTCGCATCGGGGATAAGGTCTGGCTCTCGTCCAAGTATATCCGGTTAAAATTACCCTCTTACAAGCTGGGTCCCCGGTACATTGGCCCTTTTGAGATCCTGGATTGTGTCAATGAAGTCGCCTACAAGTTGAGGTTGCCTGCTTCGCACCGCATCCCGAACATCTTCTACGTCTCTCTCCTGAAACCCGTGGTACTAAATCAGTTCCATCCTTCACCATGTCCTGCTCCTTGGCCAATGGGTTCCGACGACACCTTCGAGGTAAGAGATATTCTCGCCATGAGGAGAGTTAGAGGGAAGACCTTTTTCCTTATTGACTGGAGGGGTTTTGGTCCTGAGGAAAGGTCCTGGGAACCCCGGGAAAACATCAACGCTCCCCGCATTCTCAGGAGATTTCTCCTCAATCGCAGCAGGGAGCAGCTTAAGGGGGAGGGTACTGTCACGGTGCCCGTGCCTCCTGTCACGCGCCTCACCAGCCACCCCGCCGCGAGCGCTCGTACTCACCCTGCGCTGCAGCCACGCTCCCTCCTGCTCCAGCGACACCGTCCTCCTCTGACCGGACCGCAGCCTGTGACGTCATTGCGAGCCCTGCGCATGCGCCATAGGCAGCGGCCGGCTCTCTGCCTGTGATCTTATCCGCCAGCGGTGCCCTGACCCGGTAGCACTGCCGGACCAATGGGGGCTCATCTGCATCTATATCAGGCCGCCCTCCCATAGTGGAGGCACCTGATTGTTGTTGTTTCTAACATCTTTCTAGGTCCTGTGGTTTGCCTAGCGGCTTCCACTCTATCTTACTGCGATGTGCTTCCTTACAGTCCTGCTTGTCTGAGCCCATACCTGCTGTCCTACTCCGGTCCTGCCTGTCTGTGTCCATACCTCCAGTCCTGCTCCAGTCCAGCCTACCCGTGTCTGTACCTGCTGTCCTACTCCGGTCCTGCCTGTCTGTGTCCGTACCTCCAATCCTGCTCCAGTCCAGCGTACCCGTGTCTGTACCTGCTGTCCTACTCCGGTCCTGCCTTCCCGTGTCTGTACCTGCAGTCCTGTTCCAGTCCAGCCTACCTGTGTCCGTACCTGCTGTCCTGCTCTGGTCCTGCCTGTCTGTGTCCGTACCTGCAGTCCTGTTCCAGGACTGCCTACCCGTGTCTGTGCCTAGTGTCCTACTCCAGGTCAGCCTTCCCGTGATAGTCCCTGCCCTCCATTCCGAGCTGCCCCTATTGGTTCCGGCAGCCACGGCATTCGAACCCCTGGACCTGCTCCTAACGATCCCTGTATAGGGGTCGGTTCCACCTGGTTGCTCGTCCGGGGTCCCCTCGGTGCCACGGTCCAGAGGGTCCACTCCGGGGAGTCCGCCTTGTCTTGCATAAAGCTAACAGACAGCTTTATACATTTTTGATCAAAATAGTGTTTTCCAAGTACCCCATGTTATTTAATGCACTTGCTATTTTACTTATTTATTTTCATTAGGGTATATACACACATTGTTTTTTCCTTTTGGTTTTGCTTGCTTTTATGGCCAGTGTGAACATGCTTTTAAATCATGCTTGTCATTCAAGTCTACTCCAGTTCAGTTTTTTTGTTTTTTCTTCAGCATTTTTGTATTCAGTACAAATAGGGTGTGGCCTCCTTTCTACTGAGCTGTGTAGTTCACTTATAGTCCCTCTGAAGCTGGGTGTCCGTTTGGGACCCAGAGACTCTGCCACTATTCACACTAGGTAGGTTTTAACCATTAGTGTAGTTACTGTCTCAAATGAGTACACCTTGCCTTGGTGGGACAGCTGTAAACTTTTTTGATCAAAATAGTGTTTACCAAGTACCCTATGTTATTTAATGCACTTGCTTTTTTACTTATTTATTTTCATTAGGGTATATACACACATTGTTTTTTCCTTTGGTTTAGTTTGTAAACCTAGTTGACAACTGCTGTCTCCTGTCACTTTTAATTGATGCAGTATTAGCAGTTGTGTGAGTGGTACTTGAGAAATCATTCCACAACATGGTCAAGAAACCCCTGTCTCCAACGCCACTTCGGCTGTGTGCACCACGAACACCTCTTCCATTGTACCCACTACGGCTCGTGGGAGAACCAGCACCGCTGCTGTGTGCTGGGAAAGCCTCAAACAAACGGTTTACCAAGGTTGCTTGTTTGTTAGCCAATATTATCTCTAGGTTCTCCTGTGGCATGATGCTGTGTAATTTGCCTTTGTAGCATGGATCGAGGATGCTGGCCAGCCAGCAGTCGTCATCCTTCATCATTTTGGCAATGCTGGGGTCCCTTTTTAGGATCCGCAAGGCATAATCGCACATGTGTGCGAATGTTCCAGGTGTCAATAATGCACTGCCACTGCTGGGTGGAGGAGCAGTTTCTGGCAAATTCACATCTCTACAGTCACGCACAAACCCTGTACCTGACCTTGGAAAGCCAACATTTTCTCTTGTCCCCTGAGAAGTATCCTCCTGCCCAAAATAATCATCCCCCTCATCCTCCCCTCTCCTCTTCCTCTTCTTCCTCCTCCTCGTTCAGGACAGTTCCCTGACCAGACAATGGCTGACTGTCAGCAAGGCTTCCCTCCTCCTCCTCCTGCTCCTCCTCCGCTGCAGACGCCAGATCCTTAATGTGCGTCAAACTTTGCATAAGCAGACGCATAAGTGGGATGCTCATGCTTATGATGGCGTCATCTGCGCTTACCAGCCATGTGCATTCCTCAAAACACTGAAGGACTTTACAGAGGTCTTTCAGCTTTGACCACTGCACACCTGACAATTCCATGTCTTCCCTCAAACTGCCTGCCCGTGTATCCTCCCACAAATGCATTACAGTCTGCCTCTGTTCGCACAGCCTCTCAACCATGTGCAGGGTGGAGTTCCACCTTGTTGCAACATCTTTGATTAGGCAGTGCTTGGGGAGGTGGAGCAATCGCTGCATCTTCCGCATATGACTGTAGTGTACGGCCGAGCGACGTATGTGCGAGCACAGTCTTCGCACCTTATGGAGAAGGGATGTTAACTCCGGATAATTATTAAGGACGCACTGCACCACCAGGTTCAATGCGTGAGCCAGGCAAGGTATGTGTGTGAGTTTTGCAAGGGCTATGGCTGCCACAAAATTACGACCGTTATCACTGACTACCTTGCCTGGCTCAAGATGTAGACCACATTAACCCAGTGTGCAATGATGGACACATAACGGCCCTGGCCATGCCTACTGGACCATGCATCTCTTGTGAGGTGCACCTTTCCACTCACTAATTGCTTGAGTGCATGGACAATGCGGTCTTTCACATGCAGGTGGAGGGCTGGGATGGCTTTTCGAGAGAAGAAGTGCCGACTGGGTAGGTCATAGCGTGGGACTGCGTAGGCCATGAGCTCTCGGAAAGCTTCGCTTTCAACCAAATGGTAGGGCATCATCTCTAATGAGATTAGTTTGGCAATGTAGGTGTTCAAACACAGTGTACCATGGATGAGAGGATGAGTACTTTCTTGTCCTACTCAGAGTGTCTGGTAGGGTGAGCTGGACTGGAGAGCTGCATATAGGGGAAGTAGCGGTGGACCAGACGGAGTGAGAGGGGGTTGGTGATGGTATTGGTGGTGATGGCCTAGATCCTGTGTTGTGTTGCAAAGCCATTGTGATTCCCTGAGTGCTTTGGCCTTGCGACGACACCTCAACATTTAGTGCAGGTGGTGTACTTAACGGTGGCGGTGGTGTTACAGTGAGGGAAGCGATGGAGCGTTGCTGGCTACCTTCAGTCGGAGCAGGTGCACATGTGCTACCTGAGGTTTTGTAGTCTGTCCACGCTTGCAAATGCATGTTGGTTAAATGTCTAAGCATGCAACTGGTATTCAAATTTCTGAGTTGTTTACCTCGGCTAAAGATCCTTCCGCACTTCTTACAGGTAACCTTTGCCTCATCAGTAGGATTTTGGACAAAGAAGTGCCACACTGCACTCTTCCTACTATGGTATACATTTTCTGGCCTTGCACGCTGTGTTAAGTTGACCATCTGGCCTAGCTGTCCTGCATCTCTTTTAGTTTTTGGTCCATGTTTTTGGACAGCTACGGGCCTGCCAGATGACTGCTGCTGCGATGTCAATGCCTGCTGCGGATCCTTCTCCTTATCTGAAATATTGCCAGCGCCACCCTCCTCCCCCAATGGATGCCAATCCGGGTCAAGAACTGGGTCATCCATCACCTCCTCTTCAAAGTCAACTGCACCTTCCTCTTTACCTTCCTCTGTGTCACCGTGTAAGGTGGTATAGTATGCGGGAAGGGGCACCTGAGTTTCATCAAGGTAAGATTCTGGCTCAGTAGACTGCGAGGGCAATGTAGTGCTTTGGGTTAATGTACCAGCAGAATCATCTAGCAGTGGCTGTGCATCAGTGCACTCCATGTCAGATTCATCTTGGACTGGGGAATTCAGGATTTGACTGGATAACCCAGGCATGGTATGTGAAAAGAGCTCCATAGAGTAATCTGAAGTGTGGGCTGCCGCATCCTTAACTTTTGGTGTGGGTGAAGGACACAAGGAAAGGTGTTTTTCCTGACCAGAACCCTGCACTGACGAATCCGTGCTTGCAAGTTTCAAACGTTCAGAAGAGGAGGCAATAGAGCTTGTGGCTGTTTCGACAATGTACGCCAAAACCTGTTGCTGTTGCTCTGGCTTTAAAAGCGTTTTTACTACTCCAAGAAAAGTGAACCTTACAGGTCTTCTTGGGCCAGACGATGATGCAGGCTCAATACCTCCTGCCTTAGCTGCTGTTGTGCTTTAGCCAGAACCAGCCGATGCACCACCACCATCAGTACCAGCTGCGCCCCCCTGCCCATGTCCACAGCCTCTTCCACCATACTTCCTCATGTTTGGGAAAATGTACCAAAAATACCAGCAGAGATATTGTACTGTATGAGGAGCATCCAGCTGTGTAAGGTGTATTAAAAAAACTAAATCTACGTATATATTTTGTTAGTCACAGATGCTCTCCCAGTATGTATTTGACTGTAATCCAACAAGCAGATATACGGTACTGTATCAGAAGTGTACAGCTGTATACGTTTTTTGTGTAACTAACAATCTCCGTATATGTAATTACGGAGTGTCACGCACACACACTGACTCTGTATAGATGTGACTGTAATGCGAACAGCAGATACACAATACTGTTTGAGAATCGGACAGCTCAATATGGTGTATGGAGAAATGGAAATGTCTGTATATGTATTTACGGAGTGTCACACACACGCTGACTCTGTATAGATGTGACCGTAATGCGAATGGCAGATATACAATACTGTTTGAGAATCGGACAGCTCTATACGGTAGCTGTATGGAAAATTGTAAAGGGACACACGCTATCTCTGTATAGTTTTGACCGTCATTAAACAGCAGATATATGAAACTGTTTGAAAAGCGGACAGCTCTATACGGTGTAGGTCTGGAAAAATGGAAAATCTCCTCTTTTTTTGTTCCAGAGTCACACACAGATAGCTTGTATTTGTCTGTGATTCCAGTCAGTACACGGTAGTTTGTGAGGAGCGTACACCGCTATACGGTGTGTGAAAAAATGAATGCTCGGTAACTGACCAGAACAAAATAATAAAAATTGGAGTGCTTTGAAAAAAGCAGTTTGAACAGCAGTGTGCACACAGCAATGCAGCTATCAGGTAGCCTTAAAAGGCAGCCTAATCACCACCAGCGGTGCTGCACACAACAAAAATCCTCCCCTTTCACTGCACACTAACTGTACAGTGAAAAGCGCTATTAGCAGAAGCAATTTTTTTTTCCTTCTTCCCTGCCTAACGCTCTCCCTTATTCAGAATCATCAGCAGCACTTCTACCTATTCTAAGACTGGCAGAAGTAACATAGTAACATAGTTTTGAAGGCTGAAGGAAGACCTTATGTCCATCTAGTTCAGCCTATTTTTAGTGCAGCTGTTCTGCATTATTGATCCTGAGGAAGGCAAAAAAAACAAAAAAGTAGAAGCCAATTTTCTCCATAAGGGAAAAAATTCCTTCCCCTAAGCTGGGTCAACCATCTACCTATAATATTCTGTTATTCGTAACCTTCTATACTGTTACTCACAAGAAAAGCATCCATTCCTTTCTTAAATTCATTCAGTAAGTGGCGGTCAGCGGTCACGGCCTTTTATAGTGGCTTTTATTGTGATGCCACACAAAGCCAGCCAATCACTTCAATGCCCTTCTCAAAGATGGTGGTGGCCGCTGCCCATGTCATTGCATTGCCCACAGTGTGCGTCCTCCATCATTGGCTGAGAAAAGGTGCTGGAAGCATAATTTGAAACGTGACTTTGGCACTCGGTGACCTCATGGCCGACCTCACGCTATGGTCAGGTTTCAATCGGTGAAACCCAACTTTAGCTAAGGTTGGTGACTTTTGAATTTTACGACCCGTTTCGCTCAACTCTACCTTTTACCCTGGATTTCAAACATTTTTGGTGTTGACTTGAAATAACAATTTTAATGATTTTTATAGTACAGAAAAGCTTGATGTGAAAAGTGGTTGTGAATACTCTTGAGCAGAGATGAGCGACTTTGCTTCTGGGAGGGTCGAGTCGGGTTTCTGACCACCTGACTTTACTAAAAGTCGAGTTGAACGAAATTGGCTGACTATCGGCAAAAGTCGAAGTTCCGACCGAAGCCCGACCCCAATGCAAGTCAATGGGGAATAAAAGTTGACAGTGAGTGGAGGACAGTAGACACACCTACTACAGTGCCCATTTCAATGGCAACGACATCACTTCTTATTACGTAAGCTTGTCAGCCTTAATTTACTTTATAATAATAGTAACGCATTGAAAACTGGGGGTTATTTGGCTAAAGTTGTGGTGGGGGTACAGCCCAGTTAAGGAGGTGGAAAAACTGGCATATGTTGAGGTGTAGCCTGGACGTTCAGCAGCTGCAAATGGAGGAATTGGAGAAGTCATAGGAAGAGAAGGACAAAGCGAGCCTGTGACGAGCGTCAGCTTATGCTGAGTCATTTTTCTTCTTAGGCTGGAGTCACACTGGCGAGGAATACGGGCGAGTGAGAGGCGCTAAAAGCACGCATTAGACACGGACAAATGATTCTCTATGGGGTCACTCGCACCAGGCGTATATTTCTCATCCGTATCCTACGCTCCGTGCCAATCGCAGCATGCTGCGATTGTCAGCGTACTACGCCCGTAGTACGCCAATGCAAGTCAATGGGTGCGCAAAAAATACGGATTACACACGGAACACACGTGTGACCTGCGAGCAATACGCAGGTCTTTTGGCTGGTGACAGGAAATGGGCCAATCCATCATCAGGAAGCCTAGACATGCAAATGAGCTCAAAAAGCGCTCCAGACATCCAGGAAGTACGCCTCCACGGAGTACAGCAGCAGCATGGCGTCCACATACATTAATGTTGAGATGCTAATTGTGCTGGTGCAGGAGCGTCCCGAAATATGGGACCCACACGATGCAAACTATGCTAACCGGACAAGAAAGGAGGCGTCATGGAGGCGCATCTGTCGCCAGATGTACCATGACTTTGGTGACAGACCACGTGATGAGCAGCATAAAATTCGTAAGTGCAACCATAAAAACATCATTAACCTTAGCGGGCGCTAAAAAATGAATCTAGAATCAGCACCCCTCTTCCTGTGCATGTACTTTTATTAGCCTCATGAGGCTGTTACATTTGGATGTGACACGTGGCTTCACACAGCCATAATTTGGGGTTAGGCCACAAGATCCTCATCCTCCTAGCCAATAAAATTAGTTTAAGTGTAGCTAATGAGACCCTGTGTATCTGCCCAATTACATATGCCACCATGGGTAGAACGCACACCCCAGAAGGCCCCATGCCTAGAGTACTGTTAGAAAATGTGACCTCTCAAATATGTGATTTTGACAATATTTCCTGTCACATTGCAGTAGAAGATGTGATGAAACGCTGGCGAAGCATCCGGGACCAGTTCCGCCGCGATCGCCAGCAGCGGTCCAGGAGTGGGGATGCTGGACATGTGAAAAGAAAATACATATACTATGACCGGCTGAACTTCCTCGCCCCAATTCTGGATCTGAGACCGTAAGTACATACCTCACACCACATTACACAAATACATTACACATATACTTTACAGGGACAAAAATATTGATGTATTTTTGCCACTGTTCTATTTCATAACAGAACTCAATCCAACCTTACGGATCGAGGAACGGCCTCAGAGGCAGAGCCCATTATAGATCCTGTAGGGGATGAGGTGGCTGGCCCATCTTCTCCCCCTGCAAGAAGGATGGCTCAAGATGAGGCACCACAAGACAACACAATGGCTGGCCTACACACAACACCACCAGGACGGTCTGCTGCTGCCACATCACCCATCCTTGAAGAGCCGGGCAACTTGAGCAGCAGCTCAACTGCCCAGATCAGGTCCTCCCCACAGGCTGCTCTAACATCACAGCGAACAAGAAGAAGGCGCCAGGTCACTATTCAAGAGAGCAGGACCAATGTGGACACAGGGGTGCTCAATTATTTGTCGAGAGTAACTACAGATGATGGGGAGGAGGCCTATGCACGTAGCATCACCCTTTATCTCCGTGCCCTTACCCGTGAGGTCCGGCTCCGTATTAGGGGATGTATTCAGATCCTGCTTGATGCAAGCACCCCCCCAATACCCCATATGAGGTATTTGAATTTCTGGAGAGATGGCAGCTCTCACCACGAAATTTAATGCGCATGAGTCCATCCACACAGATGCTTGCTCAAGCAGGGTCCAAACAGCCCCTAATACGTGGGCCAACAACTCAACCCCTTCCTCCCCCTACCCAACCTTCTATTCCGCAGCCCCAAATGTCTTCCTCAAGCCAACCCCACCAAAATGGCCACTTGTACCCACCCAGTGTTGGAGGCTGGTCCCAACCTGGTTGGGGACAATCTGGCTATCTTGGTGGGTATGAGCCACGTGCCTACCAGACCCAACAAGAAGCCCCTCTCCATCATCATTACTCTGGCCTGTATCCCCAACAGTCCCAGGAGGCAGGACAATTCCAGCATCATGGGCAACAGTATGGCCCCACACAGGGCGATGTTGGCCACAATGCCCAGCAGCACCCACAGGCTGTTCTTCCACGTTCCCCTTCCCCAACCTATGAGGATTTATGATTCTGATGGGTGGAGATGTCCAGTGAGTTTTAACTGGTGCTCCTAATAGAAATGAAAAAACAGGTGTTCTCCATCACCAACATTTAGAACATAATTTAACATTCACATTTTTAAACAATGTTTTCCAAACATATGAAACAATCCATCATGACAGACAACGCTACCTCATGCCTTTCAGACAGATATTACATGTGTGTAGAAAAGAGAATATTTAAATGCGCTATACTGTAAATTGAAAGGATGAAAATACACTACTCACTTGCTAACGCCTAGGAAAGGCGTGCTCGCCTTAGTTAAGTAGTCACCTTTTTTGTTAGCAATCTGTAGTAAAAAAATTCTAGGCGACCAGCATTCAGAATATCACACTCTCTCTATGTGTTAACAAGTGAGTTTTGTATTTTCATCCTTTCCAGTATAGCATGCTTAAATATTGTCTGTTCTACAGACAGGTAATATCTGTGTGAAAGCTGTGAGGTAGCCTTGCCTGTCATGGTGTAATCTTTCTATGATTGGAAAACATTATGAGGAAATGTGAGTGTTATCTTGTAGCCTTTATTTTGGTGATGGAGCTCACCTTTTGTTTGCAAATCTAGTTTAATATAGTCATGCAGCAATGTTGTTATTGCCTAATCTTTGTGGCTGTTTTGTTATGTAATGTTGATTTTACAACAAGTTAAAGAAGGCACAAAGGGTCATTTTGCCCATTGCAAAATTTTTCTTATGGCAATATTATGTTTGCCTTTAAGCAAAACAAAAAAAAAAGGCAAAACTAAAAATTTGTCTACTCTAGTTAACGTCTCTGTGTGATTTTTCACAATCCCTCACAACATACTAACAGACACCAACCAATGCAATGAAACACTCATAGAATCATAAGGGCTTGAGTAATATATATTTAGACACAATTAAAGAAACAAATTATAACATAGACACAGCATGCTCTTGCCAAGAAGTTGCCCCCTCAGGTGAGATAAAGTAATTAGTGAAAATATCACGCACTTTTAGGCCAAAAAGTGGTCTACGTTGAGGGTTCATAGGTGGTCTCACCCTGCGCACATTGTCCGGCCTACGCACAACACCATCAGAGGAGGAACAATCATGTATCCTGGTGAAGTTATGCAGAACAACACAGGCTTTCACAACTTCATTCACATTTTGCTCACTCAACTGAATGGCAGACTGGAATACCAACCATTTGGCACTAAGAATCCCAAAGGAACACTCCACCAGTCGCCTAGCACGTGATAGGCGCAAGTTAAAAATTCTGCGCCTGTGGTCAAGGTTGCGCCGGGGATATGGCCTCATGACATTGCGCGATAACTGAAAGGCCTCATCTGCCAGAAGGACATAAGGGACTGATTGTTCTGGGGAGCCTGGTAGCTGGCGTGGTGGTGGTAGATCCAACTGGTTGGTGCGTAGCCGCCGAGCCATTATGGAAGTATTGAAGACTCTAGAGTTTCCCGTCCTTCCATAGGCCCCAATGTCAACAATTATAAACTTGTATTGAGGGTCTACCAGAGCCAACAATACAACAGAAAAGTATTGTTTATAATTGAAGAATTGGGAGCCTGAGTTCGGCGGCTTACGCACCCTGATATGTTTGCCATCCAGGGCCCCAATACAATTTGGAAACTGGCAGTCCTCCTCAAAGTCCCTTGATATCCTTAACCAGTCTTCCATCCTGGGCTCGGGCATGACCACTTGATGGAGTCTTGTCCAGATTTCTGCACATGTAGACCTCACTATGCCTGAAATGGTTGACTTTCCAATGAGAAACTCATGGTGGAGGGCGGCATAAGACAGGCCAGTGGACAGGAAGGTGTAGAACAATCGAAATAGTAAAGTTTAGAATGGCTAAAGTAAAAAAAAATCAGTTACATGCCGACCAAACTTGGTAGGAAATGAGAGAGAGTAACACACACATATTTGGTGGCACAATGACTAAGTGATATGCAGGACATATTAGATGTAACATTCTGGTGTGTCAGGTGAAACATATTTTGAGTAAGATGAGGGCATTAAACTTTGTCCAAGAAGGCCAAAAAACATAATTTAGCACACACATTATGAACATAGAGAATGTGGTTGTGTAGTACATACCGTATTGTGAGTATAAGTCGCTACTCTGCAGATATGGCTTTGCGCATCCTTGTGTCCTGAAAGGTTATCCCAGGGCGCACTGTCTCCAAGAGTCGATCAAATGTGGAAAACCTTCATGCGACAGTACTGGTAAAATTTCTCCGGATGCTCCCGCAGAGAAGAATACAGGCGGTGAAAATGACCTCTTGTGAGTCGTTGCCTCAAAAGTGGATGGACCCACATGCGTCTCCTCCTCCGCGGATCCACTATCACAGGGTATGGTTGCCCAAAGCGCCGTGACAAAAGCCCGGTAAAGAGAACCTGCTCAGTTGTATTGAATCTCAGACCCTCTGCCATGCTGCACAAAGAACACCAACACACCTCGTGAAAGCAAGGTGACAAATGGACAAAATGTAGGCAGCCACCTGTTTCTGAGTGTCTAAATAGGGTTCAGGCTAATGATTTAAATTGTTTGCAGGCCTCAAAACCGTTAAATGTCCATTTTGCAAGGCTGCGAGAAAATCTCGCCATACGGATTGCGTACGGATGCCACACGGATTACATACAGATGCAGACATGCGCAAAATACGCGACCTCACCTTGCTTACGGATGACCTACGGAGCACTATTTAGGGGTCATTCATCCGTATTACGCAAGTAAACTACGGACCGTATTTTGCGCAGGTTAGTGTGACTCCAGCCTTAGAGTGGACCCTCTGGGCCGTGGCACCCACCCACCTAGGGCGAGCTGACCTAGTGAGAACCCACCCCCTGTACAGGGAGTGTCAGGGGAAAGACCAAGGGGGTGAGCCACCACGGCAGCTGGACCAGACGGCCTGCTCTGGGAGACACTATTGAGTGTCAGGAATCAGGACGAACAGGATGTGAAACATAAGCGAGGTCACATGGTTTCTTCAGCATACATGGTTACACACTTTAATCAGATACAAGGCAAAAACAAAGAATCAGATGCAGGGCACAAATGGTGAAACACGTCAAGGTGCGTGCAAGGGCACGCCAAATGTTCAGACATAACACGTGCAGAAAACATTCCGGAGTCCAGGGCAGCGTAATTGCTAAGGATCACACAAGAGTTCCTAGGAGGGATGCATGCTAGGACACGCCAGAGTCCAAGACAAGGTGTGTGCCGAGAGACACGCCAGAGTCGAAGGCAGGGTGCGTGCAAGGAGACACGCCAGGATCCAAGACAGGGTGTGATGGCATTGGACTCCGGACTACTGGCAACGACCAACAGGATCCAGGCATCAGGCTGCGGAAATCAGCTCCGGACATCAGGCCGCAGTCATCTGGTTCCGGACCTCTGGCAGCGGTCGGCAGGTTTCGGGAATCCGGCAGGCAAACCAGGGTTCAAGGCAGGGTGCGTGCTTGGAGCCACACCAGGGTTCAAGGCAGAGTGCGTGCTTGGAGCCACGCCAGGGTTCATTCAAGGACAGAGGCCTGCGCGTGCAAAGGGCACGCCAGGGACAGGTTCAAGGATGGAGGCCTGCGCTTGTAGAGGGACACGCCAGGGACAGGTACAACATACAAACAAGGTGCGTGTATAGAGACATGCCAAGGTCGGTGTTCAAGGCAGAGTCCTGCGCATGCCGAGGGGCATGCCAGGGTCAGGTTCAAGGCAGAGTCCTGCACATGCATAGAGGCATGCCAGGGTCAGGTTCCGAGACAGAGTGCGTGCCAAGAGTCAAGCCAGGGTTCAGACTAAAGAAAGAACCTGCGCGTGCAAAGGACACGCCAGGGTAAAGGATAGGGCCTGTGCGTGCAAGAGGGCATGACAGGTTACATGGCAAAACCTGCGCATACTTTTACAGATGCACGGGGAGGTATGCCAAGGGGCAGGCGAGGACCTGCGTGTGCTATAGAGAGCACTTAGAGCACAGTGCAGAAACAGTGTGAAGTGTAAGAAAGCACAGAGAGCATGGCTGGGGCACTGGCTAGCTGATCGGTCTGCAGCACTAACAGGCGGGCAAGACTCCAGCGAACCCGGCTGAGGCATAGCAGGTGACACAGCTGTCACTGACCAATGAGCACGGCTGAGGCACAAGCAGGAGGCTAGGAAGGCCAGGCGCATGCAAAGGGCACACGAAACAACAAAGCAAAGCAAGACAAGAAACAAGGCAGAGCTAGGCAGGTACGGAACATGGAGCGGAAACTTAGGCAGAAACAGAGTCAGATCAGAGTGAGAACAGAACTAGCAGCAGAGCGTAGGCCGAAGCCTATAGCCGGGCCAAAGCAGAGCCTTGGGACTAGTCAGAGAGTGTGCTAATGTCATGGTCACGTGTGTCAGGACGCAGATGATGCCGCAAGGCGAACCCATAACACACGTGACCCTGGATACACCGCCTCCAGTGGGGCGCATTTAAATAATAAAGGGGGAACCTGGGAAACTTTAACAATGGTGGGCCCTGCAATAGGGAAAAGGGAATTGGAGACCTCCTGAGCTCCCCTGAGCCAGTGTCCCTGCACTCCTAACGTTCCCTATGCCGGTTTCGCACCGGGCGCCGCACGCGTACCTCAACGCCCTTGCTCACCCTGAACCTAAACCCTCACTAGGGAATGGGTCGGTGCGGAGACTAATCCCACCACTGCACTAATAACACACATGAGGAAAGAGACAATACAGGGGAAACACCACTTAGCTTTGCTCTGTTGCGTGCGCTCCTAGCAACAGAGCCCTCCATCTGAGTGCATCTTCTCCTCCACCCGGATCCATCACCATAACAGGATCCTTCACCTTAGTGCAACCTTGGAGCAGAGTCCAACACCAGTTGTAGCTGCTTAGAACCAGAGTCCCAAGGATGAGTTCAGCTGCTGACACGAAGTCGAGCATGCTGGAGTCCAGCTCAGCGGCCAAGTCCCACATGGTGAGTGCCACTCTCCATAGTCTCCACTCCACCAGCCCATGCAGACACTTCCCGCTGACACCATCACTGCGACTCCACCACGCCATGCCAGCCCTTCGTCCAGACACCATAGCTGAAACACGTCCCCCCTGGCTAAGCTGCGCAGGACTCCTCACCAGCTCCATCCTTCATCCAGGCTCTCCAAAAACAGAGTGAACACAAACTCACAATATCACAGGCAGTAATTGCACACCTCTAGCACACCTTTATAGGGTGTAACACCTGATACATGATTAAGTGCACAAAACCTAAAGTGCAATATCAAAACCACCACCGGGGACAGTCAAGACACCTTGGAACTTTCCAAAGTAAAAAAAGTTCACCCAGTGATTTAAAACTGTCAGATCACTTCAGATCATGACAGTACCCCCTCCTTAATGAGGGGCCTCTGGACCCTCAAGACCACCCCTCATTAGGGAAACACCTACAGCGGGGACGCCCAGACCCTGAGTTCACCCCACCATTACCTGCCACTTCAGGTTTATGACAAACGCACCGCTGGTATTGGCAATACATGTTCATTTTGGAGGCACCACTCATCTCCACAGCGCCGACCTGGGGAACGAGATTATGTATGTGTATGTATGCTAAGAGCTGATCAGACTCCACAACACATTTCCAAGATTTTTTTGGTGGGACCCATACATGCTCGTTCACACACAGGTCCGGACCTGAACGTTTATTACACACATTCGTTTGTCATTTTTTGGTGAACTCACTCTGGACTTGACAACAGAGGCGTCCCCCTGTGTCACCACACTCACACCCCCACTATTCACCAAGGGACACCACCCTCCAACCCTTTTACCATGAGGACTGCGCCTCCTAGGGTTGGTTAATGGCGAGGGTAGAGATTTGTCCCTACTCCCCCGCAGCACACCTGCTGCACACACCAGGAGGAGAAGGGGACCAGAAAATGGAGGAAATATACTCTCGCTGGTCGCCTCCACACGACCAGGAGGGGGCGGCATTGAAGATTTGGCATGAGCCCCGCTGACTATACACCAATCTGCTCCTTACAGGGACGTACCCCTTCACCTCGGGGAATACCAGGCAGCTCCGTGGGGCACCATTCCTCCCACCTGCCTGGGTGCGTCCCCTGTAAGAGCAAGTCCCGCTCCCCAGCAGCGACTACACACCTAGTCTGCTCACCACAGGGATGTACCCCTTCACCTCGGGGAATACCAGGCAGCTCCGTGGGGCACCATTCCTCCCACCTGCCTGGGTACCTCCCCGTGCGAGAGCAAGTCCCGCTCCCCAGCAGCGACTCTAGGGGCTTTTGCCAGACCGCAGCCGCCATTTTTTTTTTTTTTTTTTTCTCTGGTTATCTGAGCAGAGGCCCCAGACCCTGATAACTGCTGCTGCAGCGGCTCTAAACACCTTGCCACTCCCCACTCACATCAGTGAGGCCCGGCAGCAATTACTCAGCGGTCTCCACATGGCCAAAGCTCACCAGAAAAAAAAAACTGTAGGGCCTGTGATAATGTCATGGTCACGTGTGTCAGGACGCAGATGATGCCGCAAGGCGAACCCATAACACACGTGACCCTGGATACACCGCCTCCAGTGGGGCGCATTTAAATAATAAAGGGGGAACCTGGGAAACTTTAACAATGGTGGGCCCTGCAATAGGGAAAAGGGAATTGGAGACCTCCTGAGCTCCCCTGAGCCAGTGTCCCTGCACTCCTAACGTTCCCTATGCCGGTTTCGCACCGGGCGCCGCACGCGTACCTCAATGCCCTTGCTCACCCTGAACCTAAACCCTCACTAGGGAATGGGTCGGTGCGGAGACTAATCCCACCACTGCACTAATAACACACATGAGGAAAGAGACAATACAGGGGAAACACCACTTAGCTTTGCTCTGTTGCGTGCGCTCCTAGCAACAGAGCCCTCCACCTGAGTGCATCTTCTCCTCCACCCGGATCCATCACCATAACAGGATCCTTCACCTTAGTGCAACCTTGGAGCAGAGTCCAACACCAGTTGTAGCTGCTTAGAACCAGAGTCCCAAGGATGAGTTCAGCTGCTGACACTAAGTCGAGCATGCTGGAGTCCAGCTCAGCGGCCAAGTCCCACATGGTGAGTGCCACTCTCCATAGTCGCCACTCCACCAGCCCATGCAGACACTTCCCGCTGACACCATCACTGCGACTCCACCATGCCATGCCAGCCCTTCGTCCAGACACCATAGCTGAAACACGTCCCCCCTGGCTAAGCTGCGCAGGACTCCTCACCAGCTCCATCCTTCATCCAGGCTCTCCAAAAACAGAGTGAACACAAACTCACAATATCACAGGCAGTAATTGCACACCTCTAGCACACCTTTATAGGGTGTAACACCTGATACATGATTAAGTGCACAAAACCTAAAGTGCAATATCAAAACCACCAACGGGGACAGTCAAGACACCTTGGAACTTTCCAAAGTAAAAAAAGTTCACCCAGTGATTTAAAACTGTCAGATCACTTCAGATCATGACAGCTAGAGAGTCTAGCAGCGGAGCGTAGGCCAAAATCCAGAGCCGGGCCAAGGCAGAGCCTTGGGACTAGACATAGAAATTTGCAAGAGAGCACAAAAGGTAAGAGGAGGAATGGTGCGTGTGCCAGGAGGCACTACAGAGCACCATAGGAAGAGAGCGAGGCAGAACAGGCAAGAACAGAGAACAGATGAGGGAACACAAGACTGAGCAAAACAAAGGCAAGACATGGCAGAAACCGGCAAGGCAGGGAACACCAGAAGGACAAGTCCAAGCAGGGCAAGGACGAACATATCACAACAGACAAACATAAGACAAGGCACGGGACAAGAGACGGAGTACAAGCACAGAGCGTGTGCTGAGGCGCACAACAGGGCAGAGTGAAGGGGCACAGAATACAGAGAGCGACCGAGCAGACCAAGCAGCCATGCAGGGAAGCAACACAATACTCAGGCCCAGACCATAAGGAGGGGCGGTCTGATATAGCACCATAGCACCAGTACTTCCGGGTCAGGACCAGGGAGGGACTTTGGGTTCAGATCCTCCAGGATCATAGAGAGCATCGCTAGAACAGCATTGGTAGAACCATAGAGGAGGTCACATGATCAGGGGTTTCCAGGAATACAGCGGATTTCAGAATCAGAGCAGGGTTGGAACATAGGAAAGGTCACATGATCAGGGGTTTCCAGGAATACAGCGGATTGCAGAATCAGAGCAGGACTGGAACATAGGAAGGGTCACATGATCAGGGGTTTCCAGGAATACAGTGGATTGCAGAGTCAGAGCAGGGCTGGAACATAGGAGAAGTCACATGATTAGGTGTTCCAGGAATACAGCGGATTGCAGAACCAGACAGAGATGGATGGTTACCCAGCAACAGCGTGCAGCCATGAGGTAAGGCGCGCGTGCACACTGCTCCAGGCATCTTGCGGCATGACAGACATGGCGGACATGACAGAGACATTTTGCTGGCAACCTATGTATCATCAGGGGAAGGTGGTACAAAATCCTTTGAAACCCAGGCATGGTTCATTTTAATGAAGGTGAGATCACCTACATTTTGGGTCGACAGCCAGGTCTTTCTTTCTGTCAGGATTGATCCAGCAGCACTGAAGACTCTTTGTGATAGCACACTACCAGCAGAGCAAGCGAGCTCCTGTAAGGCATATTGTGCTAATTCAGGCCAGGTGTCCAGTTTACAGGCCCAGTAGTCAAAGGGGAATGAACTGTGAGGGAGAACATCGATAGGGGAAGAGAGGTAATTTTGAACCATAGTTGACAACTGCTGTCTCCTATCTGTTGCAATCGATTCAGTATTACCAGTCGTGTGATCAGTACTCGAGAAATCAGTCCACATCATGGTCATGAAACCCTTGTCTCCAACGTCACTTCGGCTGTGTGCACCACGAACACCTCTTCCATGTTGCCCAGTACGGCTCGTGGTAGAACCTGCACCCCTGCTGTGTGCTAGGAATGACGCTAGCAAATGGTTTACCAGAGTTGCGTGTTTGTTCGCCAATATTAGCTCTAGGTTCTCCTGTAGCATGATGTTCTGTAATTTGCCTTTACAGCGTGGATCGAGGATGCTGGCCAACCATGAGTCGTCATCCATCATAATTTTGGCAATGCAGGGGCCCCTTTTTAGGATCCGCAAGAGATAATCACACATGTGGGTCAATGTTCCAGGTGTGAATGATGCACTGCCAGTGCTGGGTGGAGGAGCACTTTCTGCCAAATCCACATCCCTCCAGTCATGCACAAACCCTGTACCTGACCTTGGCAAGCCAACATTTTCTCTTGCCCCTGAGAAGCATCCTGCTCCCCAAAATAATCATTCCCCTCTTCCTCCTCTTCCTCTTCTTCCTCCACCTCGTCCAGGACAGTTCCCTGAGCAGACAAAGCCTGACTGTCATCAAGGCTTCCCTCCTCTACCTCCTCCTCCTCGTCTGCTGCAGACGCCTGATCCTTAATGTGCGTCAAAGTTTGCATGAGCAGATGCATAAGTGGGCTGCTCATGCTTATGATGGCGTCGTCTGCGCTTACCAGCTGTGGGCATTCCTCAAAACACTGAAGGACTTTACAGAGGTCTTTCAGCTTTGATCACTGCACACCCGATATCTCAATGTTCCAGGTGTCAAAATTGCACTGCCACTGCTGGGTGGAGGAGCACTTTCTGGCAAATGCACATCCCTACAGTCATGCACAAACCCTGTAGCTGACCTTGGAGTGCAACATTTTCTCTTGCCCCCTGAGAAGCATCTTCCTGCCCAAAATAATCATCCCCCTCATCTTCCTCCTCCTCCACCTCGTCCAGGAGAGTTCCCTGACCAGACAATGGCTGACTGTCAGCAAGGCTTCCCTTCTCCTCCTCCTCCTCCTGTTTCTCCTCCGCTGCAGATGCCTGATCCTTAATGTGCATCAAACTTTACATGAGCAGATGCATAAGTGGGATGCTCATGCTTATGATTGTGTCGTCTGCGCTTACCAGCCGTGTGCATTCCTCAAAACACTGAAGGACTTTACAGACCAATGCACACCTGACAATTCTATGTCTTCCCTCAAACTGCCTGCCCTTGTATCCTCCCACAATGCATTACAGCCTGCCTGTGTTCGCACAGCCTCTCAACCATGTGCATGGTGTAGTTCCACCTTGTTGCAACGTCTATGATTAGGCGGTGCTTGGGGAGGTGGAGCGATCGCTGCAGCCTCTGCATGCGACTAGAGTCTAAGGGTGAGCGACGGATATGCGAGCACAGTCTTCGCACCTTATGGAGCAGGGCTGGTAATTCCGGATAATTATTTATGAAGAACTGCACCACCAGGTTCAAGGTGTGAGCCAGGCAAGGTATGTGTCTGAGTTTTGCCAGGGCTATGGCCGCCACAAAATTACGTCCATTATCAATGACTACCTTGCCTGGCTCAAGATGTAGACTGCCCAGCCATGACTCAGTTTCTCGCTGCATGTAGTCGGCCAGTACCTCCGCAGTGTGTCTGTTGTCGTCCAAAGGCATCAACTTTAAAACAGCCTGCTGACGCTTACCAATAGCTGTTCGACAGTGGGACACCTCGTGTGCAACACTGGCAGCTGCACTCTGTCGACGAGCTTTCGCTTCTGGAGGAGGAGGAGGCGGAGGGCCAAACGCCTATAGCCAACTGTTGCCTATACCATGGGCTAGATAGCACTGTCCCACTGCCGCTGTGGACCCTGCATCCACCAGATTCACCCAGTGCGCAGTAATGGACACGTAGCGGCCCTGGCCATGCCTGCTAGCCCATGCATCTGTTGTGAGGTGCACCTTTCCTCTCACTGATTGTTTGAGTGCATGGACAATGCAGTCTTTCACATGCAGGTGGAGGGCAGGGATGGCTTTTCTAGAAAAGAAGTGCCGACTGGGTAGGTCATCGCATGGGACAGCGAAGGCCATGAGCTCTCAGAGCACTGTGCTTTCAACCAAACGGAAGGGCATCATCTCTAATGAGATCAGTTTGGCAATGTAGGCGTTCAAAACCAGTGTACGTGGATGAGAGGATGAGTACTTTCTTGTCCTACTCAGAGTCTCTGCTAAAGTGAGCTGGACTTGAGAGTTGCATATGGTGGAACTAGAGGTTGACATGGTGGACTGAGAGGGGGTTGGTGATGGTGATGGTGGTGGTGATGGCCTAGATGCAGTCTTTCGTTGGAAAAACATTGTGATTCCCTGACTGCTTTGGCCTTGCAATGACCCCTCAGCATTTCTTGCTGGTGCTGTGCTATCCGGTGGGCTTACAGTGGGGGAAGAGATGTAGCATTGCTGGCTACCTTCAGTCGGAGCAGGTGCATGTGTGCTACCTGCGGTTTTGTAGTCCGTCAACGCTTGCAAGTGCATGGTGTTTACATGTCTAAGCACGCAACTGGTATTCAAATTTCAGAGATTTTTCCCTCGGCTAAAGGTTCTTGATAGTGTCGGCGGAACGCACCAGATATAAATAATACGAGGTGCGTTCGGCGCCCGGGGTCCACCGTGCGGTAGATGATAAGACCGCTGCTGGACAATGGCAGATACACCAAAAGGTGAAGTACTGCGCTTGGGTTAACGTCACCCGAATGCTAAGAGCGGCTCTGTTCAGACACAGAGTCGCCTTACAGCAAAGAATATACAGACGCTGGCCCTGTTAGCCTCACAGGATAAGCAGTGGGTGGCGTTGCAGCCACAAATGCCAATGGACGCTGCTACCGCAGTGCGGCAATAACTTTAGCCGCTAGACGACGGCGCCGGGAGACCGGACACGGTCGGACGCTAGTGTAGGTGCGGTAAGCACAGTGGTGTGTAGCTTGCCACAATCTGGCGCTGACTAAGCCAACACTCTGTCACCATTCGTATTATCAGAGGGAAGGGGTTTCTTAATAAGTCAGTCACCAGTCCATGCATCCATCACCATACACACATAGCATTCCTAGTCTACACTAGCGCATGGCCGAGCCACCATGCGGGCTTTTTATAGCCATGCGCTTCTGGGACCTTCCAGTACCCTGGAAAGGACCAATCAGATCCGACGCAGAACCTGAACATGTGACCCCTGCTCTCCAGTGAGAGGTCACCTTGCGGGCATGCCCAGTAGCACGGCACGAGGACTTAGTCTCTGGAGCGGTTCCCTGCAGAGCAGGTTGCGCTACCATTGCTGCACCAGAGGTGGCAGCAACATCCAGACTGTCAGAGCGAGTCTGAGCAGCACGCCTGGCTCACCGTGATTGCTGAGCAGCACAAGGAGCGGTCGGAGGAGAATGGGAGACCACTGGATGTCTGGTTCTGGATTCCTGCTGTGCAGTGTCAGAAATCTGACGCCTAACATTACCCTCCCCGCTTCACTGCGCTCAAAACCTGCGATCAGGAGTGGTGCATGGATGTTTTCCACCAGGTCCGAGCCTCGGGGCCGTGACCCTTCCAATCCACCAAATAGAATTTTTTGCAACGCACAAACCTGCGCCCCATAATGGCATTAACCTCAAACTCGTCAGATGACAAGTCTGACGACCCGGCCGATGACTCGGAAAACCGCGCCATGTGAATTGGTTTGAGGAGGGACACATGGAACACGTCCGAAATGGCTAAGTGTGGAGGAAGAGCCAGGCGGTAGACCACCGAGCTAATTCGCTCAAGAACCTTGAAAGGTCCAATATATCGCGGCACAAACTTAGGGGACTCATCCCGTAGTTTGATATTTCGGGTGGAGAGCCACACCATGTCGCCAGGGGAGAAGCTTGGAGCGGGTCGCCGATGCGTGTCGGCGGACGCCCTCATCCTCTCCTTAGAGTCACCGATAGCATCCTGAGTGCGATCCCAAATGTCCCTGGCCTCCACTGCCCAGTCTGCCACACTGGAGTCAGCGGAGGACACTGGCATCGGGCAGGGACGCGTGGATGTTGGCCATAGTTTAGGACGAAGGGCGTCTGACCAGTGGAATCAGCCACTGCATTGTTTAGGGCAAATTCAGCCCAAGGTTGCAAGGATGCCCAGTCATCCTGCCTGGCAGAGGCAAAATGCCGTAGGTAGGTGACCAAGGTCTGATTGGCTCTATCGACCAAGCCATTCGTCTCGGGATGGTAAGCGGAGGACAGATTTAGCTCGATGCTGAGTAAGCTGCAGAGCTCCCTCCAAAACCGAGACGCAAACTGGGGCCCTCGGTCACTCACGATTTTGTCCGGCATGCCATGCAAAAGGAATACGTGCTTAATGAACAAAGTGGCAAGACCACGAGCGGGAGGCAAGTGTGTGAGTGGCACCAGATGCACCATTTTGGAAAAATGGTCGGTGACCACCCAGATGACCGTACTGCCACCAGACTTGGGCAGGCCAACTATGAAATCCATGCCAACCATCTCCCACGGTCTATCCGCCATTGGCAGGGGATATAACAGCCTCGCCGGCCTCTGTCTAGAGGGTCTGTTCCGAGCACACGAGACGCATGCTTGCACATATTCCTTGACATCTCGAGCCATATGCGGCCACCAATATGACCTTGCCAGGAGTTCGGTGGTCCGTTTATTACCAAAATGACCACCCACCCTGGAGGCGTGTGCCCAGGCGAGGACCTCCGGCTGTAGCTGATGAGGCACCAAGGTCTTGCCCGGTGGCACTGGCTCGAGTGCCACTGGAGCCACAGTCGTAAAACTCTCCGGCGGGAGAATCAGCCGAGGCTCAGCCTCTCCCTCTACTGCAGAAACCACCGAGCGTGAAAGAGCATCCGCACAGACGTTCTTCTCTCCGGAGAGGTAATGCAGGGTGAAGCGGAAGCGGGATAAGAAGAGCGACCACCTAGCCTGACGGGAGTTCAGGCGCTGGGCCGTCTGCAAATAGACCAGATTTTTATGGTCTGTATATACCTGGATGGGAAACCGAGCTCCCTCCAGGAGATGTCTCCACTCTGAAAAGGGCAACTTCATGGCCAGCAGCTACCTGTCACCGATGGAGTAATTCTTCTCCGCCGGTGAGAAGAAGAAGCATGGATGCCTCCGACCTTCAGCATCCTTCTGGAAAAGGACTGCTCCTGCACCGACAGAAGAGGCATCTACCTCCAGAATAAATGGTTTATTCACATTGGGACGATGTAAAATGGGAGCGCCAGCAAAATGAGATTTTATACAGTTGTGGCCAAAAGTATTGACACCCCTGCAATTCTGTCAGATAATACTCAGTTTCTTCCTGAAAATGATTGCAAACACAAATTCTTTGGTATTATTATCTTCATTTAATGTGTCTTAAATGAAAAAACACAAAAGAGAATGAAGCAAAAAGCAAAACATTGATCATTTCACACAAAACTCCAAAAATGGGCGAGACATTGGCACCCTCAGTCTAATACTTGGTTGCACAACCTTTAGCCAAAATAACGGCGACCAACCACTTCCGGTAACCATCAATGAGTTTCTTACAATGCTCTGCTGGAATTTTAGACGATTCTTCTTTGGCAAACTGCTCCAGGTCCCTGATATTTGAAGGGTGCCTTCTCCAAACTGCCATTGTTAGATCTCTCCATAGGTGTTCTATGGGATTCAGGTCTGGACTCATTGCTGGCCACCTTAGAAGTCTCCAGTGCTTTCTCTCAAACCATTTTCTAGTGCTTTTTGAAGTGTGTTTTGGGTCATTGTCCTGCTGGAAGACCCATGACCTCTGAGGGTGACCCAGCTTTCTCGCACTGGGCCCTACATTATGCTGCAAAATTTGTTGGTAGTCTTCTGACTTCATAATGCCATGCACACGGTCAAGCTGTCCAGTGCCTGAGGCATCAAAGCATCCCCAAAACATCAGGGAACCTCAGCCATGTTTGACTGTAGGAACCGTGTTCTTTTCTTTGAATGCCTCTTTTTTCTCCTGTAAACTCTATGTTGATGCCTTTGCTCAAAAAGCTCTACTTTTGTCTCATCTGACCAGAGAACATTCTTCCAAAATGTTTTAGGCTTTTTCAGGTAAGTTTTGGCAAACTCCAGCCTGGCTTTTTTATGTGTCGGGGTAAGAAGTGCGGTCTTCCTGGGTCTCCTACCATACAGTCCCTTTTCATTCAGATGCCGACGGATAGTACGGGTTGACACTGTTGTACCCTCGGACTGCAGGGCAGCTTGAACTTGTTTGGATGTTATTCGAGGTTCTTTATCCAACATCTGCACAATCTTGCGTTGAAATCTCTTGTCAATTTTTCTTTTCCGTCCACATCTAGGGAGGTTAGCCACAGTGCCATGGACTTTAAACTTCTTGATGACACTGCGCACGGTAGAAACAGGAACATTCAGGTCTTTGGAGATGGACTTTTAGCCTTGAGATTGCTCATGTTTCCTCACAATTTGGTTTCTCAAGTCCTCAGACAGTTCTTTGGTCTTCTTTCTTTTCTCCATGCTCAATGTGGTACACACAAGGACATAGGACAGAGGTTGAGTCAACTTTAATCCATGTCAACTGGTTGCAAGTGTGATTTAGTTATTGCCAACACCTGTTAGGTTCCACAGGTAAGTTACAGGTGCTGTTAATTACACAAATTAGAGAAGCATTACATGATTTTTTGAACAGTGCCAATACTTTTGTCCACCCTCTTTTTTACGTTTGGTGTGGAATTATATCCAATTTGGCTTTAGGACAATTCTTTTTGTGTTTTTTCATTTAAGACAAATTAAATGAAGGTAATAATACTAAAGAATTTGTGTTTGCAATCATTTTCAGGAAGAAACAGTGTATTATCTGACAGAATTGCAGGGGTGTCAATCCTTTTGGCCACAACTGTAGCCGAGAAGGCCTGGGAGACCTGTTCAGACCAAGCGTTGGGGTTAGCTCTATTCTTGGTGAGAGCAACCAAAGGAGCCACCAGTGTTGAAAAGTGTGGTATAAACTGGCTGTAGTAATTCACGAACCCCAAAAAGAGCTGCACCGCTTTGAGTGAATGGGGTTCCTGCCAGTCTATTACCGCTTGTAGTTTGGCAAGATCCATGGCCAGCCCCTGGGCCGAGATGATATAGCCCAGGAACAGCAAGGACTCCTGCTCAAACTGGCGCTTCTCCAGCTTGGCAAAGAGAGAGTTCGCCCGCAGACGGTCAAAGACCCTGCAGACGTCTCTCCGGTGGGTGGTCAAATCTGGCGAAAAGATGAGTATATCATCCAGATAGACCACCACCGAGGTAGAGAGCATGTCGCGGAAGACGTCGTTGACAAAATCCTGGAAGACAGCTGGCGCATTACAAAGGCCAAAGGGCATAACCAGATATTCGTAATGGCCATCCCTGGTATTAAAAGCTGTCTTCCATTCGTCTCCTTCGCGAATGCGGATCAGGTTGTATGCCCCCCGCAGATCCAACTTTGTAAAGATCCGGGCCCCTCGCAACCTGTCAAACAACTCAGAGATCAACGGTAGGGGGTATTTGTTTTTAACCGTGATAGCATTGAGACCTCTGTAGTCAATGCGGGGACGTAACTCTCCGTTCTTCTTCTGAACGAAGAAGAACCCTGCACCAGCCGGTGACACCAATTTCCTGATAAAACCCCTGGCCAGGTTCTCCCGGATATATTGAGACATAGTCTCTGTCTCTGGGAGTGATAATGGATACACACAGCCTCTAGGAGGTTCTGTGCCTGGCAAGAGATCAATCGGGCAATCATAGGGACGATGCGGCGGGAGCGTCTCCGCAGACTTCTTAGAGAAGACGTCCGCATACTGGTGGTAGGGCTTGGGGAGCGCGGAGAGATCCACAGGTACTTCAGTGGAAGCCACCTGAACACTGCCCCTCAGGCACCTTCCCTCACAGTCCTTGCTCCAACCCAGTATATTCCCCGAAGCCCAATCAATATGAGGGGAATGGCAACGGAGCCAGGGAACCCCGAGAAACACCTGGTCGATGCCATCTGGTAAAATGAGCAGGAACAGAGTCTCATGATGAGAGGGTGAGATAGAGAGCCCGAGTCGAGCTGTCTGATGGGTCACCTGAGAGGGTTAACCACCCTGATGGTCAGAGGCTGTGGTAGTAATACCAAGGGGATAGCGTGTTTCTGGGTGAAGGTAGAGGACATAAAGTTCCCTTCGGCCCTGGAATCCATGGTAAGCTCTGCCTCCCAGGTGGAAGACCCACTGTCTAAGATGCCCCGGAATACCAGTTTGGGTGAGAAGGGTTTCATATTCGACTGCCCACCACCTACGGCCACTGGTCGTGGATGTTTTTTCACCCGCAGAGGACACGTGCTAGCCGGGTGACCAAACTGTCGGCACAGATAGCAACGTACAGAGCTTCGCATCGGCCATGGCTTTGAGCCGGTGCGAGACACCTCCATAGGTTCGGAGGGTGAAAGCTCTTGTGCGGGGTAAGTTAGCGGCTCGGTGAATGTGGGAGCCAAATTAACCCTACGTCTGGATTGTGCCCATTCCAGCCCTGGCTCCGTAAACCGGAGGTCAATGAGGGTGGAGATAGCAATCAATTCCTCCAGACTTGCGGGAACTTCTCTGGTAGCTAGAGCGTCTTTAATGTGCTCAGCTAACCCTCTCCAAAACACTGGGACTAAAGCTTTTTCCGGCCACTCTAATTCGGAAGCCAATGTCCGGAACCGGATGGCATAATGGCTGACCGAGAGTGACCCCTGTGTTAGGGATAGTAATTGGAGAGAGTTGTCGTGCATGATCTGTGGACCCAAAAAGACCTGCTTCAGGGCCGCAAGGAACTGAGCAGCACCCTGAACCACAGGATCATCACGTTCCCACAATGGTGTAGCCCACTGTAATGACCGGCCAGACAAGAGTGACACAATAAAGCCCACCTTAGCCCGCTCTGTAGGAAACCGTGCAGCCAGTAACTCGAGCTGAATTGAGCACTGGCTCACGAATCCCCTACAGGTGGCGCTGTCACCCGAAAACTTGTCGGGAGGTGAGTAATTGTCGGCATGGGCAAAAATGCAGGCACACGTGAGACAGCCTCAGTGACTGTCTGAGCAGCAGCGAGCGCAGCATTCACAGCTGAGTTGGCGCTCTCATTAGCCGCCAACCTGCTCTCCAGCTGCCGAATATAGCGCTGCAACTGCTGCACGTCTGCCATTACCAGCCAGACCCTGGCGCTAGTGTAATGTTAGGGTCGGCAGAACGCACCAGATGTAAATAATAGGAGGTGCGTTCGCCACCCGGGGTCCACCGTGCGGTAGATGATAAGACCGCTGCTGGACAATGGCAGATACACCAAAAGATGAAGTACTGCGCTTGGGTTAACGTCACCCGAATGCTAAGAGCGGCTCTGCTCAGACACAGAGTCGCCTTACAGCAAAGAATATACAGACGCTGGCCCTGTTAGCCTCACAGGATAACCAGCGGGTGGTGATGCAGCCACAAATGCCAATGGACGCTGCTACCGCAGCCTGGCAATAACTTTAGCCGCTAGACGACGGCGCCGTGAGACCGGACACTGTCGTACGCTAGTGTAGGTGCGGTAAGCACAGTGGCGTGTAGCTTGCCACAATCTGGCGCTGACTAAGGCCTCTTTCACACATCAGGTTTTCGCCGTCAGGCGCGATCTGGCGCTTTTGACAGAAACCGGATCCGGCGAAATGCAATGCCGGATCCGGTTTCCCCCCCATTGACTTGCATTTGCGCCGGATCGCGCCGGATGGCCATGCGTTTCATCCGGTTTTCGCCGGATCCGGCAATGTGTCGCGATCCGGCGTCTGGAAAAAACGGCTACTGTAACGTTTTTTGTCTCCGGCGCGTCCGGCTTTTTCACACAATGAAAGCCTATGAGCGCCGCAATGCGCCGGATCCGGTTTTTTGGTCTGAGCATGCTCAGTAGCTCTGCCCACAAGACATATATAAAAGCAAGACAGTGGGACCCACAGCCACACCCAACATGCCACCCAAGAAAGCAACCAAGCAAAGCAGGAGAAGGCAGGAGACCACTGCAGCACCATCAGCACCACAACCACCCCAAATGGAGCAGCAAATGCAACATGCTGAGGAGGGGAGGCCAGCAGCAGATGAGAGATGGTAATTATCAAATCCCCCATTCCTCCAAACTAGGGCTATTGAATATCAAGATATTCATTGGCCCTTTGTTTCTCTTTATTCAACAGCCGCCCAATAGATGCAGCAGCAGCAGCAATGGCAGCAGCTGGAACACCACCCACAGGCATGGAGTGTGGCCACCAGGAAGACAGCACATCATCTTCTGGGAGCCCTCCCTCGCATCGTCAGCGTTTGACGGTAAGTTTTTATTTCCAAAATCCATCTTCTCTGTAATATATGTCTATTCATTGCCTTTTATTTCAAAACAGGATTCACAAGATGAAGAGGAGCTCCCAGAAGAAGAAGGAAGGGGTGGACAGACACCTGGAGTGAGCTCACAATTGGTAAGTTTTTTGCATCAAACGCAGAAACACAACATCACACTACACACAACACATAGAAAACAATGTTCTGCAGACCACACACAGCAAACAAATGCCTACATCCAAAGACATAACATTTTTTGTTTTCTTCTCTAGTCTTCCCAATCTGGTGCTCGGCCAAGAGGTCCTCGCAGTGCCTCCCAGGGTCGTCGGCGACAGCAACGCGGCGGTCACCAGCGTGTAAGTATAAATATTTTTGCTTTGTTTTTTTGCACTTTTTATTTCATTTCTTATGTGGAGGCGTTATTTTTGTCTTTTTCTTTAACAGCCTTCACAGCGTGCTCCCGACTCTGACGGTGAGGATGGAGGACTCGATGTGGACCACCTCATCGATCTCGTCCGAGAAAGGGAGCCGCTCTGGAATATGGCTGACCGCCGCCACGCTGACCTTATCGTTACCCGACGACTCTGGGAGGAAATCTGTTCGCTCCTTGTGGGCCGCTGGGAGGACCTCGATGTTCGGGCCCAGATTACAGAGCGTAAGTATATACAGTACCGGTTGCTTGATGTAAACCAGTGTTTCCCGAACTCCAGTCCTCGTGGTCCCCACGGATCATGTGTTCAGGATTTCTATTTACTATGGAAATCCTGAAAACATGACCCCTGGGGACCATGAGGACTGGAGTTTGGGAAACACTGATGTTGTATACTAACCACTCCTTTCTCGTTTCAGGGAACAGAATTGTGAATCGGTGGCGGTCTGTGAGGGATCGTTTCAAGAAGGAGTTCAATAAAGAGATGCGGGCCCCGAGTGGATCTGGAGGACGCAGGAGCAAGTACAAGTACGCAGAAGCCCTGTCATTCCTCCGGGAAACAATGGTCACCAGAAGGTAAATATTACACACCACATGTGAAAACAAATGTTAGATGTAAATTTTTTTTTCAGCCAGTGCCATACCATGTCAGTATTTTAATTGTTTTTTTTTCTCTTTATTCCACAGCACGGTGAGCAGCACTCGGGAGCCTGCACGATTGGACCCTTCTGAGGCGATCCCTGAGGAGACCGGCACCGAGGGACACTTCGACCGCCCCGGTACATCTGCACCTTCCCAGCCTTCCCACACATTCGACCCATCTGTCCCATCCACCAGCACAGGAGCATCGTGGCCGCCTACATTACATGAAGCTGCTGGTGAGGAGATCGCTTTCCCTTTACCCCACCCTTCTGCCCCTGCCACCTTTAGTACACCTGCGGGTACTGGGCAGCAGCGGCAGAGGGGTCAGGAAAAGACTTATGCGCCAGAGTTCTTGCATCTGAATGCATCTTTCCAGAACTGTCTAAAAGTCTTGTCAGAGCAAATCTCCGCAGGCTATCAGCAGATCAACTCCAGCATTCTGGAGGTGAAGACACTTCTGCAAACCATGCATTCAGAAGCAAGATCTTCGCCAAACCACACCTTTTTCAGGTCTGTTGTGGAGCGCATGGAAACGCTCTCTCCTGCCCAGCAGATGCATGTAATGCATTCATGCCACGCTGCTCTCCAGCAAGTTACCTCTCAACCTCCTCCTCCCACCACAGTAGTTCCTCCACCTGCACCCCCTCCAGCCACTTTCCATCCTCCCCCTCCTATTACATCTACACCCCCTCCAGCCACTTTCCATCCTCCCCCTCCTATTACATCTACACCCCCTCCAGCCACTTTCCATCCTCCCCCTCCTATTACATACCATCCACCTCCCCAGCACCATCCACCTCCCCAGCACCATCCACCTCCCCAGCACCAGCAACCTCCCCAGCACCAGCAACCTCCCCAGTACCAGCAACCTCCCCAGTACCAGCAACCTCCCCAGTACCTGCAAACTCCCCAGTACCAGCAACCTCCCCAGTACCAGACATCTCCCCACTTCCAGCAACCTGCCCCGTACCAGACATCTTCCCACTTCCAGCAACCTGCCCCGTACCAGACATCTCCCCACTTCCAGCAACCTGCCCCGTACCAGACATCTCCCCACTTCCAGCAACCTGCCCCGTACCAAACTCCTTCCCCATACAACTTGCCATCAACATCATCTGCTCCTACAGTCCCTGCCCAACCCTCCACTCCACCACCCACCACCTCTTCTGCTTCCCACATGTCCACCCATTCTGTAGTTTTTTCCACACCTTCACCTCTAACTGTTCCTTCCCCACCACGATCCCAGTCCTCTCTCCACACTCCCAGTGTCGAAGTGTCCCGCAGCCCCTACAGCAGTATTTCCACCACACACTACACAGATTTATAATGTGTGTATTTAAATAAAAATGACCAGTTTTATGGTTTCAGTTTTATAGTTTCAAAGTTTTATTAAACAAGTTTATTAAAATTTTAAAAAAGTTTACTAAAAAAAACATTTTTCAATAAAAGTTAAATTATTTTACACTGGTTGTCTGTCATTTCTTTCTGCGGCGAAAAAGGTTAAATACAGGGTATTTAAAAGGTGAAATGGTATTCAAAACTAGGTATATAACTGTGGGTAAATTTTAGCTTTTTGCCACAGTTGTGTTCCTGGTTGTGTTTGAAGCAAAGTATTTCACCTAAAAAGTTGTGTTTATTGTTGGTGATTTCCTAACAATGTACACAACTTTTGTTAAAAGGTGAAATACTTTGCA
Source organism: Dendrobates tinctorius (assembly GCF_039654945.1). Lineage (NCBI taxonomy): Eukaryota > Metazoa > Chordata > Amphibia > Anura > Dendrobatidae > Dendrobates > Dendrobates tinctorius. The sequence continues at coordinate 15,297,079 of NW_027361742.1, forward strand.
TAAAACACAACCAGGTACACACCTGTGGCCTAAAGCTAAAAATAGAGACCATGACAAGATAGCCAACTTTGGTTGGCAAAGGTATATACTGTTGGTACAGAAGGTACACAAGTTTGGTTGGGCACAAATCTTTCACACTCTGTCATCCTGCCAGTGTACTCTGCCTTGAGGTGACATAAAGTATAGTGCAAAATTGTCCCTCATTACTGAAACCGTCACAGAACTTCTAGTGGTAATGTCATGGTAATCTTGCAAGGTGGTTTCTTCAGAGGTGTCCTCAATGGAAATGGGTTCCTTGCAGATAACAAAATTGTGGAGTACCACGCACGCTTTGATCACCTCGTCCACAGTTTCTGTCTTGAGGTTGATCGCAGTCAATAGGACCCGCCATTTGGCTGTCAGAATACCAAAGGTACATTCAACCATTCTTCTTGCTCTTGTGAGGCGGTAATTAAAAATGCGTTTTGGTCTTGTCAATCCTCTGCTAGAGTACGGTTTCAAAAGGTGTTCTGACAGCTGGAAGGCTTCATCCCCTACACAGACAAATGGCATAGGTGGACCAGATGTTTGCGGCAGCGGTCTAGGTGGTGGGAACTGGAAGGTGTTTCCATACAGTTTACGCCCCATGGCAGACAGTTTGAAAACTTGAGTCATTGGAGCGGCCATAGGCCCCAATATCAACCGCAATAAATTTGTATTCCGCGTCAGCGATGGCCATGAGGACAATTGAAAAATATTTCTTGTAATTGAAATATTCCGATCCCGATCCAGCTGGCTTTACAATGCGGATATGTTTCCCGTCCACAGCGCCCAAGCAGTTTGGAAACTGACATATCTGTTGAAACTTGTCAGCAATTTCAATCCACCTCTCTGTTGTGGGCTCTGGTAAAAACTCTTCAGCTAAGGAGTCCCACAGTGCACGGCATGTGTACTTCACAATTCCAGATATGGTGGAAATCCCGAGTCTGTACTGGAAATGCAGTGACGAAAGGGATTCTCCAGTTGCAAGAAATCTGTGGGGAATTAAAAAACAATAAATTAGTTTTAAATCACAGCATTACATACCAAAACTGAGCTATAACACTTGGAGATACAAACTACCACCAACAAGATTGCAGTGAAAGTGTGCTCTGATGCGAGCATATCCAATAAATGTGGCTTACCTTAAAGTCACCATCAGACGCTCTGCGGGTGAAACAGAGAAGCGGCAATAGGTGTCCGCTTTTCTTATGAGGTGTGCAATGCGCTCCACCAAGTAATCAAAATTCTCCATTTTCATCCTAACATATCCAAAAAATTTATCCGGGTTTCGTCGAAGGTCCATGCAGAGTGTAGAATAGACCCCACGCGTCATTCTCTTGGCTGTGATGGGGTGGATCCACAAACGTTGTCTACGATGCCTGATGCGCTGCTGTCTCGCTCTCTCCTTCTCCAGAACAATCACCCTCAAACGATTTGCCTCCGCTGTAAAATCCGCCAAATTCTTCAAAATATTTCCAATGACAACATCCATCTTCGCCAGTAACTTGCTCTTCTCTCCAACCTGCACTTTCTCCTCTACAACCTGTCAAAGAAGGGCTGTAGGAACATGCTATATATAGTTTTCCAGTAGCCAATCCCGTTCGGAAGGCCACAAGGGTCAATTTTAAAAACCGGATCCGGCGTAATCCGTCGAAAAACGGATAGAAAAATGGATGAACCGGATGAGACGGATCCGGTTTTGTCTGTCAAGAAAAAGACGGATCCGGCAGAAAACCGGATCCGTCACATCCGGTTTTACGAAACAGTTGCCGGATCCGGCGTTCCGGCACGACGCCGGATCCCGCCTGACGCCGAAAACCTGATGTGTGAAAGTAGCCTTAGCCAACACTCTGTCACCATTCGTATTATCAGAGGGAAGGGGTTTCTTAATAAGTCAGTCACCAGTCCATGCATCCATCACCATACACACATAGCATTCCTAGTCTACACTAGCGCATGGCTGAGCCGCCATGCGGGCTTTTCATAGCCATGCGCTTCTGGGACCTTCCAGTACCCTGGAAAGGACCAATCAGATCCGACGCAGGACCAGAACATGTGACCCCTGCTCTCCAGTGAGAGGTCACCTTGCGGGCATGCCCAGTAGCAAGGCACGAGGACTTAGCCTCTGGAGCGGTTCCCTGCAAAGTAGGTTGCGCTACCATTGCTGCACCAGAGGTGGCAGCAACATCCAGACTGTCAGAGCGAGTCTGATAAAAGGAGAGATACAGGGCGCATCCACTGTGTGAAATCCGTATCAAACAATTAAAATTGTGGAACAGTAAGGAAGGTGCTCACCTGTTGGGGTTGTGAGGAAGTCACAACACCCATGAACGCTTAAGAAGCAGCAGCAAGTCTGCACAGGGTCCTTGGACAGAATTGCAGAAATGACGTGGAAGTGCAATAAGGACTGCGCTTGCGTCTGGTAGAGTAAAGGGTTCTTTATTCAGCCAACGCGTTTCATGAGCCTGCCCTAATGAAGTGAGCCAGCAGGCTCAGGAAACGCGTTGGCTGATTAAAGAACCCTTTACTCTACCAGAAGCAAGCGCAGTCCTTATTGCACTTCCACGTCATTTCTGCAGAGCGAGTCTGAGCAGCATGCCTGGCTCGCCGTGATTGCTGAGCAGCACCCGGAGCGGTCGGAGGAGAATGGGAGACCGCCGGATGTCTGGCTCTGGATTCCTGCTGTGCAGTGTCAGGAATCCGACACTTAACAGTTCTTCCGCATTTCTTACAGATAACCTTAGCCTCATCAATAGGAATTTGGTCAAAAAAGTGCCACACTGCACTCTTCCTGCTATGGGAAAATTTTTCAGGGCTTGCATGCTGTTCTAATTTGACCGTCTGGCCAAGCTGTCCTGCAACTCTTTTTGTTTTTTCAACATGATTTTGGACTGCTACGGGCCTGCCAGATAACTGCTGCTGCGATGTCGATGCCTGCTGCGGATCCTCCTCCTCTTCTATGCTATTGCCAGTGGCACCCTCTTCCCCCAATGGATGCCAATCCGGGTCAACAACTGGGTCATCCATCACCTCCTCTTCAATTTCATCTGCACCTTCCTATGTGCCACCGTGTAAGGTGGTATAGTATGCGGGAAGGGGCACCTGAGTTTCATCTGGGTCTGAATCTGGCTCAGTAGACTGCAAGGGCAATGCAATGCTCTGGGTGAATGTACCAGCACAATCATGTAGCACTATATAACTTAGGCATGGTATGTGAAAAGAGCTCCAGGGAGTAATCTGAAGTGTGGCCTGCCGCATCCTTCACTTTTGGTGGGGGTGAAGGACACAAGGAAAGGTCTTGTTCCTGACCAGGAGCCTGCACTGACGACTCAGTGCTTGCAGTTTTTGAAACTTCAGAAGAGGAGGCGATAGAGCTGGAGGCTGTTCTGGCAATGTAAGCCAAAACCTGTTCCTGATGCTCCGGCTTTAAAAGAGTTTTACCTACTCCCAGAAAAGGAAGCCTTCCAGGCCTTCTGGAGCCAGACGATGATGCAGGCTCAACACCTCCTGCCTTAGGTGCTATTGTGTTTTTGGCACTACCAGCAGATGCCCATGTCCGCGGCCTCTTCCACCATACTTTCTCATGTTTGGGAGAATGTACCAAAAATACCAGCAGATATATGGTACTGTATAAGGAGCGTACAGCTGTATACGGTGTAGGGAAAAATTTAAATCTCTGTATATATTTCCGGAGTCACACACAGACGCTCAATCAGTATAGATTTGACCGTAATACAGTACCGTCTATCTGCTGTTTGTATGAGGAGCGTACAGCTGTATACGGTGTAGGGGAAAATTTAAATCTCTGTATTTATTTCCGGAGTCACACACAGACGCTCTCTCTGTATGGATTTAACCGTAATACAAACAGCAGATATATGGTACTGTATCAGAAACGTACAGCTGTATACGGTGTAGGGAAAAATTTAAATCTCCGTATATATTTCCGGTGTCACACACAGACGCTCACTCAGCATGTATTTGACAAAGAGCAGATATACGGTACTGTATGAGGAGCGAACAGCTGTATATGGTGTAGGGAAAGATTTAAATCTCTGTATTTATTTCCGGAGTCACACACAGATAGTCAGCATGTATTTGTCCGTGATAACAGCTGGTACACGGTAGTGTGTGAGGAGCGTACAGCTCTATACGGTGTGGGAAAAATTGAACGGTTGGTAACTGAAGAAAAAAAAGAATAAAAGTATTAGTGCTATGTAAAAAGCAGTCTGCACAGCAGTGTACACACTGCAATACAGCTATCAGGCAGCCTAATAACCAGCGCTGCTGCACACAAGAAAATCCTCCCTTGTCACTGCACACTAACTGTACAGCACAATTGCTATCAGCACAATCACATAAGAACTTCTTATATCTTTACAACCCTAACTCTCTCCCTACTGATAAACAGCAACCTCTCCCTTCTGTTAAGATCGGCAGAAGTAAAATGGAGGTCGGCGGTCAGGGCTTTTATAGACAATATGACGCCCCCCAAAGCAAGTCAATCACTGCAATGCCCTTCTCTACAATGGTGTTGGACGCTGCACATGCCATCTCATTGCCCACAGTATATGTCTTTGCTCATTGGCTAAAAAAAGGCACCTGCAAGCATTCTGGGAAATCCGACTTTGGCGCTCATTTTGCCGACCGCATGGCCGACTTCACGCTACGGTCAGGTTTCGGTCGGCAAAACCCGACTTTGGCATAAGTCGGCGACTTATGAATCTGGCCGACCTGTTTCGCTCAACTCTACTCTTGAGCAATATGCTTGTAAAGATAATGTTAATTAGTGCAATTTTGGTGCATTTTTTCCACTATGGGCTTCAATTGGGAAAATGTAGTGCTACTTGCACCCCAAGAATTATCCCTCTTTCACTTCTGTTAAAGTTTGGAGGTATCATATTGTGAGGGGTTGACAGACTTAGCTGCTTCCTCAGGTAGGCACAGGAACAGTTCTGGTAGAGAATAACCTGCTTATTTATTGTGGATTGCATAAACCATGGCAGTATTCAGCCAAATAAATAGAGCCTTGCTGGCATAATGGTATTGTCCATATGGTACAGTCCATATGAGTCCATTCCCTGCAGGGTTCACCTGCAGTTATCCTGCATAGTCCTTTAGCTCCTCCGGGAACTATGTGGGAGTTCCTGCTCTTCCAATACACAACAACCACTGACTCTCATGGCCAGGTATTTAACATCCATGTGATGGTCAGGCAACACAGATAATTGTATGCAGTGACACAGAGGCACATAACAAGGGTTAACAGGGGAAGACAGTAGTTTGATTTAATTGTTACAAGGATAAACCTCCTTGCAGGGAGTAAAGGGGAATATATCAGATTAATGCTAGGGATTACAAAAAGAAAGAGCAACTTAAGGTGACAGTTTATATGTAAGTCAATTATACTTAGCATGACTCAAGTGTCTGTCGCTTCCTTTGGGTTGAATGCTGGATGCCCGCTGAGGCCAGTGCTGAGTTCTTCCTGCTTCCCCACCTAACAAGTTGGATCTCTCCCTTCTGGCGGCAGCGGGCAGTCACCGGTCTGACCCACTGAGCCCCTAGTCCGTTACGCTGCTCTGCAGCTAGGAGTATTTCACAGCAGACTCCCACTCGGCGTGCACTCCTCAGCATGCCCGATGACATCTCCTAATGCTTACTGCACCAACCCTTATTGCTGCTGCATGGCCTATTGTTACTCACGGCTCGGCACAGTGTGGGTCCTCACTCACACTTCACTCTAGTGGAAACTCTCTCCCTCTTCTCGTGCAAACCCCCTTATGCTCTCCAGACTCACCACACCTCCTCTATGCAGGTCAAGAGTCTCCTCTATCATCAATCTCCTTCCCCCCTGCAACAGGAAGCACCCACACCCTGGTCTTCTCTTTTACAGTCACATGACCTTGATCTCACACAGGTCCTGTCAGGACTCTGCATGTGGAGATATGGTGGACCTCCACCCACCCGCTCTATGGAGGTCCACTAAAACCAGCCCATTACATAGGCTTCTATTAACCTTCTCAACACTTAGCATGCTGGAGGAAAAAACATTCTGGTTTTACATCACTAACCACAGTATGCGCAGTGACACGTATCTCCCTTCACATACTATGCCAGTGACTCTGTCACAATACAGTTGTGTGAAAAAGTGTTTGACTCCTTCCTGATTTCCAATTCTTTTGCATGTTTGTCACGCTTAGATGTTCCAGATCACCAAACAAGTTTAAATATTAGACAAAGATACCCCATGTAAACACAAAATGCAGTTTTTAGATGAACGTCTTTATTATTAAGGGAAAAAGAAATCCAGACATAGAGTGACCTATGTGAAAAAGTGATTGGCCCATAAACCTAATAACTGGTTGGGCCACACTTAGCAGTAACAACTGCAGTGAAGTGTTTGTGATAAATGGCAATGATTCTTTTACAACTCTCTGGAGGAATTTTGGCACACTCATCTTGGCAGAATTATTGTAATTCGGCCACACTGGAGGATTTCTGATCATGAACCCCCTTTTTAAAGTTATGCCACAGGATCTCAATCGGATTAAGGTCAGGATTTAGACAATGCCACTCCAAAGACTTAATTTTGTTTTTCTTAAGCCATTCAGAGGTAGACTTGCTAGTGTGTTTTGGATCATTGCCTAATTTTGCATTTCCGTGCCGTTGCCGCACACGTCAAATTGCCGCATGCGGATGCATCCACATTCAATGCATGGCCCTGCGCACCCAATGTTAAAGATAGGCATGCAGGGAAACGCTGGATGCATGCGGCAGTAGGTGGAGCGTGGTCGGAGCTTCACGGAGGAAGAAAGGACGAAGTAGGCTGCCATCCGCAGCCCTCCTCAACGCAAGTATGAAACCAGCCTAAGGCAGGGTTCATGACAGGTAGTTTTATTGGTTCCAAACAACAGCAGAGCAAAATATAAAGGATAGAAAATGAATCCTAAGATGGCTGGTCATTAAGTAAGCAAAGTTCCTACTCACCAGAGCTGGGCCTAGTGCCCAGCTCATAACCAACCTCATAACCAACCAATCACTTACTAACGGCAACTTTCCCAGGAGAAAAGAAAGAGAAGCCATCAGCTTGTGGACTCTGTCTTATTATATCATACTGTCACGATTCCATCCCTCAATTTGTCTTGGATGTAGTTGTTGATCGCTCAGTCATCAATCTGGTATGAGGGTATGCTGAAGATGTAAATACTTTGATTGACATCTCAGTGTCTAGTCTGGTGCAGTGGAGTGCTGAGCAGGTGGTGTTTTGATTGACAGCTAGGCCATATAAAGTTATCTGAGACTGAGAGGTCCTGACTGTCACCAAGTGTACATGGTCTCAGGTGTTTACTCTGCTGCTTAGCTGGGCTATTAGTTCCACACCTCTTCCAGAAATTCATTCACTAAGTGTGTTTTGTCTCTCTGTGCCTTGTGTTCTGCTTGTTTATGTTTTGTTGCCTAACCTTGGACCTCGTTCTGACCATCCATCTATTTAACCCCTCTGTTCTCATCCTCTATTTTCCTAATATTTTGACCCCAAACCATTACCTGACTAGGCCTTTGCCTCTACCCTCCATTTATGACATATGTCATGACTGCAGCCGCAGACGCTGCCCAGCAGGCGCCTCCATGCCGACGGTGAGGGGGCGGGTGTCGCCCGGGGACGCAATATGGACCCTCCATACCACAGAGGGGGACCCGGGCCTACCCGAACTAGGGAAGGGCAGTGACCGGGATACTGTGGCAGCTGAGCATGTGGACAAGGACACGTAGGACTTGATGACACCGCACAACTTCAGGTATAAATAAAGTAAAGTTTACGTAAAGTAAAGTCACAGTACATAGACAAAACCAGGACACGCGAGGTCATCAGGACACACAAGGTCATCAGGACATCAGGATACACGAGGTCATCAGGACATCAGGACACACGAGGTCATCAGGACATACGAGGTCATCAGGACATCAGGACACACAGGGTCATCAGGACATCAGGACACACAAGGTCATCCAGACGCAGGCAAGACATCAGGGTCACCCACAGGACATCAGAGTCACCGGCAGACATCAGATGGGAGTCGTTTGGTTCCGGACATCCAACACGACCTACAGGCATCACTGCAGTCATCCAGCTCCAGGCTCTAGGCAGCGGTCATCAGGTTCCAGACTGCGGTTGTAAGGCTCCAGGTATCGGACCTAGGAAGGAACTCAAGCGTGATGGTGCTAACACTGCAGGATTGCTGGGCCTGCATGGAGCTAGCACCGCACGGTAGTCAGAGCACAGCATAGTAGATGCTCAGCAGGAACACCGGTTACAAGAGTCTCAGAGTCACTGGGTGCAGGGCTCCAAACACACAGGGATTCCAAGAACACAACATAGCAGACAGTTCAGACATGGTCAGGTACAGGATACGTACAGGATACACCGCCTCCAGGCCAGGGTGAATTTAGACGGGGTCAGGTACAGGACAGGTACAGGATCAGGGATTCAGACCCGGATATACCGCCTCCGGGGCAGTGCGTGGGAACAGGACAAAGCAGGATTTAAGGCAGGGAATTTGGTACCATAACCGAGACAGACATGGCTAAGTCCAGGAGCTTTGTGAGTAGCTCTGGCCCCGCCCATAGGGCAGAGTCAGTTTATAAAGGAGCTGCCCCTCAGCAATTGGCTGGGGACAGCATTTCAAGTACACACTAACCCTGATAAAAGCAGGAAAGGTGTGGCTGCGCACGCCCTAAGCACACACAGAAACCATTGCAGCACAATCAGTGCAGGAACTGCAGCTTAGAGCACCTGGCATTGTCTGCAAGCCTAGACACGTGTGGAAAATCATGCACCAGCTGTAAATGACCTCACAACCTGCGGACAGCTTCCACAGCGGCGACCAGGGACCGCACATGTGGATGGTCAAGCAGCAAAGCAAAGACCTAACACCACATGTGCAGCTACGCAGCAGAGCAGGGAACTGAGCAGGCTCAATACAGCTAACAGCCAGCAGTATCCCAGCTCAATTAGGGGGAAAGGAGTAAGGGGTTAAAGCAAACACATGAATTGTCACACTGACAAGCAGATACAAACAGAACGGCGTGACAACATACCTTCCTCGCTTTTCACCTCAGACTCCTTGATTATCACAACTCATGGCTTGTCCATGAGAAATTACTGCCCTATATGTTTTTCTTTTTTGCCACTATGGATCCTGTGCAAATGCTTAGTGACCAGGTGGTGAATTTGGCTCAGATGACTCAGGATTTGACCAAGGAATGCTAGAGTCCTAACAATATCAGTGAAAGGATCAAATAATTAATTTTATAAATACTTCCTATAGACCTTCACTGCCAGCAGTGGCTGAAACATCAGTACCCTCTAAAGACCAGTTTGGCATGTTCAGGGAGTGCTGTAGATTATTTTTTACCCTGTGTCATCAGAGGCTGAGTATCAGTGGGTTGGAATAATCATGTCCCTAATGCAAGGACCTTGTTCCCACGAGACCCAGAATGGTGTTCTGTTGAAGACTTTTTTGACAGTTTAGGTCTGACCTATGACGAACCCTACAGGATCCAGGTCACTGTTGCTAACATCATAAACCTGGCACAGGGAGGTTGCACAGCTAAGAACTACTGCACTGAGTCCAGGCAGTGGTCTACTGAGGTTCTATGGAATGATGCATCTCTAAGGTGCCAGTTTCGCAAAGACCTTTCTGAAACTCTTAAGGACGCTCTAGTACTTCATGATGCCCCTTGTTCTCTGGGGGAAGCCATGACCCAGGGCATACAAATGGATTACAGGATCCTTGAGAGATGTGGTGAATAACTGGCTGCCCATTATACTTCCCCAGGGCAGATCCGTTTATCATAGGTGGAGCCATTGGAAGTTAGAGTTGCCATTCTTTTTGTTGTGGAGAAAAAGCATAAACAAGATCTTGGACTCTGTCTGAACTGTGGTCTCTCTGGGCACATTCTCAAGAATTTCTCCAATCATCCTCAGTCAAGCAAACCATTGGGAGAATGTCTGAGTCTGGCTGGCTGGTGGCCGAGGAGGTCACCCAGACTTCCAGGTACCTTTCTCTATCTCTGATAAAGTACTGATAAATACAATGTTATACTTTAAGAACCAGGTGTTATCAACATTGGCATTCATTGACTGTGGGTCTGCTGCTAACTTTATTTATTCGGGACTGGTTCTGAAGTTAGAATTAAAGACATTTAGTTTAGAAATACCCTTTTAAATCTTTGCAATTGACAAGACACCATTAACCCTGAATCTGGTCAAGAGGGCAACAGTTGATTTCACACTCCAACTGGGAGCACTCTACGCTAAATTCATCTCCTGTTTTATTTTGGAACCTGCTGGGATGGTACTGTGGCTTCCATGGTTGCATATTCATAAACCTGTTATTGATTGGTGTCACAATGAGGTTGCTAAATTGAGTCCTAATTGTTTCAACAAATGTCTAAAATCTGTACAGATATGCTCCTCTAGTCTAAAGAGTCTGCTCCGGGATACCTGAAGGACTTCGGAGATGTGTTCTTGGAAAAAGAAGAGCTGATACTACCTCCCCTTTGTCCTTATAATACTGCTATTAGTCTTGTCTCTAATGCCAAAATACCTAAAGTTCACATTTGCAATATGTCTGGGCATGACCGGACCACCATGAAAGAATATGTTTATAGAAGGGTCATATCTGTCCTTCCTGCTCCCATGTAGGAGCTGGATTTTTCTTTGCAAAGGTCTCCATTCTTGCCTCTATTTTCAAAAACTAAACAAAATCTTGGTTAAAAAATGCTTACCCACTTCCACTCATCCCTGACCTATACAATCATCTTCTGGAGGCCAGGTGGTTTTCTAAATTTGATCTGAGAGGGGCTTACAATTTGATACGTATCCAGATGAGTGATGAGTGGAAAACATCATTCCTAACATATGAAGGGATATTTGAAAAATCTTGTCACGCCATTTGGGTTATCCAATGTACCTGCCCTTTTTCAAAATTTTCTGAATTATATTTTCTCTGATTGTATTGGAAGATTTGGACTAACACCAGCAACATGTCCGTGTTATATTACAAAGGATGAGGGAGAACTCTTTGTTTGCAAAATTAGAGAAATGTGTTTTTTCTGTTCAGAAAATTTCATTCTTGGGGTTAATCTTGTCAGCAGGAAGGTTTCAGTTGGACCCTGGGAAGGTGCAGGCCATAATTGATTGGGTTCAACCTTGTAATCTTAAGGTTTTGCAACTTTTTTGGGATCTGCCAACTATTATAGGAAATATATCAAGGGTTGTTCCCAGATTGCTAAACTTCTTACTGACCTTACATGTAATTCTTTCAGGGAACCTTATACATATATTAATTCGGATAAAATATATGTATAAGGTTTCCTGATAGAATTATTTGATTTTTTGACATTATAAGTTTGGAGAAGTTGCATCCTTCTCGTAGTTGTCCAATAAAGAAATTGTATACTTTGAAACATGTTGATGAATAAACCAGTTACTTTTGGATTTGCATCCTCCATTCTTTCTTGGCACCCCAGAACTACCAATTTGCTTTCTCCTTTTATGCTTTCATCTCTTAGTGGGTCTGAAGCAGTTTTAACCATTATCAGTGGTTATGTGCACACAATCCAATCAGGTGAGCACAATTTGTGCATTCATTTTAATATTGTTATCCAGATAAGACCTTATTTTGCGCTTTGTCTCTTTACAGTTTCTCCTTTCAGAACTACCACTTCCCTCCTTGAAACAACCGCCAAACTTAAGGAATCTCATTAACAGAAATGTCCTCTAATTGCATAAAAGCCTGGCACATTCCCCAGCAACAGTAAAAAATGCAGGACTTGTACCCACATTTACCAACAGACAAAGTCTGCATACCCAACTCAAATCAGGAATATAATATCTTAGATTTTTCTCATGTACATCCTTCAATGTGGTGTGCATGATACAAAGTGCCCACTGGAGGTACATGTATTGGAGAAACTACCCCAAAACTACAAATGAGGATGAATCTACGCAGACATACTATAAGGAATGAGCTGGACACATCCGTGGGAAAACATTTCTCTGGACCTGGACACAGTATGACATACCATAATTTGTGCCAAAGTAAAAGAAATCTGTGGATATTATCAGTGCTGCCAAATAAGACATAGAGTGGGGAAAAAGTATATAGTCAGCCACCAATCGTGCAAGTTTTTCCACTTAAAAAGATGAGAGAGGCCTGTAATTGACATCATAGGTAAACCACAACTATGAGAGTCAAATGAGAAAAAAATCCAGAAAATCACTTTGTCTGATTTGGCAAGATTTATTTTGCAAATTATGATGGAAAATAAGTATTTGGTCACCTAAAAACATGCAAGTTTTCTGGCTCTCACAGACCTGTAACTTCTTCATTAAGAGGCTCCTCAGACCTCCACTCATTACCTGTAGTAATGGCACCTGTTTAAACTTGTTATTAGTATAAAAGACACCTGTCCACAACCTCAAACAGTCACACTCCAAACTCCACTATGGTGATGACCAAAGAGCTGTCAAAGGACACTAGAAACAAAATTGTAACCCTGCAACAGGTTGGGAAGACTGAATCTGCAATAGGCAAGCAGCGTTATTTTGATGAAATCAACTGTGGAAGCAATAATAAGAAAATGGAAGACATACAAGACCACTGATAATCTTCCTCGGTCTTGGGCACCACGCAAGATCTCACCCAGTGTGGTCAAAATGATCACAAGAACAGTGAGCAAAAATCCCAGAACCACACGGGGGGGACCTAGTGAGTGACCTGCATAGAGCTGGGAACACCGCAACATAGGTTACTACCATCAGTAACACACTACACCGCCAGGGACTCAGATCCTGCAGTGCCAGACGTGTCCCCCTGCTTAAGCCAGTACATGTCCGGGCCCATCCGAAGTTAGCTAGAGAGCATTTGGATTATCCAGAAGAGTATTAGGACAATGTCATATGGTCTGATGAAACCAAAGTAGAACTGTTTGGTAGAATCAAAACTTGTCGTGCTTGGAGGAGACAGAATGCTGATTTGCATCCAAAGAACACCATACCTACTGTGAAACATGGGGGTGGCAACATCATGCTTTGGGGCTGATTCTCTGCAAAGGGACCAGGATGACTGATCCATGTACGTGAAAGAATGAATGGGGAAATGTATCATGAGATTTTGAGTGCAAACCTCATTCTATCAGCAGTGACATTGAAGATGGAACGTGGATGGGTCTTTCAGCATGATAATGATCCCAAGCACACCACCTGGAAAATGAAGGAGTGGCTTTGTAAGAGGCATATGAAGGTCCTGGAATGGCCAAGCCAATCTCCAGATTTCAACCCAAAAGAAAACCTTTGGAGGGATTTGAAAGTCTGTGTTGCCCAGTGACAGTCCCAAAACATCACTGCTCTAGAGGAGATCTGTGTGGAGAAATGGGCCAACATACCACCAACATTGTGTGCCAACCTTGTGAAGACTTACAGAAAACCAGCCAAGGGAAAGCAGACAACATTGAGCTGTTCTTATTATACTTAGGATAGGGCCAATATCCATGGACCTTCCCAGCCTAATATCTGCTCCCAGCTGTCTACTTTGCCTTAGCTGGCTATTAAAAATAGGGGGATCCCATGTAATTATTTTTAGAGTCCCTGCATTTTTAGTAACCATCAAAGGCAAAGCAAACTGCTGTGGCTGATATTAATAGACTGGGAAGGTCCATGGATGTTGACTCATTCCCATGATAATAAGACCACCTCACAGCTGTTTGCTTTCCCTTGGCTGGTTATTAAAAATAGGGGGAACCCCACATTATTTTTTAAATTATTTATTTTTTTTACACTGTCCCAACACTAGTCAGAGCACAATTGTGGCACCACCCATGCTCCAGCAGTTATGCAGGCAGGGTCACAGGTGGCCCCGGCCAATCAAAGCAGTGACAATACTTGGCATGATTTGATGATTTCAGAAATGCCCACAGCCCAAAAGCTTGTTTATTGGCTGTGTAACGGGGTCTTCCAAGCTGGGGTACCTCTTTCAGTACCACCCCATATTTTCAGAGGTCCGCTCTGCGTTGGCTGGAGTCTGAATGAATGACGCTGGCTGGAATTCCTCTGAGTGCATGGGCGCATATAAAAGATCACTGCTTCTCCATGTATTTCCAGTCTGACAACACTTTACTCACAGGACACAGACTATATCACACAGATACAGAGGGCCAGCCAATAGACAAGCGTCAGGCCAGACATGCATTACAAAAGCTGCAGGTGGCCGGAGCCTGCGGATATTTACTGTGGGAATTACAAAGGTGGGGGGAGGGCGGACACTGCTGATACATTAGGGACATGCATCTCACATGGAACCTATTATATATACATATAACTGCACAACATATTCTGGGTGCTGAGTGGTTCTGTAACACGGCTCCCCTTTTCAGCGACGCAATCGGCATACACAGTCTGATCCTCAACGGATCGGTTTGGGGATGACCGAAGTTTATGGGGTTGGTACAAGTTCCGTTTGTCGACATAGTCCATCGGCGTTACCATTTTGTTTGCCGGGTCTGTAGTGGATGGTGAAGTCCAGAGGTTGTAGGGCTAAACTCCACCGCAGCAATCTGGCATTGTCTCCAGAGACCCGATTAAGCCAGACTAGGGGATTATGGTCCGTTAGGAGGGAAAACTGTCGTCCATACAAATATGGTTGCAACTTCTTGAGTGTCCATACTACCGCCAGGCACTCCTTCTCGATGGCCGCATAGCTTACTTCATGGGGCAGTAGTTTCTGACTCAAGTAAGCTACCGGGTGTTCTTGGCCATCCGGCCCGACTTGGCTCAGTACTGCCCTCAATCCAAACAGAAGCGTCTGTATGAACAAGGAAACGTGTAGTTAGATCGGGTGCGGCCAATACAGGGGTATTGGTGAGGGCGTCCTTTAGTTGGCAGAAGGCTTCCTCACACTCTGAGGTCCAGGTTACCTGGCGGGGTTGGTTCTTATGGGTCAAGTCAGTGAGGGGCTTGGCTACGCTGCTGTAATTGGGAACGAATTTCCTGTAATACCCCGCTGTCCCTAGAAACGCCATGACCTGGGTTTTAGTGCATGGCATGGGCCATTTGGCTATGGCCTCAATCTTGGCTGGTTCTGGTCGGTGTTTCCCACTTCCCACCCAATGCCCTAAATACTGAACCTCTGCTTTGCCCACGTGACACTTGTTTGGGTTCAGGGTGATTCCGGCCTGGTGGATCCTGTCCAATACTGTTTCTAGGTGATTTAGATGCTCTTCCCATGTCGCACTGTAGATGGCGATGTCGTCCAGGTAGGCACAAGCATAGTTCTGGAGACCATCCAGAAGCCGGTCAGCCAGCCTTTGGAAGGTCGCCGAGGCATTCTTCATCCCGAATGGCATAACTCGAAACAGGAATAAGCCGAACAGGGTGACAAATGCTGACTTGGGAATAGCATCAGGACTAAGGGGAATCTGCCAGTAGCCTTTGCATAGATTGATGGTGGTCAAATACTTTGCCCCCGCCAGCCGGTCTAACAACTCATCCACACGCGGCATGGGGTATGCATCCGTCACTGTTTTCTCATTGAGCTTATGATAGTCTACACAAAACCGTGTAGTCCCATCCTTTTTGGGCACTAACACTACGGGGGATGCCCAGGGACTATCTGACTCTTCAATGACCCCTAAACGCAACATCTCTTGTATCTCTTGTCGCATCTCCTCTCGTACAGACTCAGGGACGCGGAAGGGGTTTTGTCGCAGGGGGGTCTGATCCTGGGTCTCAACCTTGTGTTGTGCCAGGCGAGTGTACCCCGGTCTCTCTGAAAACATCCTCTGTCGCAGCCTCAACAACGCCTTCGCCTGCTGTCTCTCCCAGGGGCCTAGGTCTTCACCCAAGTGTACCTGGTCCCATGTTTTAGACTGAGTCCTTTCCCCTAAGACATCCGGCAAGGGAAGTCCGGCTAAATCCTCTGCTTCAGGTGCACAGATGGCCACTACCTCTTCAGGGCGCTCCCGGTAGGGCTTCAGCATATTCACATGGAACATGCGGATAACCCTGGGGTCGTCACAATAGGCGACATTATAGGTTGTGTCGGCTATTTTCCCCACTACCCGGTAGGGCCCCTGCCATGCAGCTTGAAACTTATTCTGCTTCGTGGGCTCTAACACAAGGACCTTCTGTCCTAGTTCCAAGGTGCGCTCTCTTGCCCTCAGATCGTACCATATGTGCTGGCACCGCTGGGTCGCCTGCATGTTCTCACGTACAGCCTGAGTCAGCTCCTGTAGGCGGTCCCGGAATTCCAGCACATAGGGTACAATAGGTACCCCTTTTATGAGGCCCTCCCCTTCCCAGTGTTCCAGCACTAAGTCTAGGGGTCCCCTTACCCGTCTCCCGTATACCTGCTCGAACGGGGAGAACCCCGTGGATTCTTGGGGCACCTCCCGATAGGCAAACAGAAGGTGTGGTAAGAATTTTTCCCAGTCCCTGTAGGTCCTGGTAAAAGTCCCAATGAGCTGTTTTAATGTCCCGTTAAAGCGTTCACACAACCCATTGGTTTGCGGGTGGTATGGGGCACTTCTAATGGACTTTACGCTGCACAGCTTCCACAGTTGGTTGGTCACCTCTGCTATAAACTGGGTACCCTGGTCCGAGATAATCTCCCGGGGAAATCCAACCCGTGAGAAAACCTGGAGCAGGGCGGCTGCCACCGTCTCTGCCAGTATGTTTGGTAATGCAACCGCCTCTGGTTACCGTGTGGCATAATCTACCACTGTCAATATATACTTTTTCCTGGACGGATTGGGTTTGGTTAACGGCCCTATCAAATCGACCGCTACTCGGCTAAATGGTTCCTCCACAATGGGGAGGGGGCGTAATTTGGCCTTGCATCGATCCCCCCTCTTGCCAATGCGCTGACAACTGTCACAGGTCTGGCAGTACTGACGAACATCATAGGTTACCCCCGACCAAAAGAAGTTTTGTGTCAGACGATGCCTGGTGCGACTAACGCCGAAGTGCCCGGCCAAGGGTATATCATGAGAGATTCGCAGTAGCTCCTGCCTATACTTCTTGGGAACTACCAGCTGTTGTTTTATAGTGGGGCTCGTCCCTGTGTGGTGCTGCTCTGTGATCCGGTAGAGGAGTCCCTGCTTCCATACAAACTGTTCCCCTTCTAGTACTCCTTTCCCCTCCTGTGCCTTCCCACGATATCCCTCCAATGAAGGATCCTCAAGTAACTCCCTCTTAAATTCATCTGGGGTGGCCCAAGAAATGTGTCTGGCTATGGGAATACGTGCAGGGCTGGAATGTCTTACCTGGGCCTCCTCTGAGTGTGACTCCGCCTCCGCAGCTCGAGCTTGTCTCCCGGTGGTCACAGGATAGGTCTCAGCCAGAGGGGCCACTGAGAATGCAGACAACATGGGCCCCAAGTCAGTTCCCAGCAAGACGTCTGCAGGCAAATCCTCCATCAAGCCGACCTCAACAAGGCCATCCCCGACTCCCCAGTTCAGGTGAATCCTGGCAGTGGGTAGTCGATGTATGGCTCCCCCTGCTACACGGACTGCCACTGTCCGGTCCATCTTCTCTTTGTCCTGGACGAGATGAGGCTTCACAAGGGTCAAAGTTGCTCCGGAATCTCTTAGTCCCTGCATACGTTTCTCATTAACCCACACGACCTGTCGATGCTATTGTCGATTATCTGCCCGGGCTGCCTGCACGGGGTCTACTTCATGCAGCACTTCCTCCATCTCTTCCACCCCTTGGTTAGTCGTAGCCCCCAATGCCGGGTCAGCTTCGCCTTGGTAGCAGTGTACAGCAGCCCGGTTGAAGGTAGCTGTTCCCGCCTTTGGCCACTGGGTATGCTGAGTCCGTTTGGGGCATTGTCTTTGCGGGTGGCCCAGCTGACGGCAGGTGTGGCATCGCGCCCCAGGGGGACTGTGGTAGGCCGGGTTTCTAGCTGATCCCCCTACAATCTTCGGTGGTTTGGGCCCTCCAGGTCCATGGGCGGGCCCCTAGTGACCACCTTTGATCCGGAGAACTGCGGCCTCCTGGCATCATGATGTTCATCGGCCAGACGAGCGGCTTCCTCAAGAGTCGTTGGCCGCCTGTCCCGAAGCTATTCCTGTGTCTCGGGGTTTAGTCCATTAAAGAATCATTCTAACAGGAAGAGCTGGAGGACGTCCTCCTTAGTGGTTGCTTGGCTCCCTTGTACCCACTGTAGCAGTGACCGCCGTAATTTACAGGCCCATTCAGCGTGGGTATCGGTTACGCGTTTTATAAGTCAGTGGAACTTTTGGCAATAGGCCTCTGGTGTCAGCGCATACCGGGCCAAGATCACTTCTTTGATCCGCTCATAGTCCATACAGTCCTCATCAGGTACCGTGCGATAGGCGTCCGCTGCCTGGCCTGTCAGCTTGCTGGCCAGAATCTGAACCCATTCCTCTGGCTTTACTTGATGAAGGGCACACTGCCGCTCAAAGTCCTGCAGAAAGCCATCAATGTCTTCCTCTGCCTCCCCCAACTGTCGGAAGGCATTGTACGGGATCTTTTTGTGGCTTACTGTTGAAGGTACCTGGTCGAAGGCCAGAGCTCCCCCTGCTCACTGACTCTCCTCTCTCCGCTCTGCCATCTCCATCTTGGCCAGCTCCACTTTGGTCCGCTCTGCCATCTCCATCTTGGCTAGCTCTATCCTGGTCCGCTCGGCCATCTTTTCCTTCAGATCAGTACGCACATCAGCCATCACCTCTCGTATGATCTCTACTGTAGGGTTTGGGCCATAGAACGCCAGTCTGTTCTTTACCTCCCTCTGGAACTCGGTCTCCTCCACGTTCACATTGGGGGGCGCTGCACTGTTCCATGATGGCTGCTATCAAATCCGCTTTTGTTTTGTTGCTGGCGATCCACCCTCGGACTTCCACCAGATCTTTTAATGTAGTCCTCTTTAACTTCTGGTAGTTATTTTCCATTCATTCCTTTCCTCCTGTAGAAGGGGTATCAAATCCCGCTGTCTGCCACCAGTGTAACGGCGTCTTCCAAGCTGAGGTACCTCTTTCAGTACCACCCCATATTTTCGGAGGTCCGCTCGGCGTTGGCTGGAGTCTGAATGAATGACTCTGGCTGGAATTCCTCTGAGTGCATGGGCGCATATAAAAGATCACTGCTTCTCCATGTATTTCCAGTCTGACAACACTTTACTCACAGGACACAGAATATATCACACAGATACAGAGGGCCGGCCAATAGACAAGCGTCAGGCCAGACATGCATTACAAAAGCCGCAGGTGGCCGGAGCCTGCGGATGTTTACTGTGGGAATTACAAAGGTGGGGGGAGGGCAGACACTGCTGATACATTAGGGACATGCATCTCACATGGAACCTATTATATATACATATAACTGCACAGCATATTCTGGGTTTTGAGTGGTTCTGTAACAGGCTGCATTGCAGGCTTTCATCAAACTTATTTCGGCACTGAACCCGAACAGTAAAACGGACTTCTGGGAAAAAGTCAGTGTTCAGAGTTCGGCTGGCACTGGACACCAGATGTCTGGTATGAACACTGAACTTTACAGTTCACGTTCAATCAATCCTAGTCCTCAGCTTTCAGAGAGTGTGTGACCTTTTCTTGATTGTCAGATAGTAGCACATTTCAGGGACTCATCTCCGGGTGTGTTTGATGAATGGGTGGCAGGGAGTGTGTAACCTGGTTGTGTGATCAGCCTCAGGCTGTGATTTATGCTCACTTTATAGCCTAGAAAAGAGGTTGAGTGCTGAATTGGGTGACAGAAAATAAATTAACCCTTTTATGCACACGCCATGTCACGTGCTTAGAAGTGTGTCTGTGACAATTGCAGTGCTGTTGATGTGGTGTGAGTACTGCAGCCAAACAATGTAGCCAGTCCTGGGGAAGATAAGTAATATTCATATTAATTGTTATTGCAGTCTTTCAAAAAAGTTTTATAAATGGGAACAAGCCCTTTAAGTCTATTGTCATCATCCATCAGTTGCCAATGTGGTCATCATTATGTTGATCTAGCTTTTTGCGCTATATTCTTTTAGATGCATATTCACTTGCATTTTCTTCCTCATTGTACTGAGGCTCATTTCCTTTTTTTCTAGTTTGCAGGGAGAGCAGAGAACTGTGCTTGCTATTTGAAGAGATATTACAAGTTTGAATATTCATGAGTTATTTAGTGGAGAATGGAGTTCCTAAATCCATCTAGTCTGTTTGGCTGCTTCCGTTCCGTCATTAAATGTGTACGCTAAGTCCAGCTAACAAATGCAGTCACCTCTCTATTCTGTCCCAATCTCTACATAGGTACTGATGTAAAAAGTGAGATTTGTGTTTATCATAAAATTCTTGTATGCCGTGAATGTGCACGTTTGGATGCTTTTACACACTGCGTTTTGGCACCTGTTCGCTGGTTCCATCGGGGCCAATACAGTGTGAAAACGCAGTGTGAAAACACCCTTAGAAATATGCCTCAATGATGTTTTGACGTCCTACATTGACCTTGCTTCTGAAGCTGCTGATTGATATCTTCATTTATATATCTGCATTTTTGTTCCTCCTTTTTACAAATACCATGACGTTGGTATTGCAAGTATTTACCTCGTAAGGGGATATCAAGCGTCTTCACTTACCCCAAAACCCCCCACCGTGACCACAAAATGACCACCCCCAACTCGGCGCCAACTAATACACAGACACCGGTATTTCTTTTGGAATTTTATGGCCACAGCAGCCTTTTATTATAACAATAAACAAACAATAAACACTGTATCATAAACAATACAATGAATTTAACCCTGGAAGGAGAAGTCCTTGAAGCCACAAGATCGAGGTGAAATAGTACAAATATCGTGGACAACCCCCGACCATTTGCTCCCAGCCGTTACCCCACAGGCTCGGGAGCACCAGCACACCAATAGATGTTGTCCACAAACTCCTTGGGGATCCGCCCTCTTCTGACGGAAAACTCCCCATCCACCTTTCACCAGATCACGACCAGCATACCTTTAAACGAAGGAGACCCTACCCAGAGAGTCTCCCAAACCAATTTCCACCGACTTCAAGGACTCCCCCTCCCCCAAAACCACCACAACGAGGGGCCTTTGAACACCTCAACGACCCGAGACCCCCACAACCCGCCACGCGACAGCCTTCTCTATACCCTCCTGAAGGGCAAGGGCCCAAATATCGGAACCGACTGCATTCAAATGAATCCCGTCCGCCAACCAGTAATTGCCCTCACCCTTCTCCAAATCAAAATGTCGCACGGCAACTCCCCCGTTTTTAACTATAAAAGCGGACACCGCTCTGTTAACCTTGATCCTGGCCCGATTGACCTTCTCCAACGATCTCATGGACCGCCAACGCCTGCGTGGCACGATCTCCGACCACACAATCGTGACTTCCCGATAAGTCACCCACAACCGCAAGCAATCATGCTTAATGTCCTTGATCAACTCCCGGAAGGGACGAACAGCCAGATCATTACCCCCAGCATGAATAACGAGAACATCTGGTGCCCGGTCCAAACGAACACACTCATGAATTTCCGGCAACACCCGACGCCACACCAGGCCCCGAAAACCGATCCACCGCACCACCGCCGCCGATCTGGAAATTCCCAACTGTCTGCCGTCAGTCCTGACATCAGCTCTCACCGCTCCCCAGTAAACAAAGGAGTGACCAAATATCCAAACCAGCAGCGGTTCCGTACCTGAAACACAAAACGACACTCACAGAAACATATCGCAAGAAAACGCACCAATACTTGCAATATTTAATCAACCCCATGGACCACGCCAACCGGACACAGCTCCTGCACGCCGGAAGGCCGAACATAACTCCGATACCGATTAGACCTCCACCCTCCTATACGCTGTATGCAAGAGGGACCCAAACCACGCTCAGCTGCCTCAGTCGCCGCACCAATCCGAAAAGAATGCGAAGCAAACCTAGAATCATCCAAACCCAAACACCGAATTGACTTCTTAAACACCGCACCAAACTGATATCGAGACAGACTTCCCCCGTCTACGTGACACAACAAAGATCCGCCCAAACTAGGATGAAGATCCCAAAATCTACGTAAACACTGAGCCGGGCACATTCCGGAACCAGAGACAACCCCCAACACCACTCGACGGCCTTTCCCAGCCTGGTCCGTTTTCGACCTCCTTAGCCAAAATTCGACGCCCTGAGCGGTCAACGTCACATCCCTGGCTAACAACTCGCCCACAGACTCTTTATTGTGAGACACAAGTTCCCCGATCCGCAGTGCCCCAAAAAATGCAAAGGAAAAAGCCAGCCGAAACAGCGCAACCTCATAACCATCCGCGCATACCGATCCCAGAACCAAACCCAATTGCTCCAGCATATTAAATGACACTGGCCGCCTCAAATCACCCCCCCCCCCGAAAGCGGCCAAAACCTTTCGCCGCCTGCCTAACCAAAACATTTTTGTCAAATCCCTGTGCCCGCGCAACCGAAAACCGAAAGACAATCCGGCCAACAAACGTGTCACCTTCGCCCGAGACCAACCTTCGTTTGCGCCCTGCCCCAACCACGACAACAACAGACCCTCTTGCTGAAGCATGGCCCCACTGGCGGAGCCAGCCGTAATGACCTCTTCCCACGCACACCACACATTCTGGTAGGCTGTCACGCCGTGCTCACCTGGGGGCGGGACCTCAGTCCCGACGTCATCTCTTCCGGAGCTGCGGTCACTCCGGGGGTCCCGTAGGGTGCGCACGCGCAGCTCCCGTTCCCGGGCCTCCTCCTACATGTCACGTTTGCGCTTGCGCGCTCCTGTCAGTGCTGTATAGGGCTCGGTCCTCTCTATGGTAATGGAGGACCTGACCCGGAACCTGTAGTGGTCATGTGCTTTCTGGCTAGGTCCTGACCCAGAACCAGTAGTAGTCATGTGCTATATCAGACGACCTCCCCCTAGGGGAGGTGTCTGATTATTGTTGTGCTTCCTGGCTTGGTCTGCCGTGTCCCTGCCTGGCTGTGCGCTGTACTCAGGTCCTCTGCCTTGTACTCGGTTGTGCCTCCTGGCACATGCTCTGACACTGTACTCTGTCTCATACTCGGTTGTGCCTCCTGGCACACGCTCTTACCCTGTACTCTGTCTTATACTCAGTCGTGCCTCCTGGCACACACTCTGATTCCGTGCTCTGTCTTATACTCAGTTGTGCCTCCGGGCACACACTCTGATCCTGTACTCAGTCTCTTACTCTGTTACACCTCCTGGCACACCTGCTGCCTGACTCAGTGCTCTGACGTGCTCCTTGCACGTTTCCTGCTTCACTCACACCCGGACGAACGAAGTCTCTGTATACCACGTGTTCTCGTGTCCACACTTTACACGTTCCTGCAGACACTCTCACCCACTCGTGTCTCCTGTGAGCCGGCCGCCTGGTGCCAGCAGTCGTGGTGCCTCACCCCCTGGGGCTTGCCCCTGACACTCCCTGTATAGGGGGTGGTCTTCACTAGGTCAGCTCGCCCTGGGAGGGTTGGTGTCACGACCCAGAGGGTCCACTCCAGGAGTCGTCACAGTATAATCAGGCCATGGACCCCGCTGGTGCCACCACCTCCATCCAAAAGGAACTGGTGTTCCTATGGGAGAGTCAGACCAGGATTATGGTCTTTTTGAAATCCATGGAGTCTCGTTTGTCGGCCATACAATCCGTTTCTGCCCAGTCCTCGGCCCCGCACCCGATGCCGCGCCTCGGCAAGCCACCCCGATATAGCGGGGACCCTAAGTTTTGTCGAGGATTTCTGAACCAATGCCGGTTACATTTTGAGCTTTTGCCGCAGCACTATCCCACTGAGCGCACCCAAATTGCCTTTATTGTTTCACACTTAGAGGGGGAGGCATTAGCATGGGTGAACCCCCTCTGGGAGCGCAATGACCCACTCGTCTCTCGGCTTTCCACCTTTTTGGACACCTTCCGCAAGGTGTTCGACGAGCCGGGTCGGCTGGCCTCTATCACCGAGTCCCTCTTTAACCTCCATCAGGGTACGCTACCGGTAGGACAGTATGCCATCCGTTTTCGTACCTTGGCCTCCGAACTCGGTTGGAACAACGAGGCTCTCGTAGGGATCTTTTGGCGTGGCCTGTCCAGTCGGATCAAAGACGTACTGGCAGGTCGGGATACTCCCACCTCTTTAGAGGATCTGATCTCACTGGCGACACGCATCGACCTGCGGTTTCAGGAACGTGCCCGTGAATTAGCCAGAGAGAGGAGCTCCTCTCACCTCCTCCATTCCTGCTCCAAGAAGCCGGGAAACTTCTCCGCTTAGGGTTGTTAGGAGAGGCCTCCCTAGGTGTACGTGATTCCTCTCCTCCCCTGCTCGTGTCCGTATTATTGAATCTCGGTGCCAAGCGTTATTCTGAGGAGGCTTTCCTGGATTCTGGCACGGAGGGGAATTTTATCACACTCGAGGCGGTTAAAAAATACCGGATTCCTGTCAGATCCCTGGAGACTCCTCGGTCGATTGTTTCGGTCAATGGTACGTCCGTGCTGGAGTCCGTTACCCAGGCCACCGAAGAGATCGAGCTGCAGATCGGAGCCCTGCACCTGGAGAAGATCTCCTTCCTCGTCTTGTCCACCATGTCTCACGCACTTCTTCTAGGCCTCCCTTGGCTACGGACTCATGAGCCAACCCTGGAATGGCGGTCGGGCGAGATACTCCGGTGGGGACCGTTCTGTCAGGAGAAGTGCCTGTTGCCCGTCCGTCTGATGAACTCTGCCGGTCCATCCCCGGCACCTACAGGTCTGCCGTCGGCTTACTGGTCCTTTGCAGATGTTTTCGACAAGAAGGAGGCCGAGACTCTGCCCCCCCATCGGCCATATGACTGTCCGATTGACCTCATTCCTGGTTCTACGCCACCCAGGGGTAGGATATACCCGCTATCCCCTGCTGAGACCCAAGCTATGTCTGACTATATCCAGGAGAACCTTGCTAGAGGTTTCATCCGTAAGTCCTCCTCGCCCGCGGGAGCGGGATTTTTCTTTGTAAAAAAGAAGGACGGCTCCCTCCGTCCTTGCATAGACTACCGAGGCCTGAACAATATCACGGTCAAGAACAAGTACCCATTGCCATTGATCCCGGAGCTCTTTGACCGACTTAGAGGAGCTCGAATTTTCACCAAACTGGATCTTCGTGGGGCCTACAACTTGATCCGCATTCGTTCCGGGGATGAGTGGAAGACCGCCTTTAACACCAGAGACGGTCACTACGAGTACTTGGTCATGCCCTTCGGCCTCTGCAATGCCCCAGCGGTTTTCCAGGAGTTCGTGAATGACGTCTTCCGGGATATGCTGTACTCCTGCGTGGTAGTCTATCTGGATGACATCCTCGTTTTTTCTCCAGACCTCTCCTCCCACAGAAAGAACGTGCGTCAAGTCCTCCAGCGCCTGAGGGAGAACCGCCTTTATGCCAAGCTCGAGAAATGTGCCTTCGAGCAAACGTCCCTGCCATTCTTGGGGTACATTATCTCAGAATCAGGTCTATGCATGGATCCGGCAAAAGTGTCCGCCGTCCTCGATTGGCCACAGCCCCATGGGGTGAAGGCAATCCAACGCTTCCTTGGTTTTGCGAACTACTACCGACAGTTCGTTCCTCATTTTTCCTCGTTGGTTCGCCCCATCTCGTCCCTTATCTGCAAGGGAGCTAACCCAAAGGCTTGGCCCTCTGAGGCTGAAGAGGCCTTCCAGTCGTTGAAACAAGCCTTCGCCGCTGCTCCGGCGCTTCACCGACCTGAGGTTAGTAGACCTTTCACTCTCGAGGTAGACGCATCCTCTACTGAGGCTGGCGCAGTCCTTCTGCAGAAATCCTCTTCTGGACGTTTTGTCACCTGTGGCTTCTTTTCTAAAGTATTTTCCTCCACTGAGCAGAACTACTCCATTGGCGACAAAGAGCTATTGGCCATTAAGTTGGCCTTGGAGGAGTGGAGGTACTTACTGGAGGGTGCCATACATCCATTCAAGATCTTCACAGACCATAAGAACCTGGTGTACATCCAGTCTGCATAGAGGCTCAATCCTCGGCAAGCCAGGTGGTCCCTATTCTTCGCCCGCTTTGACTTTGAGCTACATTTTCGGCCCGGCGATAAGAACGTTAGAGCGGATGCGTTGTCAAGATCATTCCTGTCGTCTGATGCAGAGGAAGAACCCTCTCATATCATTGATTTATCCAAAGTAATTACTGTGGCTCCTGTCAAGTTAACCACGTTACCTCCGGGAAGAACCTTTGTGGCTGAGAATAACCGAAAACGAGTGCTAAATTGGGGACATTCATAGAATCATAGAATCATAGAATCATAGAATCGTAGAGTTGGAAGGGACCTCCTGGGCCATCTGGTCCAACCCCCTGCTCAAAGCAGGATTCGCTAAATCATCCCAGTCAGATGTCTGTCCAGCCTCTGTTTGAAGACTTCCATTGAAGGAGAACTCACCACTTCTCGTGGCAGCCTGTTCCACTCATTGATCACTCTAACTGTCAAAAAGTTTTTTCTAATATCTAATCTGTGTCTCCTCCCATTCAGTTTCATCCCATTGCTTCTAGTCTTTCCTTGTGCAAATGAGAATAAAGTTGATCCTTCTACAATGTGACAGCCCTTTAGATATTTGTAGACAGCTATTAAGTCTCCTCTCAGTCTTCTCTTTTGCAAACTAAACATTCCCAAATCCTGCAACCTTTCCTCATAAGACAGGGTTTGCAGACCGGTCACCATTCTGGTCGCTCTTTTCTGAACTTGCTCCAGTTTGTTGATGTCTTTTTTAAAATGTGGTGCCCAAAACTGGACACAATATTCCAGATGAGGTCTGACCAAAGAGGAGTACAGGGAAATAATGACTTCACGTGATCTAGACTGTATGCTTCTGTTAATACATCCTAGAATTGCATTTGCCTTTTTTGCTGCTGCATCACACTGTTGACTCATATTCAGTCTGTGATCTATTAGTATACCCAAGTCTTTTTCACATGTGCTGTCACTTAGCCCTATTCCTCCCATTCTATACATGCTTTTTCCATTTTTATTGCCCAGATGTAGTACTTTGCATTTCTCCTTGTTAAAAACCATTCTGTTAGTTGCTGCCCACTTCTCCAGTTTATTTAAATCTTTTTGAATCCTCTCTCTCTCTTCTCTAGTATTAGCTATCCCTCCTAGCTTTGTGTCATCAGCAAATTTAATCAGTTTACCCTCAATTCCTTCATCTAAATCGTTGATAAAGATGTTGAACAATACAGGGCCCAGGACAGAGCCCTGTGGTACCCCACTTGAGACATTCTTCCAACTGGATGTGCAGCCATTTACGACCACTCTTTGGGTCCGATCACTAAGCCAGTTATGAATCCACCTAACAGTTGCCTTGTCCATTCCATACTTAATCATTTTTTCAATAAGGATTGTATGAGAGACTTTGTCAAATGCTTTGCTGAAGTCAAGATATACTATATCTACAGCATTTCCTTGATCCACCCAATCAGTGATACCGTCATAGAAGGAAATTAAGTTAGTCTGACATGACTTATTAGTTACAAACCCATGCTGACTCTGTTTAATCACTTCATTCTTATCCAGGTATTGACATACATGTTGTTTAATAATTTGTTCAAAGATCTTTCCTGGTATAGAAGTCAGACTCACCGGCCTATAGTTACCTGGGTCCACCTTCTTCCCCTTTTTGAAGATAGGAACAACATTTGCTCTTCTCCAGTCTTCTGGCACTTCTCCTGTTCTCCAAGAATTTTCAAAGATTATAGAGAGGGGTTCAAAAATTTCTTCTGCTATCTCCTTCAGTACTCTGGGGTGTAATTCATCTGGACCTGGAGACTTGAATTCATTTAGGCTAGCTAAGTGTTGCCTCACTATCTTTCTGTTTATAGATATCCTGGATTCTTCTATTCCCTTAATAGGACAGTGAATAATAGTTGATGTTACATTTCCTTTCTGAGAGAAAACAGATGCAAAATAGGAATTTAAAAGTTCAGCCTTCTCAACATCCTGTCTTACCATTTCATCATTTTCATCCTGTAAAAATCCTATAGCATCTTTGACTTTTCTTTTACTTTTGACATATCCCCAAAATCGTTTATTATTGCTTTTGACATCTCTTGCAAGCCTCAATTCATTTTCAGCTTTAGATAATCTGATTTGTGCCCTGCAGGTTCTGCAGACAGCATTATATTCTTCTTTAGATATGCCTCCCTCTTTCCATTTTATAAACATTTTTTTCTTCCTTTTTAGCATGTGCTTAAGTTCTGTGTTCATCCATCCTGGTTTCCTTAACTGCTTCCTATTCTTCCCTCTTTTCGGAATTGTTAACAACTGTGCTTTGAGAATTTCATTTTTCAAGATTTCCCATCCTTCCTGGACATTTTTGTCTTTAAGGATATCCAGCCATTGGATCCCTCCAATTCTCTTTCTGAATCCCTTAAAATCTGCCTTTCTGAAATCTAACCTTGACGTCTGAGTCTTCACAGGTCTTCCGCCTCTAGTTATCCAAAATTCTAAAATAGCATGGTCGCTACCTCCTAGGGTCCCAGCCACTTTTACCTCCTCAACCATTTCCTCCCTGTTTATAAGGATTAGATCCAAGGTAGCAGTTCCCCTTGTTTTCTCCCTTACCTTTTGGAAGATAAAGTTGTCAGCAAGAGAGGATAAGAATTTCCTTGACCTGTTAGTTTTGCCTGAGAGAGATTCCCAACAAATGTCTGGATAGTTGAAATCTCCCATGACAACTATGTCATATTTTTTGGAGAACTTGGCCATTTGATGCATAAAGAGTTCATCCATAGCTTCAGCTTGCACAGGCGGCCTGTAGTAAATGCCTACAATGGTG
Source organism: Dendrobates tinctorius (assembly GCF_039654945.1). Lineage (NCBI taxonomy): Eukaryota > Metazoa > Chordata > Amphibia > Anura > Dendrobatidae > Dendrobates > Dendrobates tinctorius. Next base: position 15,325,971 of record NW_027361742.1, read on the forward strand.
TCCTTTCCATTGTTCTGTCCTTGTATTCTTACCCAAACAGTTTCCACAGAACTCCCAGTCTCTGAAGCTTCAATCTCTGTGCAGATATACTCGTTTCTAACATACAATGCGACACCCCCTCCTCGTTTATCAAGTCTGTTTCTTGCAAATAAGTTGTATCCTTCTAGTCTTGTATTCCAATCATGTGTATTGTCCCACCAAGTTTCAGTGATTCCAATGACATCATATTTCTTTTCCTGTGTTAGTAGTTCCAATTCTCCTTGTTTGTTGCCCATGCTTTGTGCATTAGTATAGAAACATTTTAGTTTGTGATTGGTTTCTCTTTCTCCAATATTTTTATTAATTAGATTCTTTCGTCTTTGTTCTTCCTTTCCACTTCTAATAGCAGAGTTCTCAATAGCATTTGTCAGGTGTATGGCTTTTTCTGGTCTTTTGCTTCCCTTCCCATGTTGTTCTAGTTTAAAGCTCTCCTTACAAGTGTAGCAAGGCGACTTCCAAATACATGCTTACCAGTCTTCGTAAGGTGCACCCCATCTCTAGCAAGTAGTCCATCGTATAAGTAGTTCACTCCGTGATCCAGAAATCCAAATCGTTGCTGACGGCACCATCGACGTAGCCAGTTGTTCACCTGCAGAATCTTATTCCACCTCCTTGTTCCATGGCCATCCACTGGGAGGATGGAAGAGAAGACCACCTGCGCTCCCAGTTCTTTCACTTTCTTGCCTAAGTCTTCAAAGTCTCTGCAGATGGTTTCCAGGTCGTTTCTTGCAGTGTCATTTGCCCCCACATGTAGTAGCAGGAATGGGTAGTCATCTGTAGGTCTGAAGAGTCCTGATATCCTGTCAGACACATCTTTAATTCGTCCAAGATTGCCGGCCACGTTGGTGTCAAAAAGACTTTGGACTTAATCTCTCGCCATTATTGGTGGCCTTCACTCTCCCAGGATGTTAAAGACTTTGTAGCATCTTGCCCGTCCTGTGCCCAGAACAAGATACCCAGACAACCACCCTCCGGTCTTCTGTTCCCGCTTCCCATTCCGTCGGCTCCATGGCAGCACATAGCCATGGATTTCATTACTGATCTGCCTTGTTCTTCCGGTTGTACTGTGGCCTTGGTGGTTGTAGACCGATTTTCAAAGATGGCTCACTTCATTCCTCTTCCCGGACTACCCTCTGCTCCTGACTTGGCGAAGATCTTCATTTCCCATATCTTCAGGATTCACGGCTTCCCCCAGCACATCGTGTCGGATAGAGGGGTCCAATTCACCTCCCGGTTCTGGAGAGCTCTATGCGGACTCATGAAAGTGTCATTGGATTTCTCTTCCGCCTATCACCCCCAAACCAATGGGCAGGTGGAACGTACCAACCAGATCCTTACATCCTATCTCCGGCATTTTTCTAATGCTCATCAGAATGACTGGGTCGGTCTACTTCCTTGGGCTGAGTTCGCCTACAATAATCACTCCAGTGAATCGTCTACCAAGTCTCCTTTCTTCATCGTCTTTGGACAGCATCTCAATGTGCCTCTACCGGTACTTCCTGTCTCGGGGGTACCTGCTGCCGATTCTCAGTCTGTGGAGTTCTCCAGGGTATGGCAGGAGACCAAAACCGCTCTCGAGAAAGCACGGGACAGAATGAAATTACACGCTGACAAGAGGCGCCTGGACATTCCTCCATTTCTCCCTGGTGACAAGGTGTGGCTCTCCACCAAATACGTCCGCCTTAAGGTACCATCTTACAAACTGGGTCCCCGTTACATTGGTCCTTTTGAGGTCCTCAGGCGGATTAATGATGTTGCTTACAAATTGAAGCTGCCTCCTTCACTCCGTATTCCCAATTCCTTCCATGTGTCTCTCCTAAAACCTGTGGTTCTTAACCGATTTCATCCTTCTCCAGGCCACACACCCCAGCCTGTTGGCTTGGGGGATGAGTTTGAGGTGAATGACATTTTGGCCATGAAGAAGGTAAGAGGGAGAACCATGTTCCTGGTCGATTGGAAGGGTTTTGGCCCCGAGGAGAGGTCATGGGAACCCAGGGAGAATATCCACGCACCCCAGATTTTGTCTAAGTTCCTCTCCAGTTTTAGAAAGAGGGGGCGTAAAGGGGGGGTACTGTCACGCCGTGCTCACCTGGGGGCGGGACCTCAGTCCCGACGTCATCTCTTCCGGAGCTGCGGTCACTCCGGGGGTCCCGTAGGGTGCGCACACGCAGCTCCCGTTCCTGGGCCTCCTCCTACATGTCACGTTTGCGCTTGCGCGCTCCTGTCAGTGCTGTATAGGGCTCGGTCCTCTCTATGGTAATGGAGGACCTGACCCGGAACCTGTAGTGGTCATGTGCTTTCTGGCTAGGTCCTGACCCGGAACCAGTAGTAGTCATGTGCTATATCAGACGACCTCCCCCTAGGGGAGGTGCCTGATTATTGTTTTGCTTCCTGGCTTGGTCTGCCGTGTCCCTGCCTGGCTGTGCGCTGTACTCAGGTCCTCTGCCTTGTACTCGGTTGTGCCTCCTGGCACATGCTCTGACACTGTACTCTGTCTCGTACTCGGTTGTGCCTCCTGGCACACGCTCTTACCCTGTACTCTGTCTTATACTCAGTCGTGCCTCCTGGCACACACTCTGATTCCGTGCTCTGTCTTATACTCAGTTGTGCCTCCGGGCACACACTCTGATCCTGTACTCAGTCTCTTACTCTGTTACACCTCCTGGCACACCTGCTGCCTGACTCAGTGCTCTGATGTGCTCCTTGCACGTTTCCTGCTTCACTCACACCCGGACGAACGAAGTCTCTGTATACCACGTGTTCCCGTGTCCACACTTTACACGTTCCTGCAGACACTCTCACCCACTCGTGTCTCCTGTGAGCCGGCCGCCTGGTGCCAGCAGTCGTGGTGCCTCACCCCCTGGGGCTTGCCCCTGACACTCCCTGTATAGGGGGTGATCTTCACTAGGTCAGCTCGCCCTGGGAGGGTTGGTGTCACGACCCAGAGGGTCCACTCCAGGAGTCGTCACATAGGCTTCCAGGTTTTTGGTGCCAAAGATGATATGATCAGTGACTCCGCGGCTCGTAAGCCACCCTCCACAATTCCTCCGGACAAATCAGACCCTCGAACTCTGCCTCCGGAACCAAGGAACGAAAACGATCCCACTGCAAGCGAGAGAGAGAATCAGCTATCTCATTCTTCACTCCAGGCACATGTGTCGCAGTCACATGCGCATTCAAAGACAAACATGCTAGCACCAACTTCTGCAAAACCCTGACCACTGGAGGGGACGATGCAGTAAGACCATTAATCGCGCTCACCACCCCCATGTTGTCACAATTGAAACGAACGCGCCGATTCCGAAACTCCTGACCCCACAAATGAACTGCCACCAGAATCGGAAAGATATCCAACAACGTGATATTGTGCACCAACCCAGCCGAAACCCAAGCGACGGGCCACTGAGCGGTGCACCACTGCCCTCCAAAATAAGCACCAAAACCGAATCCGCCTGCCGCATCCGTGAACAAATCCAAAGCATCGTTGCAGACCACATCAGCCATCACCAACGAACGACCGTTGTACGTCTCCAAAAAGGACTCCCAAACCTCCAAATCGGCCCTGAGCTCCGCCGACAATCTCACAAAATGATGGGGAGCCCGGACCCCCGAAGTAGCGCTAGCCAGCCTACGTGAAAAAACTCGACCCATCAGCATTACCCGACAGGCGAAGTTAAGCTTACCCAACAGCGACTGGAGGTCCCTCAACGATATTTTACGCAACCGACGTGCGCGAACAACCTCAGCCCTCAAATCATCAAGCTTGTCTTCCGGCAACCGGAACTCCCATTTGACCGTATCAATGACTATCCCCAGAAAACGCAAACACGTACCGGGACCCTCAGTTTTTCCGGGTGCCAACGGAACCCCGAACCGATCCGCCACCCACTCAATCGCCCTCAAAATCCTGAGACAACGCGAAGAGTCCGCTGGGCCAATGCACAGGAAATCGTCCAAATAATGAACTATCGAGTCACAACCAGAGACATCGCACACGACCCATTCCAGAAAAGAGCTGAAAGCCTCAAAATACGCACAAGACAAGGAACAACCCATAGGTAAACACCTATCTACAAAAAACCCGTCTTCCCAGAAACAGCCCAACAACCTCACGCTGTCTGGGTGAACCGGAAGCAAACGAAAAGCGGACTCAACATCGGTCTTAGCCATAAGGGCCCCACGACCACATTTCTGGACCCAACCTGCCGCTTCATCAAATGAAGAGTATACCACTGAACAAATCTCCGGATTGATACCGTCGTTAACCGACCTCCCCCGCGGGTGAGACAAATGCTGAATAAGCCGAAACTTATTGGGCTCCTTCTTCGGAACCACCCCCAACGGGGAAACAACCAAATTCGGAAAAGGAGGAGACACGAAAGGTCCCGCCATGCGCCCCAATGAAACTTCTTTTTGGATCTTCTCCGAAACAACTGACGGATGCTCCAAAGCAGAGCGCAAATTTTTCAAAACAAACGGGATTTCAAACGGAGGATCCGGAATCCGAAAACCCTCCTCAAAACCTGAATACAACAGCCCCGCTCCTACCCTATCAGGGTATCTATTTAGATAAGGGACCATCCTTTCCAGATTCACTGGAGTCTCCCCCTTGCAAATTACCCCCACCGGATTTGGACTTCCCTTTTTTAAAACACTTGGATGCCCCATGTGAGGAACCATTGCAGTTTGAGCACAGGTGTTTAAATTTACAGTTGGCCCCAAACTTACACTGGCCGTCATTAAACTGCCAGCACACCCCCGCCTTGTGCGTTCCAGACTGCCCTTGACCCCCACCACCCGCAGAGCCGGCAGTGCCGCTATTCTGGCTGGTGCTTCCAGCCCCCCCAAGAAAGGAACTCCCAGACTTATTTTGCGCTATCACCCGCATCCACAAGCCAATATCTTTTTGGTCCCAGCGGATAGCCGGACGCACAGCTTTCCTCTGATGAAACTGCTCGTCATACCGCAGCCACGCCTGCCTGCCATACACTCTATAAGCCTCCCCAATAGCATCCAAATAACAAAATAACGCGGAGCAATTATCAGGGGCCTGTTCCCCGATAACACTCGCCAAAATAGCAAACGCCTGCTGCCAATTTACAAATGTCTGAGGAATCAAGCGCCACCTCCGCTTTTCCTCCTCTTCCTTTTTGCTATCCTCTTTCTTACTTTTGTCCAAATTAAACTTCTCAAGAGGCAATAGCGAAAATATTTCAACATATTCATCCTTCCAAATCCGCTCTTTCACCTCCTTTTTCAAATGGGCCCCCAACGAACCCTCAAAACACACATACACCTCGCCATGCGCCCGATCATCCAGATGCACACGACACTCCTTTTCCTTCTCGGTTTGCACCGACACCGAAACCGGCGTGCCAACACAAGGGCCCGACGCACCCGCGCCCTGACCCGCCAACCCGCCACCCTGTGGCCCAACCCACGCTGCAACCGGCGACGACCCCACAAAACCCTGCTCCAAACGCAAAAGCAAGCTACGCACATCTGCCAACACATCACACACTCCCCCAGCTGACCCTGAACAGCAAAAACCAGCCTCAACCCTGCCAACCCCGGACTCAGCTAAGGGGCCCCCAACCGCCACAGACGAAGACAAAAGCGGGTGACAAACAGGGGACATAGAAGCATACTCACCGGGCTGCGAGGGGGCTGTGTGCCCTCCAGCCGGAAATCCTGGATCCCCAGATGATGACGCCTCATGGACTTCGCGCCTCCCGGCGGCTAACTCACCGCCTCGTTGGTGCGGCCCGACCACCCCTGCAGACTGAGCCGAGGTGGGAGGCCTGAACCCCCCGGCGGAACTGGGCAGCGACACCCCCAAAAAGGAAGGCTCCTGCCTCCCCCCGCCGAAAGTCACTTCGGCCACGCCGTCGCGAGGCACCCGGTCGCCTAGGGCCCCCCACGGCAACTGGGAGCCCGACAGTGTCCTCCGCTCCCGTCTTCTGGCAGCCGGCACAGACTCCGCCGGACTGCCCTCTGGTCCCGCTGCAGCCATGGGGCTGTGGCACCATATTGGGGGGTCCGCGGCGAGCACGGCTGCAGGGGCACCGCAGCAGCGCCCCCCCGTTCCAGACAGTTCCCCCCCACAGCCGGGGGACGCGACTCGGCCCTGCCTCCTGGCAGGCCGCTCCTCCTCCCGCGGCCGAAGCGCCCACCGAGGCAGGCCGCACGGCTCGTGCACCGCCGCCACGGCCCCCCGAAGATCCAGGAGCAACCGGAAGTCGGGCGCGCGCCGGCCCCGCCCCCTTCCGGCCGCGGGGCGAAGGTCCGGACGCCGCCGCAGGGCCTCGCCGCCCGGAAGGATTCCTCCCAGGCCGCGCACCCCCGGATGGGGAAGGCTGCGTCGCGCGGCCCGGAGGGTCCCGGGAGGGGCTCCGGCGGCGACGCGAGGCCCGGGAGCGGTGTCGGGGGACAGCCGCTCTGGAGGCCGCGCCCGCCGGGGCCTCCGATCTCTCACCGCGGCCTGCCCCGGCATCTGATGAAGCAGGCCGGCCACCTGCGCCTCCAGCCAGCCAGGAGGCTGCCCTGCCGCTGCCGCCCGAAGTCTGTCCAGGGCCTGGTCCACTCCCGACATCCTGGTAAGTGTTGTGGGACTGCTCAGGAGCTGGGACAACAGGAACAGAGGGCGGGCGCCCCAGACCCTGCATTAAATACCCCCTAGCTCCCCCTCCCCTTTAACCCTTCCCTCATTATCTTCCAACCCCCCGTCATGTTGGCCTCCGCCCACGCCTCCTCTAGGGGGTTGGGAGGCTCACTCCGGCCATTTCTTTAAAGTTAATGTACAGAAACCGATAATCATGTAGAAGTCAGACAATTCATATACAGTACGTCTTCAATAGAGTTGTATCAATTGGATCTATTAATTCTTAAACTATAAAAGGAGTCAGACAAGAAGATTTAGAAAAACAATGCAATACCTCAAAATGTGAAAGATAAACAGAAAAAGTTTGTTGTTTAAAAATCAGTAAAATTATTTCAATTATAAAGCAACTAAATGTGTGTCAATTTCCTTGGCAGTTGAGAAAACAGCTGGTGGTCACAATCTAAAGGTCACGTTCATACAGAAGTGATAGAACGCAAATTTTCTGTCCAGATTTTGTAGGTGAAAATTCCACAGTTTGTTTCTGTAGCAGCAACTGGGGTGATATTTTACCAAATCTCATACAAATGCTGCATAAAATTTTGGGGAGAAATTCATGACAAATGCTAATTTAACTAGTGTGAATTTGTCAATGATTTTGGATATGCTGCAAAAGCCTAAATGGATTTTTTTTCAACGTCAACAAGGCATACAAGGTTTATGGTAATGTACAATAAAAAAATATATGGTAAAGAGGGGTTAATTTTATTTGTGTACATATAATCTCCAAAAAGGACTAGATTGCATCCCATGTGTGTTGGATCTTGTCTATATGTTCCAGTGTGTGTTGTAAAGGGCGTGTAAGATTATCCAATCACTTAATATCTTCTATCCTCATTTCAAAAGCTGGAAGTCAAACATATAGTTGCTGGCTAGAAGGGAAAGAGCAGCTTGCCAAATTCTTTTCCATTTATTTATTTCTGACATTAAACAAATAACTAAGAGATTTTAAGGAAATTCAGTAAAAAAATTTCGAGCTTAGCAAGTCACTTTTGCCAGAAAGGTTTATAGGAGCAATTCCCAAAATGTCACTGAAGTTTGCAGTTTCTGCAACTTTAAACAAACTCTTACGAGTCCATTTTTTGGAAAATAAGGAGATTATGTTAAAGGGAGTAAACAAAAATGGTGACATAGAGAATAACTTTGAGACAGGGGCAATTTGGACATGCGCCGAAACAAAAAGCAATGCTGAGGCAGGGGTGGACATACCATTGGTGCAAGTTGTGCAGCCACAAAAAGCCAGAAGAGGTGAGGGGCATAGGAGGAGGAGCGCCGAGAGATGGCTGCTCTGGCATGAGGCTCCTGAGTTTTTTAGTTTTTTACCCCGTTTAATTGTTAATTCTCCCTTTGGTTCACTCACCATTGCGTAGCTACAGGATTCGGCAGAGCTGGGAGTAGTGTGGAGACTGCGATCAGCTGGGACCGGTGTCTTTCTGTCCTCGTGGAGCTCCGTGCCTGGATTCAGCTGGGAGAGAGTGAAGCTGCTGGCTGCCTGCCTTGTACCCATTTCCAGCATGCAGATGATCCCAGGATAGGAAACCTGGTGGAGTGTGCGGTGCTGGAGTTGTTCTGGAGATCTTGTGGTCCACATGGAGCTGTAGGGCTACAGGATTCGGCAGAGCTGGGAGTAGTGTGGAGACTGCGACCAGCTGGGACCGGTGTCTTTCTGTCCTCGTGGAGCTCCGTGCCTGGTTTCAGCTGGGAGAGAGTGAAGCTGCTGGCTACCTGCCTTGTACCCATTTCCAGCATGCAGATGATCCCGGGATAGGAAAGCTGGTGGAGTGTGCGGTGCTGGAGATGTTCTGGAGATCTTGTGATCCAGGTGGAGCTGAAAGGGTGAGCTGGGCAGGTTTGGACTGACTGTTGGCGTGTCCCCTGATGTCCCTGTCTTGTTGCACCCATGCCCTCCCCCCCAGCAGTGCTGGGAGCACCCTTTATGGAAAGTTGTACATTTAACTCTGCTAAGCTGTGACTGTTCAGTCTTTATAGCTACAAGCTGAGTGTAGTCATGGCCACTGCACTCTGTAAACCTACTCTTATGATTTCAAGGGACGATTTATTATTCTGGAATCATCCGCAATTTCTCATGGACTCCCCTTCTTGGAGCATGATTGCTAATTCAACAATTGAGTACATAAAATCCATTACTTCTGTGAAACCTGTGGATGTGTACTGCAAGAGAGGTAGGAGAGGAGGCATCCTGGCACGCCTTCGGAGGAGAGGGTTCAGAACAGCTCTTCCTTCACTCCACTTGGCTAATGTCCGTTCCTTATCTAACAAAATGGAGGATCTGAACTTACTTTGTAACATGAGATCTGATATGGCCAATTCAGCTGCTCTTTGTTTTACTGAGACCTGGTTGAATGACACCATCCCTGATTGTAGTCTGGATCTACCTGGTTTTGTTATCTACAGAGCTGACCGTGATTGTGTAGCTTCAGGTAAACAAAGGGGGGGTGGGGTATGTCTCTACATCAACACTAGCTGGTGCTGTGATGTTAACATACTGGGAAAAGGTTGCTCTCCAGATCTAGAGTACCTTGCACTCAATTGTAGACCATTTTACGCTCCAAGAGAGTTTTCATCTATGGTTCTGGTTGCAGTATATATTCCCCCTCAAGCATCTGTTAAAGCTGCTATTGGTGAATTAGCTTGCAAAATATCAGAATGGGAGATAGGATCTCCTGAAGCATTTGTGATCGTAATGGGGGACTTTAACAAAGGAAAACTCAACCTGGATCTCCCCAAATTTACTCAACATATAAACTGCTTCACGAGAGAGAACAATACGCTTGATCACTGCTATACTGTCTTAAAAGGGGCCTACAGGGCAGTCAGGAGAGCAGCAGTGGGCTTTTCAGATCATTGTCTAATTCATTTAATTCCAGCCTACAGGCAAAGGTTGAAAACATCCAAACCTACAGTTTATACAAAGAAGACATGGTCTGAGGAGGCAAAATTGCAACTGCAAGCATGCTTTGAATGCACGGACTGGGAGGTATTCCAGGAAACATGCTCGGGTCTGGATGAATGGGTTGATGCAGTGTCCTCATATATCCGTTTTTGTGAAGACACGTTTATTCCATCCAAATCTGTCCACTTTCGGGGAAACAACAAGCCGTGGTTTACAAATAAAGTCAGGTTGATCCGTAAGAGAAAAGTGGAGGCTTATAAAGCAGGCGATATTACTGAATTCAAGAAACTTAGGAACTCGCTATCTAAAGAGATCAAGTTAGCCAAACACGAGTATGCAAAGATTCTGGAGGAAAGGTTCTCATCAAAAGATACTAGATCTGCATGGAGAGGATTAAGAGAGGTCACCAATTATAAAAGCCACCCCACTATAGTGAACCCCAGCAGAAGTCTGGCAGCAGAGTTAAATGAATTCTACTGCAGATTTGAGGCAAGCTCTACACACAGTGGCTATTCATCTCTAAGCTCCTCAGTCTGTTCATATAAAGATCATTCATTGTGCAACACCCAAGTAGTGATCTCCGAGGCAGAGGTGATACGCATCCTGAAGGGACTTAAGGTCAAAAAGGCACCTGGCCCTGATGGTGTATCTCCAATGTGTCTGAAAGTATGTGCTACCCAGCTTGCCCCTATACTGACAAATATATACAATGTGTCACTGAAAGAGTGCGTTGTACCTCAGTGTTGGAAAAATTCCACAATTATCCCTGTCCCCAAGAAAGTGTTATCCTCTGAGTTGAACGACTATAGACCAGTAGCACTCACATCTGTAGCTATGAAAGTCTTCGAAAGAATTATGATGTCCCACCTGATAAAATTCACGCAGAAGCTATGGGACCCGCTTCAGTTTGCCTATAAGGAGAATCATTCGGCAAATGACACTGTCAATCTGGCACTAAAGTACATTTTGGATCATACAGATGAACGGCACTCATATGTCCGGATTCTTTTCATGGACTTTAGCTCAGCGTTCAATACCATTGATCCGAATTTACTTCATAAGAAAATGGTAGCTCTTGGAGTCCCTCTCAACTTATGCTTGTGGATTTATAACTTCCTGACAGCCAGGATACAGAGTGTAAAAGTTGGACCATTCACTTCAAACACCTTGGTCACAAACATCGGGGCACCTCAGGGGTGTGTTTTGTCCCCGTTACTGTTTTCTCTCTATACGAATGATTGCATCTCTTCAGCAGACTCAGTAAAAATCTTGAAATTTGCCGATGATATGACACCGATTGGTCTCATCAGGGGAAATGCTGAAGACTTGTATCGGAGTGAGGTGGAAAGAATATGTGACTGGTGTAAGGCCAATAATCTTGTACTCAACACTAAAAAAACTGCTGAGATGGTTGTGGATTTTAGGAAAGATCAACATGAGATACTTCCAATCTACATCCATGACGAAGTGGTTCTTAGGGTCACAGAGACCAAATTCCTTGGTGTTATCATCTCTCATGATCTTAAATGGGGGAAAACCGTGGATGCTGTTATAAGAAAAGCACAACAGAGGATGTTCTTCCTGCGTCAGCTGAAAAGATATGGTTTGTCTAAGAATCTGCTGATCTTATTCTTTAATGCTGTCATCAGATCTGTGATTTGTTCCTCTCTGATAGTCTGGTATGGGGGAGCCACTGCGCATGACAAACTCCGCTTACAAAGGACTTTCAGAACAGCAGAGAGAATTATAGGCTCCCCCCTGCCTAAAATCCAGGATCTTTATGATAAGAGTATTCAATCCCATGCATTGAAAATTTCATCCGATCCCTCTCACCCGGGACACTCCTCATTCCAACTACTCCCTTCAGGACGTCGCTTCAGAGTCCCCAAATGCAGTACCAACCGCCATATGAACAGCTTCTATCCACTCTCTGTTCAACAATTAAATCGTCATGTGTAGACTAAATACTGTATCTGTCTTGTTAGATGTTACTTGTTGTATCTGTTGTTATATATTATGTTGCCTCTTTGCCACAAAGAATTCCTTGTATATATGTAATATGTACTTGGCGATAATAAATTTGATTGATTGATTGATTGATTGATTGGTGTAAGTAGAGTCTGATGGGTCCCAGTGCAAGATCTGTATTTGGCCCCCTCCAATCCTTGTACATATGTCCTTCATCTTGGCCCCATCCTGTTATATATACAGTATATGCTCTCCATCCTGGTACGTATGTCTCTCAGCCTGACCCCATCCTGGTATATATATACACTGCTCAAAAAAATCAAAATAAAAGGAACACTTAAACGACACAACCTAACTTCAAGTCAGTCACATTTCTGTGAGATCAACCTGTCCAGTTATGAAGCAACTCTGATTGTGAATCACCTTCTCCTGCTGTTATGAAAATGGATCAGACAACAGGTAGAAGTTATATGTAAATAGAAAGACAACCCCTATAAAGGAGTGGTTCTGCAGTGGGTGACCACAAACCATTTCTCTGTTCTCATATTTTTTGACTGTTGCTTTGGACACTTTTGCATTTTGTCATTGCTCTCACCCCTAGAGTTACAGCAGCAACCCACAGAAGTTGCTCAGGTAGTGCAGCTCATCCAGGAGGGCACATCAATGCAAGCTGTGGCAAAAAGGGTAGCTGTGTCTGTCAGCACAGTATCCAGAGCATGGAGCAGACACCTTGAGACAGGTCAGTACACCATGAGACATTGCTTGGACTGTAGGAGGGCAAGAACCCAGAAGCAGGACTGCTACCTCCTTCTTTGTGCAAGGAGGAACAGTGCCAGAGCCCTGGAAAATGACCTTCAACAGGCCACTAACATCCATGTGTTTGCACAAGCTGTCAGAAACAAACTCCATTAGGGTGGTATGAGGGCCCCACGTCATCAAGTGGGTATTGTACTTACAGCCCAACACCATGTAGGGCGATTAGCATTTGTCAGTGAATTCCATGATTGGAAGATTCAACTGCCCCTGACAAAGCCACTATGAGTGGCGACACGCGTCGGGCATTCCTTCCAGCCTTTACCTTCCTCCATGGGCGCTTTATTGCCTATTCCTGTGCACGCCACAGCACTTTTATATGGTTATATACCCTAGGTCTTTTTGTGATTTCCTTAGCATGGTCAGCTTGCCCTTTTCATTTCTGACCGGGTTTCCCTGTTTTTCTTCAGGGCCATTCAACCTTATTTGGGGTCTTCTTTATTTATGTCTCCTCTGTGCTTATGGTGTTATATTTTCCACCAGGTATTCCTCTTATACATTAATTGGGCGAGCCTGTTTGTGCTGTTTCAAGTGAGTATCTCCACTTGTTTGGTTGGTTATATTCATGTGTAGCTTGCTTGATATTTGTTACTGGGTTGCCCTTCCAGGGCTGTGGGGTACTCGGTACCGGGCCGGTCTCTCAGAGGGGAATGTGACAGCAGCCGTGACCCGGTCCGTTGCCCTGGGCGCCCGTGTAAAGGGGGTTAAGTGATGAAATAAAGTTTATGAGTGGATGATTCGTGACGCCACCTGTTGAGTTCGGCAAGGGAAATGTTAAGCCGACGCTGCAAGCAGATCCTCTGGGACAGATGGTGTAGTGCAGCAATGATGGTGTGGCCCACCACAGGTAGGGCTGTAGTCCCAGGGCAGAGTAGGTGAGGTGACGGTGAGGGGAGACATGGATGGTGCAGTGTTAGGCACAAAGATGTAGCAGTGCTGAGTGGGTTGGCGCAGGAATAAGCGGAGGACACCAGGGCATGTAGTTCCAAAGCTTTACTCACAGTCTGTTGTGCATACAGGTGCCCGCATCCGTGCTGTGTCCTCCGGGTCAGGGGCTCAGCCAACCTCCAGGCAAGATGAAGTGCTCCCTTCCAACACTCCACCAACATATGTGCCTTTTCTGAACGCCTCCCTTCTTGCGCCTATAGTGAAGTACTCAAAGTACTGAGTTACACTGGAGTTTCTCATGTCAGATATTCCTATGAACTCTACTTGTACAGCAGACAGCTGTAGCCTGCTTCGGGGACTCCTTACTACCTAGTCCCGGCTCACTCACGTTGCTGTTGTGCCCCCAAGTCTTGTGTGGGAATAAAGTGGTGACAACTTCTATTCCTCCAGTGTCTGTCGCAGGACCATTAGTATCCATACAACCTCAGGGACTGGACCCCGGCCTTGCGCTGTGAACTTGGGAAGGGTTCAGCTCTAACCCTAATCCTTAGTCCTCCTCTCCTTACGTTCCGTACTAATCCTTCCTTCTTATGGAGAGAGTCAGGCTTTCCATCAATGTTCCTGTCCTGTTATGATTGAGTCACCGAAGGAGGAAAAAACAAAAATACAAGCTAAGTCCAGAAAACCGGAGAGGTTGGTAGCTATCGGATTGCAGACCCCTGATCCTATCCACAACAACTAACAGTAGCCGTGGGGGGTTCCTACGATGCCCTAGACCCCTCGATCACAGCCGGAGAACTAAATAGGCCTAAAGAAAGAAAGGGGAAAACTAAACTGCCCCAGAGCAGACCCCAAAGCAATAGGCAGCCCCCAACATATAATGACAGTGAAGCAAGATGAAAACACTAACACAGATAGAAAGATAGGTTGAGCAAACGATGGGGCCCAAGCTAACTAAAAAGGACAGGATAGAAAAGCTGCTGTCTGCAATCCGTAAAAAACCCTACCAAAAAATGTCCCAACCATCTGATAGGATAAACAGGCCCTGAAGTCGCTAGGACTTCAAAATGACTATATCAGCACTCAGGTAAATTCTGAAGACAGAGCAAACAGACAAACTGATCAGAGACAAAAAAAATGGAACTCAGCACACCCCCGACCGGGGATGGCTGAACTCCAAAAAACAAGTTAAACAAAACAAAACTAATAAGTTCAATAGCAGAGCAAAAACTTATCTTTGGGAAGCAGGAATCAGACTGGTCTCCAAGAATCCAGCAGAGAAATCACCAGCTACTCAGAAGGGCGTCGGCAGCCTTATATCCAGTCAGCAGTTCCTGTTACCCAGTCATCATCTACCAGATCAGGTGTTTGGTAATCAGCCTCACTACCTTCCTTCACCAGAAGAGGGAGTTCATCAGACATCGACGGTGAAGGGGAAAATGAACTCACAACACTTTCCTGTGCCAGCGGACTCAGGTCACTGAGGTCGGCTGCAGCACTTCCTTCATCCATCCCACTCAGGGGATCTTCACTCCTCCACTGACTCTGTCAGACTGACCAAATCCTAAACTCTTCCTGCTCTTTTGGTGCCAACTAAACTCCACCCGCCTCCCAGCACGCTTTGTGTTCCAAGCAGGGAGCCACCAAAGGGTGCTACTGTGTTGTGTGGGATGCAGGTGTTGGAGCATGGTCAGGTGTCTCCACCTTACCTGGATGGTGGGGTACCACACCTCAGGAGGAGGTGCAGTACCTCTGTGGTGACTGGACTCTCAGGGGCGCCACATACCCCCCCTTAAACACAGCACGTCCGCGGGCTGCAAGTGAAACAAAGACAAAAATCAGGAACATACAAAAAATGTTGAATGCTTAATAAACAATGCTTATCTAAACTTCCCAATGTGGGAGGAACTGACTCTTAAACGTTGCAAACAATTTAACTATCTATGTCGAAATATAGTACTTAATTAAAGTGCTATTGGCAGTAAACTCACTACCAGTTAAAGTATTATCAGTAACACATTTCTTTCACCCTTTTTACTATTACTTCTAGACCCTAGGTGACAACCGCCGATGCCTGGTTCGTCACCTGCATTTTCAAATCTTCATTCAAATTTTTCATCTTTATTCACACATTAACATGAGTCTAAACTCTGTAAAACATTCACTATTCCTATATAAAATCTGTTCTATTTCTTTATTAAACGCTATCACTATTTACTTTTTCTATCAAAATGCTAAACATTATTATTAAGTGCAATTATGTAAAGTAGACATTGATCCAGCCAAGATGTCTTGCAATGTCCCTATTAAAGCAGGTCTATGTAAAGCCAAGAAAGGGCACCTAAAAGATGCAACTATTTACAGGACCATTCTGGATCATTCATTGTCCATGATCTCCTCAGTTCAAATATAAAAGGCTGCCTAAGAGATTGGGCAAACTGGAATCAAAAGAAAAAACAACATGATGAACAAAACAAAAATGAAAAAGGCATAACGGTGCCTATACCCTCCTGGGTAACAGTTAGTTATTAATTCTTAGTGATGGTCCCCTCCTGGGGTAGTGGAAGCGGGTCACTTGGGCTGCTTCCAGGGGAGAACTGAAGGACATCCTCTTCTTGCTGATTGTCCTCAAATTGCAGGTATTCCCTCTCCCAGGAAGTGAGGTTGGTATCTGCCTGTGTAGATGGAATGGCAACAGGAGTAACGGCTGTCTGTGAGGGTGGCACTTCAGCTGCTGCTAGTGGTAGCTCTACTGCCATTGATTCTGCAGGAGTTGCAGCTGGTACCAGTGGATGTTGTTACCCAGTTTCAGGTGGCACCACAGTTAGCAGTGCTGCTGCCGGTTGCTGCTGGCACGGCGCAATTTGGGTGCTGCCACTCGATATCCGAGAAATCACGGGTCCATTTCTGTCCATGGGAGCAGTCCCCAACACCAGGATCATGGCAGGGGCAGTGATACTACCTGGTGATTCGCGGTGACATTTGGGCTCCTGCATGGGTACAGGAGGGTGGATGATGGCAGCCACAACCTCTGGGGCTGCCTGATGAGCAGCCGGCAGTTGAGTCAAAGCTGTTGCCTGCCAAAGCGTCCGGGATGGACCTGCGCGGCGGCGCCGAGTCCGAGTAGGACCTCAGCCCCTGCTCTACTGCTTGCTCTGGGACTCTCATATACCTCCTTCTGGCAGGCCGCATCCAGTGGCAGCATCGGCTTGGAGGTGGAGGTGGGGCACTGTAGATGGTATCGCAGCAGCCGTATGCCCCGCAGGGGCTGCTTGGGAGCAAGTGGTTACTCTCCATTGCATTCTCCTGGCCTCCGTCCTTCTTCCATCATGGCGTTCTGGCATTCTTCCTTCTTCCTGGGCTCTTTTCCCGCCACCGACTCTCGCTCCTCCTTCTGGGGGCGGCGTCTTCTTCCTACTCCTCCATACCAGGCCAGTATCCGAACCCCTCGGGGGGTGGGCCATGTTGCAGTTGCATAAACGTTCAGGCAGGGGAGGCCCAGGACAGTTCGCGGTCTTTTCTTAGGACTACCCATGTTGTCACGCCCTTCTTCACCGCGCCGGCGGCCATTTTGAGAGTCCATTTTACAGTCTATCAATTTGGTTATTCTGCACATTCTCAGCAATGTTTAAGTCCAATAAAACTCAGGCACACAGAACCCGCTGGCACCGGGCTTCGTCATCCTGTTCATGATGCCAAAAATGGGTCGCCCTCCCAGGGCTGTGGGGTACTCGGTACCGGGCCGGTCTCTCAGAGGGGAATGTCACAGCATCGGTGACCCTGTCCGTGGCCCTGGGCGCCCGTGTAAAGGGGGTTAAGTGATGAAATAAAGTTTATGAGTGGATAATTCGTGACGCCACCTGTGGTGTTCAGCAAGGGAGATGTTAAGCCGACGCTGCAAGCAGATCCTCTGGGATAGATGGTGTAGTGCAGCAATGATGGTGTGGCCCTCCACAGGTAGGGTTGTACTCCCAGGGCACAGTAGGTGAAGTGACGGTGAGGGGAGACGTGGATGGCGCAGTGTTAGGCACAAAGATGTAGCAGTGCTGAGTGGGTTGGTGCAAGAATAAGCGGAGGACACCAGGGCATGTAGTTCCAAAGCTTTACTCACAGTCTGTTGTGCATACAGGTGCCCGCATCTGTGCCGTGTCCTCCGGGTCAGGGGCTCAGCCAACCTCCAGGCAAGATGAAGAGCTCCCTTCCAACACTCTACCAACATATGTGCCTTTTCTGAACGTCTCCCTTCTTGACCATTGGACCATCCCGAGGGGGAACCACTATTACAGAATCACATTGGGGGCTGCCAAATTCCTAGTCTGACAAATTTCCTGCCTCGTCAATTGCTACCAATGAAACACGAGTCTGCTCTGGTTCGGTTGTTCTACTCTTGAGACAATTCCTTTTGATGTGCCCTCTCTGGCCACATCCGTAGCAAAGCCTTTTCTGTCTGCACTCCTCGGGGTCTATTACCTCATCTCTCCTTCTTCTGTATCCTCCCGCAGCTCTGTTATGTATGCCTGATGCTTGTATCGCAGTTCTGACAGCATTATTAAAGGCATCAGGAGGTATATTTACCATGGCAGGCACTGGTTTCTGCTGTTTTTTTGCTTTTCGATTATTAATTTGGGCTTCTATTCCCCGAAACATGGGAAGAGAATTTTCCACTGTGGCAAATACACATTCAGGTCTTACTTTCATCACTTCAGCTCTCAGTTCATCTCTCAATCCAGTTAGGAACATGTTTTTGAGAAACCTAGCTTCCCTAGGATTTTTCAGATCATAGTCATGGTCTGTGAACACTGCTGCACACCTGGCATGGAATTTGTCAATAGGTTCATCTGGTTCCTGAAATACTTCAGGTAACCCTGAAGTCAACTCTTCTGTTAGCTTCTTGGCTACCACGAGTAACCTTGCTATGAACTGTCGCCCTGATTATCTAGTTTTCTTATCCTCTGGAACTTCCTGAATTGTGTTAGTATCTGCAGGGACTGCCTTTATTTTCTCAAGCAGAGGCACTCCAACAGATATTCGGCATAATGTTTCCAGATCATTCCAGGCTGCGTCATAATTATCAGCTACCCCTTCCACTGCTCTATAGAATCCTAATGGATTCTTATAGGGATCAGAGAAGCTATTTGCCATGGCTAACTGTTCAGATCTGCTCCTTGGCTTATACCAAGTAGTGGTATCTACCTTTGCCTCATTCTCCCCGTCCTCCGGTGGTCTGCTCATAGTTTGAGTTATCACAGGGAAGCTGCTGACTATAGTATTTCTCTCAGCCCTACTGCAAAAATCACATTCTGCCTTTCCCTTCTCCTGCAGATTGTTGCATTTATTACAGATCCAAGTAACAGATCTCATAGCTCTGTTCGAATAACCCTGAGTATCCTCACTCTGCTGGTGATTTTCCTCACATCTCCACTCATTATTTCTCCTAGTTAACTTCAGCTTCGCTGCCTGAGGGCTGCTCTGGGAGGGGCTGGGTGTCATCTGCAAATTAAAATCATCCTCACTTCCCCCTGCAACCTCCAGTCCCCCCTGTCCAGAACTCTTTATTAGGGTAGAAAAACTATCTGGGGACCCCTTTGGAAGTGCAGGGTATTGACTTGTAGCCAAGTATGTAGGAGGAGAAGACTCATAGGTAAGGGGGTTCAAACGCATCGGCATTGGAGATGCCTGAGGAATCATTCTCTCCCCCACATACTGAATGTATGGGGTTCCTGGTGTCTGATAAATCACCGGTACCTGACCAGAACGGGGTCCTGACATGTGTAGGTCAGGTGGAGATAAAAATGATGGTGAAGAAAAATAAGGCACAGTACTATCTGTTGGAGTTTAAGCTACTGCCTCAGTGGACATAGATTCTATCTCTTTCCTACTGGTGATTCTATCTTTTGTAGGACTGCAACTACTGGTAATATTTGAGTCGCTTAGAGCGATTTCCCCACTCTCACTCAAAGGGGCGGAGGGAGCTACTTACACAGACTGTTGCTGTAAAGGAGGGGCTCCTCGTGCCTGTGCTGCTTGCAATCTCCATCTCCTTCTTTGGGCTCCCTCCCCCTTGTCATCATCATTATCTGTATTAAAATATGGATCATGCTGCTCAGCTGTTCTCATCCATGCAGCCACTTGTTCCTCATAACTAGAGTTGAGCGACTTTTGGTTTTTTAGGGTCGCGTTTCGTTTCGTGAAACCCGACTTTTCCAAAAGTCGGGTCGAGCAAGATCGTCCGATTATAGGGAAAAGTCTGGGTCGTCCCGAAACACGAAACCCAATGTAAGTCAATGGGGAATAAAAGTCGGCAGTGAGAGGAGGACAGGAAACACACCTACAGTGCCCATTTGAATGCCAAAAGCATCAATTCTTCTTTCTTAAGCTTGTCAACCTTAATTAACTTCATAATACAAGTTACGCACTGAAAAATGGGGGTTATTTGGCTACAAAATGTGGGGGGGGAGGGCTGGCTGCAGGTTTTCATGTGCCCTGGGCGAAAGAGCGCCCCTTTAACACATACCACAACTCATCATGCTCCGATATGGCAGAGAAATAGCGGTATAGTACAATGAAAAATACCTCACTTTTTACATCTCATGACGAGGCCCATCTATTTCTCCATACAGAATCATTGGTCCCATATAATGTTTGAAACAGTATATGATGAGCTCCACATAATGCTACAGTATATGTTGGTCCCCATGGATGAAGCTCCACTGTCTTATGGGCCCAAATAATGCTCCAAACATAATGGGCCCCATTTCTAATGCTCTAGTGTATAATGGGCCCTGCAAATGCTGCTCCAGTGTCTGATGTCCACCTTTGGAATGTTCCAGTGTATGGTGGGCCCCATCTATCATTCTCCAGAGTATAGTGCTCCCCAAAAATTGCTGTCCCAACATTGAAAACAATCAAATAAGTCTCCTCGCTAGGGAATCCCTGTACTTGTCTGGACAGGTGCTGTAGCTTGCTTAACAGCTCGCCAGCCGTTCTCACGCCCAGTATGGATTACACGTGATTGCACAAAGGTGAGAAAGGGTACCGTATCCCCAGATAACATGTATGGATAGCGTACACATTCAAAATATATAAAAAGCAAAAAACACAAATATCCTGAACTAAAAGTAAAAAATATACTGCAAATAATGCATAAAGGTAATAATAATAATAATAAGGGTATTTAGTAAACATAATTTTGATCAAAATAATGTACAAGCCATCCCGCCACGTCACGGCAACCCTTGTGGGACAGTCCCTACTCTAGTATTTAAAACCTTTTCACTTGCCAAGTGGCGTGAATGTGAATAAGGGTCGAGCGGCTGAACCACTTGTAACAGCTTAGGCCAGACTGGATGGCTTTCCCAGCTCAGAAAGAGGGCGGTCACACCCATATATGCACTGAATGCACAATGAAATGAATAAAAAACAAATCTGAACTGAGAAAAGTAAGTTAATGTGTATGCACAATGTAAGTGCATATTAACACATGACCATTAACCAGAGAAAACAAAAAGCAAAAAACACAAATATCCTGAACTAAAAGTAAAAAATATACTGCAAATAATGCATAAAGGCAATAATAATAATAATAAGGGTATTTAGTAAACATAATTTTGATCAAAATAATGTACAAGCCATCCCGCCACGTCACAGCAACCCTTGTGGGACAGTCCCTACTCTAGTATTTAAAACCTTTTCACTTGCCAAGTGGCGTGAATGTGAATAAGGGTCGAGCGGCTAAACCACTTGTAACAGCTTAGGCCAGACTGGATGGCTTTCCCAGCTCAGAAAGAGGGCGGTCACACCCATATATGCACTGAATGCACAATGAAATGAATAAAAAACAAATCTGAACTGAGAAAAGTAAGTTAATGTGTATGCACAATGTAAGTGCATATTAACACATGACCATTAACCAGAGAAAACAAAAAGCAAAAAACACAAATATCCTGAACTAAAAGTAAAAAATATACTGCAAATAATGCATAAAGGTAATAATAATAATAATAAGGGTATTTAGTAAGCATAATTTTGATCAAAATAATGTACAAGCCATCCCGCCACGTCACGGCAACCCTTGTGGGACAGTCCCTACTCTAGTATTTAAAACCTTTTCACTTGCCAAGTGGCGTGAATGTGAATAAGGGTCGAGCGGCTGAACCACTTGTAACAGCTTAGGCCAGACTGGATGGCTTTCCCAGCTCAGAAAGAGGGCGGTCACACCCATATATGCACTGAATGCACAATGAAATGAATAAAAAACAAATCTGAACTGAGAAAAGTAAGTTAATGTGTATGCACAATGTAAGTGCATATTAACACATGACCATTAACCAGAGAAAACAAAAAGCAAAAAACACAAATATCCTGAACTAAAAGTAAAAAATATACTGCAAATAATGCATAAAGGTAATAATAATAATAATAAGGGTATTTAGTAAACATAATTTTGATCAAAATAATGTACAAGCCATCCCGCCACGTCACGGCAACCCTTGTGGGACAGTCCCTACTCTAGTATTTAAAACCTTTTCACTTGCCAAGTGGCGTGAATGTGAATAAGGGTCGAGCGGCTGAACCACTTGTAACAGCTTAGGCCAGACTGGATGGCTTTCCCAGCTCAGAAAGAGGGCGGTCACACCCATATATGCACTGAATGCACAATGAAATGAATAAAAAACAAATCTGAACTGAGAAAAGTAAGTTAATGTGTATGCACAATGTAAGTGCATATTAACACATGACCATTAACCAGAGAAAACAAAAAGCAAAAAACACAAATATCCTGAACTAAAAGTAAAAAATATACTGCAAATAATGCATAAAGGTAATAATAATAATAATAAGGGTATTTAGTAAACATAATTTTGATCAAAATAATGTACAAGCCATCCCGCCACGTCACGGCAACCCTTGTGGGACAGTCCCTACTCTAGTATTTAAAACCTTTTCACTTGCCAAGTGGCGTGAATGTGAATAAGGGTCGAGCGGCTGAACCACTTGTAACAGCTTAGGCCAGACTGGATGGCTTTCCCAGCTCAGAAAGAGCTGCATTCAGTGCATATATGGGTGTGACCGCCCTCTTTCTGAGCTGGGAAAGCCATCCAGTCTGGCCTAAGCTGTTACAAGTGGTTCAGCCGCTCGACCCTTATTCACATTCACGCCACTTGGCAAGTGAAAAGGTTTTAAATACTAGAGTAGGGACTGTCCCACAAGGGTTGCCGTGACGTGGCGGGATGGCTTGTACATTATTTTGATCAAAATTATGTTTACTAAATACCCTTATTATTATTATTATTACCTTTATGCATTATTTGCAGTATATTTTTTACTTTTAGTTCAGGATATTTGTGTTTTTTGCTTTTTGTTTTCTCTGGTTAATGGTCATGTGTTAATATGCACTTACATTGTGCATACACATTAACTTACTTTTCTCAGTTCAGATTTGTTTTTTATACATTCAAAATATATGTCTCAGGAGGCAGGCTCAGACGGTGTTAGGCCCAGTATGGATTGCACGTGATTGCACAAAGGTTAGAAAGGGTACCGTATCCCTGGATAACATGTATGGATAGCGTACACATTCAAAATATATGTCTATACAGCATGAGGCAGGCTCAGACGGTGTTAGGCCCAGTATGGATTGCACGTGATTGCACAAAGGTTAGAAAGGGTACCGTATCACCGGATAACATGTATGGATAGCGTACACATTCAAAATATATATCTATACAGCATGAGGCAGGCTCAGACGGTGTTAGGCCCAGTATGGATTGCACGTCATTGCACAAAGGTTAGAAAGGGTACCGTATCCCTGGATAACATGTATGGATAGCGTACACATTCAAAATATATGTCTCAGGAGGCAGGCTCAGACGGTGTTAGGCCCAGTATGGATTGCACGTGATTGCACAAAGGTTAGAAAGGGTACCGTATCCCCGGATAACATGTATGGATAGCGTACACATTCAAAATATATGTCTATACAGCATGAGGCAGGCTCAGACGGTGTTAGGCCCAGTATGGATTGCACGTGATTGCACAAAGGTTAGAAAGGGTACCGTATCCCTGGATAACATGTATGGATAGCGTACACATTCAAAATATATGTCTATACAGCATGAGGCAGGCTCAGACGGTGTTAGGCCCAGTATGGATTGCACGTGATTGCACAAAGGTTAGAAAGGGTACCGTATCCCTGGATAACATGTATGGATAGCGTACACATTCAAAATATATGTCTATACAGCATGAGGCAGGCTCAGACGGTGTTAGGCCCAGTATGGATTGCACGTGATTGCACAAAGGTTAGAAAGGGTACCGTATCCCCAGATAACATGTATGGATAGCGTACACATTCAAAATATATGTCTCAGGAGGCAGGCTCAGACGGTGTTAGGCCCAGTATGGATTGCACGTGATTGCACAAAGGTTAGAAAGGGTACCGTATCCCTGGATAACATGTATGGATAGCGTACACATTCAAAATATATGTCGCAGGAGGCAGGCTCAGACGGTGTTAGGCCCAGTATGGATTGCACGTGATTGCACAAAGGTTAGAAAGGGTACCGTATCCCCAGATAACATGTATGGATAGCGTACACATTCAAAATATATGTCTCAGGAGGCAGGCTCAGACGGTGTTAGGCCCAGTATGGATTGCACGTGATTGCACAAAGGTTAGAGAGGGTACCGTATCCCCGGATAACATGTATGGATAGCGTACACATTCAAAATATATGTCTATACAGCATGAGGCAAGCTCAGACGGTGTTAGGCCCAGTATGGATTGCACGTGATTGCACAACGGTTAGAAAGGGTACCGGATCACCGGATAACATGTATAGATAGCGTACACATTCAAAATATATGTCTATACAGCATGAGGCAGGCTCAGACGGTGTTAGGCCCAGTATGGATTGCACGTGATTGCACAAAGGTTAGAAAGGGTACCGTATCCCCGGATAACATGTATGGATAGCGTACACATTCAAAACATATGTCTATACAGCATGAGGCAGGCTCAGACGGTGTTAGGCCCAGTATGGATTGCACGTGATTGCACAAAGGTTAGAAAGGGTACCGTATCCCTGGATAACATATATGGATAGCGTACACATTCAAAATATATGTCTCAGGAGGCAGGCTCAGACGGTGTTAGGCCCAGTATGGATTGCACGTGATTGCACAAAGGTTAGAAAGGGTACCATATCACCGGATAACATGTATGGATAGCGTACACATTCAAAATATATGTCTATACAGCATGAGGCAGGCTCAGACGGTGTTAGGCCCAGTATGGATTGCACGTGATTGCACAAAGGTTAGAAAGGGTACCGTATCCCTGGATAACATGTATGGATAGCGTACACATTCAAAATATATGTCTATACAGCATGAGGCAGGCTCAGACGGTGTTAGGCCCAGTATGGATTGCACGTGATTGCACAAAGGTTAGAAAGGGTACCGTATCACCGGATAACATGTATGGATAGCGTACACATTCAAAATATATGTCTATACAGCATGAGGCAGGCTCAGACGGTGTTAGGCCCAGTATGGATTGCACGTGATTGCACAAAGGTTAGAAAGGGTACCGTATCCCCGGATAACATGTATGGATAGCGTACACATTCAAAATATATGTCTATACAGCATGAGGCAGGCTCAGACGGTGTTAGGCCCAGTATGGATTGCACATGATTGCACAAAGGTTAGAAAGGGTACCGTATCCCTGGATAACATGTATGGATAGCGTACACATTCAAAATATATGTCTATACAGCATGAGGCAGGCTCAGACGGTGTTAGGCCCAGTATGGATTGCACGTGATTGCACAAAGGTTAGAAAGGGTACCGTATCCCTGGATAACATGTATGGATAGCGTACACATTTAAAATATATGTCTCAGGAGGCAGGCTCAGACGGTGTCAGGCACAGTATGGATTTGACGGCCCAGATTACACAGCGGAGGAGCAGGGAGAGGTAAAGATTGCAAATGCTGGGGCCCTGCCCAAGCAAGGGGGGCCCACTCGTGGGCGTCGGTACTGGCACTGGGCCCCTCATAGTACATCGGTGTGTCTGACGGCGGGTGTGCACCACCACCATCAGAGACACTTGATTGCACTATGAGGGACCCTGTGCCAGTGCCCGCGCCCAAGAGTCGGCCTACCCACCTGTCCAGGGCAACGGCAATCGCACGGTGTCGTGCGGTAGGTGGTGACCCCGGCCATGGGGGGGGGAGGCAGCACAGTTAGGGAGTTTTAGAAAGTGGCATATGTTGATGTTGGACATTCAGCTGATGCAAAAGGCGAAATAGGTGAAGTACCAGGAAGAGGTGGACCAAAGCAAGCCATTTTTCTGTCACCCTATGTGTCATCAGGGGAAGGTGGGACAAAATCCTTGGAAACCCATGCGTGGTTCATTTTAATGAAGGTTAGATCATCCACATTTTGGGTTGACAGACGGGTCCTTTTTTCTGTCAGGATTGATCCAGCTGCACTGAAGACTCTTTCCGATAGCACACTTGCAGCTGGGCAAGCGAGCTCCTGTAAGGCATATTGGGCCAATTCAGGCCAGGTGTCCAGTTTAGCGGCCCAATAGTCAAAGGGGAATGACCTGTGTGGGAGAACATCGATATGGGAGGAAAAGTAGTTTGTAACCATAGTTGACAACTGCTGTCTCCTGTCACTTTCCATCGATGCAGTATTACCAGTTGTGTGAGCGGTATTTGAAAAATCAGTCCACAACATTGTCATGAAACCCCTGTCTCCAACGCCACTTCTGCTGTGTGCACCACGAACACCTCTGCCAAGCTGCCCCCGGCCCGTACGGCTCGTGTGAGAACCATCACCGCTGCTGTGTGCTGGGAATGCCTCAAGCAACCGATTTACCAGAGTTGCTTATTTATTAGCCAATATTAGGTCAAGGTTCTCCTGTGGCATGATGTTTTGTAATTTGCCTTTATAGCGTGGATCCAGGATGCTGGCCAACCAGTAGTCGTCATCGTTCATCATTTTGGCAATGCGGGGGTCCCTTTTTAGGATCCGCAAGGCATAATCTGACATGTGGGCCAATGTTCCCGGTGTCAATGATGCACTGCGAGTGCTGGGTGGAGGAGCACTTTCTGGCAAATCCACATCCCTCCAGTCACGCACAAACCCTGTACCAGACCTTGCCACGCCAACATTTTCACTTGCCCCACGAGATGCATCCTCCTCCCCTAAGTAATCATCCCCATCATCATCCTCCTCCTCCTCTTCTTCCTCCACCTCGTCCAGGAGAGGTCCCTGAGCAGACAATGGCTGAATGTCATCAAGGATTCCATCCTCCTCTTCCTCCTCATCAACATTGGCTGCAGACGCCTGCTCCTTAAGGTGCGTCAAAGTTTGCATGAGCAGACGCATAAGTGGGATGCTCATGCTTAGGATGGCGTCGTCTGCGCTTACCAGCCGTGTGCATTCCTCAAAACACTGAAGGACTTTACAAAGGTCTTTCAGCTTTGACCACTGCACACCTGTCAACTCCATGTCTGCTCTCAAAGTGCCTGGCCGTGTATCCTCCCACAAATGCATTATTGCCTGCCTCTGCTCGCACAGCCGCTCCACCATGTGCAGGGTGGAGTTCCACCTTGTTGCAATGTCGATAATGAGGCGGTGGTTGGGAAGGTGGAGCAATCGCTGCAGCTTCTGCATACGAACGGAGTGTACAGGCGACCGGCGGATGTGCGCGCACAGTCTTCGCACCTTCTGGAGCAGGGCTGTTAACTCCGGATAATTTTTGAGGAAGCACTGCACCACCAGGTTCAAGGTGTGAGCCGAGCAAGGTATGTGGCTGAGTTTTGAAAGGGCTATGGCTGCCACAAAATTACGGCCGTTATCACTAACTACCTTGCGTGCCTCAAGATGTACACTGCCCAGCCATGACTCAGTTTGTCGCTTCAAGTAGTCGGCCAGCACCTCGGCGGTGTGTCTGTCGCCCAAACACATCATCTGCAACACAGCCTGCTGACGCTTTCCACTAGCTGCTCGATAGGGGGACACATCGTGTGCAACAGTGGCAGCTGCAGATGGAGTGCTCGTACGACTGCGCTCTGTGGACGAGCTTTCGCTTCTGGAGGAGGAGGAGGAGGAGGAGGGTCGAACGCCTACAGCCAACTGTTTCCTATACCGTGGGCTAGGCAGCACTGTCCCACCACCGCTGTCCCCTGTGGACCCTGCATCCACCACATTAACCCAGTGCGCAGTGATGGACACGTAACGGCCCTGGCCATGCCGACTGGTCCATGCATCAGTTGTGAGGTGCACCTTTCCGCTCACTGACTGCTTGAGTGCATGGACAATGCGGTCTTTCACATGATGGTGGAGGGCTGGGATGGCTTTGCGAGAGAAGAAGTGGCGACTGGGTAGGTCATAGCGTGGTACTGCATAGGCCATGAGTTCGCGGAAAGCTGTGCTTTCCACCAACCGAAAGGGCATCATCTCAAACAAGATTAGTTTGGCAATGTGGGCGTTCAAACCCAGTGTACGCGGATGAGAGACTAAGTACTTTCTTGACCTACTCATAGTGTCTGGGAGGGTGAGCTGGACTTGAGAGCTGCATATGGTGGAAGTAGCGGTGGACAGGGTGGACTGAGAGAGGGTTGATGATGGTGATGGAGTTGGTGTTCTTTCTGATAGCCTAGAATCAGTCTTTCGTTGATATAACAGTGGGATTCCCTGACTGCTGTGGTCTTGCAACGACACCTCAACATTTGCTGCTGTGCTAACCGGTGGGCTTACAGTGGGGGAAACAATGTAGCATTGCTGACTACCTTCGTTGTGATCAGTTGCACATGTGGCACTTGAGGTTTGGTGTTGTGTCCACGCTTGCAAGTGCATGCTGGTTAAATGTCTAAGCATGCAACTGGTATTCAAATTTTTCAGATTTTTCCCTCGGCTAAAGGTCTTTGCGCACTTCTTACAGATAACCTTGGCCTGGTCATGAGGATTTTGTTCAAAAAAGTGCCACACTGCACTCTTCCTACTTTGGCAGACATTTTGCGGCCTAGCACGCTGTGATCTTTTGACCCTCTGGACAAGCTGTCCAGCAACTCTTTTGATGTTTGCAACCTGTCTTTGGAGTGCTCCGGGCCTGCCAGATAACAGCTGTTGCGATGTCGATGTCTGCTGTGGATGCTCCTCATCTGAGCTATTGGAAGCAGCACCCTCTTCCCCCAATGGATGCCAATCTGGGTCAACAACTGGGTCATCCATCACCTCCTCTTCTACGTCATGTGCACCTTCCTCTGTGTCACCGTGTATGGTGGTATAGTGTGCGGGAAGGGGCACCTGAGTCTCATCAGGGTCAGAATCTGGCTCTGTACACTACGAGGACAATGTAGTGCTCTGAGTGAATGTACCAGCAGAATCATCCATCAGCGGCTGTGCATCAGTGCACTCCATGTCAGATTCATCTTGGCCTGGGTAATTCACCATTTGACTTGATAATCCAGGCATGGTATGTGAAAACAGCTCCATGGAGTAATCAGTAGTATGGCCTGCGTCATCCTTCAATCTTGGTTGGGGTGAAGGACACAAGGAAAGGTGTGGTTCATGAACATGAGCCTCCAATGACGACTCAGTGCTTTTACTTTTTACAACTGAAGAAGAGGAGGCGATAGAGCTGGAGGCTGAGTCAGCAATGTAAGACAAAACTTTTTCCTGATGCTCTGGCTTTAAAAGCGGTTTGCCAACTCCTAGAAAACTAAGCGTTCGAGGCCTTATGTAGCCAGACGATGACGCAGGGTCAGCACCTCCTGCATTCGGTCCTATTTTGCTCTTGCCACTACCATCAGATCCACCACCAACACCATCATTACCAGCTGCCAACCCCCGCCCAATTCCACGGCCTCTTCCACCAGCCTTCCTCATTTTTGGTAGAAATGTAGACAAAATCCAACAAACTATATAGTAATGTAAAACAAGGTACAAGGTGTCTATAGGACAGGGGAGATTTTGAATTTCTGCACACACTTTTGGACACTGGACACTTTTGGATTGTGTGAGGCCCACTGATATCTGAGCGCTATGTGACAGGCTCGATGGCACAGCTGTGACCAAAGTGACGAGAGGATAAGGGAGATTTTGAATATCTGCACACACTTTTGGACACTGGACACTTTTGGATTGTGTGAGGCCCACTGATATCTCAGCGCTATGTGACAGGCTCGATGGCACTGCTGTGACAAAAGTGACTAGAGGATAAGGGAGATTTTGAATATCTGCACACACTTTTGGACACTGGACACTTTTGGATTGTGTGAGGCCCACTGATATCTCAGCGCTATGTGACAGGCTCGATGGCACTGCTGTGACAAAAGTGACTAGAGGATAAGGGAGATTTTGAATTTCTGCACACACTTGTGGACAGTGGACACTTTTGGATTGTGTGAGGCCCACTGATATCTGAGCGCTATGTGACAGGCTCGATGGCACTGCTGTGACAAAAGTGACTAGAGGATAAGGGAGATTTTGAATATCTGCACACACTTTTGGACACTGTACACTTTTGGATTGTGTGAGGCCCACTGATATCTCAGCGCTATGTGACAGGCTCGATGGCACTGCTGTGACAAAAGTGACTAGAGGATAAGGGAGATTTTGAATATCTGCACACACTTTTGGACACTGGACACTTTTGGATTGTGTGAGGCCCACTGATATCTCAGCGCTATGTGACAGGCTCGATGGCACTGCTGTGACAAAAGTGACTAGAGGATAAGGGAGATTTTGAATTTCTGCACACACTTGTGGACAGTGGACACTTTTGGATTGTGTGAGGCCCACTGATATCTGAGCGTTATGTGACAGGCTCGATGGCACTGCTGTGACAAAAGTGACTAGAGGATAAGGGAGATTTTGAATATCTGCACACACTTTTGGACACTGGACACTTTTGGATTGTGTGAGGCCCACTGATATCTGAGCGCTATGTGACAGGCTCGATGGCACTGCTGTGACAAAAGTGACTAGAGGATAAGGGAGATTTTGAATATCTGCACACACTTTTGCACACTGGACACTTTTGGATTGTGTGAGGCCCACTGATATCTCAGCGCTATGTGACAGGCTCGATGGCACTGCTGTGACAAAAGTGACTAGAGGATAAGGGAGATTTTGAATTTCTGCACACACTTGTGGACAGTGGACACTTTTGGATTGTGTGAGGCCCACTGATATCTGAGCGCTATGTGACAGGCACGATGGCACTGCTGTGACAAAAGTGACTAGAGGATAAGGGAGATTTTGAATTTCTGCACACACTTGTGGACAGTGGACACTTTTGGATTGTGTGAGGCCCACTGATATCTGAGCGCTATGTGACAGGCTCGATGGCACTGCTGTGACAAAAGTGACTAGAGGATAAGGGAGATTTTGAATATCTGCACAGACTTTTGGACTCTGGACACTTTTGGATTGTGTGAGGCCCACTGATATCTGAGCGCTATGTGACAGGCTCGATGGCACTGCTGTGACAAAAGTGACTAGAGGATAAGGGAGATTTTGAATATCTGCACACACTTTTGGACACTGGACACTTTTGGATTGTGTGAGGCCCACTGATAACTCAGCGCTATGTGACAGGCTCGATGGCACTGCTGTGACAAAAGTGACTAGAGGATAAGGGAGATTTTGAATATCTGCACACACTTTTGGACACTGGACACTTTTGGATTGTGTGAGGCCCACTGATATCTGAGCGCTATGTGACAGGCTCGATGGCACTGCTGTGACAAAAGTGACTAGAGGATAAGGGAGATTTTGAATATCTGCACACACTTTTGGACACTGGACACTTTTGGATTGTGTGAGGCCCACTGATATCTCAGCGCTATGTGACAGGCTCGATGGCACTGCTGTGACAAAAGTGACTAGAGGATAAGGGAGATTTTGAATTTCTGCACACACTTGTGGACAGTGGACACTTTTGGATTGTGTGAGGCCCACTGAAATCTGAGCGCTATGTGACAGGCTCGATGGCACAGCTGTGACAAAAGTGACTAGAGGATAAGGGAGATTTTGAATTTCTGCACACACTTGTGGACAGTGGACACTTTTGGATTGTGTGAGGCCCACTGATATCTGAGCGCTATGTGACAGGCTCGATGGCACTGCTGTGACAAAAGTGACTAGAGGATAAGGGAGATTTTGAATTTCTGCACACACTTGTGGACAGTGGACACTTTTGGATTGTGTGAGGCCCACTGATATCTGAGCGCTATGTGACAGGCTCGATGGCACAGCTGTGACAAAAGTGACTAGAGGATAAGGGAGATTTTGAATTTCTGCACACACTTGTGGACAGTGGACACTTTTGGATTGTGTGAGGCCCACTGATATCTGAGCGCTATGTGACAGGCTCGATGGCACAGCTGTGACAAAAGTGACTAGAGGATAAGGGAGATTTTGAATCTCTGCACACACTTTTGGACACTGGACACTTTTGGATTGTGTGAGGCCCAATGAATATCTGAGCGCTATGTGACAGGCTCGATGGCACAGCTGTGACAAAAGTGACTAGAGGATAAGGGAGATTGGATTGCTTTTAAAAAAGCAGTTTGCGGAGCAGTGGGTAAACAGCAATGCCAGCCTGTCAGGAAGCCTTAGAAGGCAGCCCAACAACCAACACCACTGATACACCACTATATAGCCTCCCCTTGCACTGCACACACAGTGACTGGTGTGTTGTGCAGGCCAAATTGCTAGCAGCAGAAGCAGTTTTTTTTCTTCTCAGCAGGACAAAAAAAAAAAATTGGGATTGCTTTTAAAAAAGCAGTTTGCGGAGCAGTGGGTAAACAGCAATGCCAGCCTGTCAGGAAGCCTTAAAAGGCAGCCCAACAACCAACACCACTGATACACCACTATATAGCCTCCCCTTGCACTGCACACACAGTGACTGGTGTGTTGTGCAGGCCAAATCGCTAGCAGCAGAAGCAGTTTTTTTGTCTTCTTCCCTGCCTAACGCTCTCCCTACAGAATCAGCAGCAACCTCTCCCTATACTAAGATTGGCAGAAGTAAGATGGCGGTCGGCGTGCACGCCCTTTTATACCCCCTGTGACGCCCACCAAAGCAAGCCAATCACTTGCATGCCCTTCTGAAAGATGGTGGTGACCCGTGCCTATGTCATCACGTTGCCCACAGTGTCCGTGGATCCTGATTGGCTGAAAAAGAGCGCAAAACAAACTTTTGAAACGCGACTTTGGCGCGTAAGTCGCCGACCTCGTGGCCGACCTCATCCTAGGGTCGGGTTTCGTTTCATGAAACCCGACTTTGCCAAAAGTCGGTGACTTTTGAATTTTTTTGACCCGTTTCGCTCAACTCTACTCATAACCATTTTTCTCAATCCATTTCTCATGTTCTCTGCTAAATTGCTTCCATCTTTCAACATCCAAACACCCATTCTTTGGCATTCCTGCTCGCTCTAAAATTTTTGTAGCATTTTTCACCGCTTTTTGCCCATGCTCCAAGCGCACCAGGTCCTTCATTTTATATCTTGGATCCATGTTTCGTTCTTGCCCTATTAAATTTAATACCCATAGCAAAAAGCTATCAGAAGCTGTCAAGGTTAGCTACTCCTATCTTCAGCTCTGATATATATATTAGCAGGATCCCACTGGATGGTTATGATGCCCAGCAATCTCTGGTTCCGAAGTAACAAGCTGAACTTTAACTCTTTGTTATGTCCTGATTCTACTACACACCTTGTAGAACAGATAACCATATATGGCTGCAAACAATACTATTCCAAAAGCAAGCGCTATATATTCCTCATACATCAGAATCTGAATTCTCGCTAGACTCCGAGCATGCCAAGTCTATTCCTGAGTCTGTTCCAGAGAAATCAAAATGATATTCATGCGAGACTATATCTTGCCACCTTGGCATGTACCATCTAGTCTCTAAGATGTATGACCAACTTTTCAATAATGCATGGGGGTGTGGAACCACATGACAAGAGAATACTCTATACAACTTGTTTCCTCTTCTATACTGATGGGGAACAACTGGCGTCAAATGTAATCTTTCCAAAAACCAATCGGACCTTAATCTTCTCACTCTTTTGTCAACTATAGTTACTGAACACAAACAGTTTTCACACGGCATGTAATACGTATGCTTCACAGATTTATACTCTGAGTATTCATCTCAAAGTGTCTTAATGCTACTGGACAAAATCCACCTCTGTTGTGAGTTCATTTTCCCCTTCATTACTGAGGCCCGAGGAACTCCCTCTTCTGGTAAAGAAAGGTAGTGAGCCTGATTATCAAACACCTGAGGCTGATGATGATGACTGGCTGAGTGGAGTTACTGACTGGATATAAGGCTGCCGATGCCCTTCTGCCCTGCAGGTGATTTCTCTGTGGGATCCTTGGAGACCAGTCTGAATTCCTGCTCCTCTAAAGCTAAGTTTGCTGCTTGGCCTTTTGCTTTGGTGCTTTGATTTTGTTTTGCTTTGTTTTTCTGGATTTCTGCCATTCCCTGCTGGGGTGTGCTGAATTCCTTTAGCTCTGTCTTCTGAAAATACCTGAGTGCTGATTTAGTTTTTGAAGCCTAGCTGCTTCAGGGCCTTTTTCATATCAGCTTGTTGGCTTATGTCTTTGATAGGGTTATGGCAGATTGCAGACAGCAGCCTTCCTGTCCTTTGCTATCTAGGTAGTTTTGGGCCCCGTCTTTGCTCAGTCTATCTTTCTGTCTGTGTTAGTATTTTCATCTTGCTTCACCGTCATTATATGTTGGGGGCTGCCTATTGCTTTGGGGTCTGCTCTGGGGCAGTTTAGATTTCCCCTTTCTTTCTTTAGGCCTATTTTATTCTCCGGCTGTGATCGAGGGGTCTAGGGCATCGTAGGAACCCCCCACGGCTACTGCTAGTTGTGTTGATAGGTTCAGGGGTCTGCAATCTGATAGTTGCCAACTTCTCTGGTTTTCTGGACTTAGCTTGTATTTCTGCTTTTGCCTCCTACGGTGACTCATTCATAACACACCTCCTTCAATTCCAACTCTTTGCAATACCTCCGTTAACTCACATCCAGCCCCAAAGATATCTCGAGGTACTCTAAAATGAATGATTTTAGCCAGAAGATACACTTTCACAGGTCCACGCCACGTTATAGCTGCCCACCAGCCAACACCTCCAGTGATTTTTTCCTCAGACTGCCAGTAACGTGGGGTCGAATCTGTCTGCAAACTTTTTATAACTATACTTTGAACACACTGAGCACAGGACATTTATCAAATCTCCCTTGATAATCCTTCAACTTCTTCAATATTATTTCTTGCAGATTCACACCAAACAGTCAACCAATTCTTATCCTTTTACAACTTAGCAACTAGCAAAACAAAAACATGTAATGACATAATCCACCAGCCAAGGAAAAAAACAAAATAGCAATCAAAGTGAGAAGGGTGGAACATGTCTAACACAACATTACTTTCTATTTCAGTTCTGCATACTGCATACAACATAACACTCACACACAATTGGTTCAGTAATCCAGACACACCAGACACACAATTTCATCAGTCAACAATCTTTTAAGACTATCAAAGAGAAAAGAAAATTTTTAGCAGCACTTTTGGTCTATACCTGGTCTTTGCTTTGCAACAACAATTAAGCACACAAAATTAGGATGGTTAGTATTTTTAGACAGACAAACAAACACAAATTTGCAACAACAAACAAAAACACAAAAACATAATAGATTAAAGCAAAGAGATAAAAATAAACCTAAATTTAGTTACCCGAGGGGATCCCCATTCAAAAATCCAGACAGACTGACCTACCTACCTTGTCTGAGGGAGACAAGAAAGGATGCAAGCAAAAATGCTCACTTACATGGGTGTCCTCTTTCTCCTCTCCCTCCGACAGAAGCAAGGCAATCTTTTTCAGTCCAAATTGATAGTTAAAGGGGAATGCAATCTCGCTGGGGCCTCCAAGTTGTCAGCGTCGGGATTTTTTCTCTAGTCACCAACCTCGGGTGGAGCTCAGGTAGAGCTTCTCTTGCCTAGGAACCTAGGAATGGAGAAATAAAATGAGAGACACAGGCTGCTTGTCTATCAAGTAAATCTCATCCTTTATTAAGGTGGGGGCTTGATCTTTTATAGCGAACCAGAAGAGGAAATGAACAAATATGGACAATTCCGTAACATTGTGTAACAAATAGCAAAAATGGAGGAGAGCTTACACAATAATTGGCAAGAATGATAGTTATATAACGATATGTCAACTATATCATGAGTTATGAGTAGTGTTGAGCATTCCGATACCGCAAGTATCGGGTATCGGCCGATACTTGCTGTATCGGAATTCCGATACCGACTTCCGATATTTTTTCAATATCGGAAGTCGGCATCGGAATCGGAAGTTCAAAGTTGATTGACAGCCGAAATGACGTCATCATGATGCGCGGTGTGTGCGCATCATGATGCGCCGTCATTTCGGGCCTTCCGGGGGTCTCTGCCGGCCTGCCGGGGGGCTGTGTGGACTGCCCGGGGTCTGTACCGGCCTGCCGGTGGTCTGTGCACCCTGTGGGGGTCTGTACCGGCCTGCCGGGGGGCTGTGCCGGCCTGCCAGTGGTCTGTGCACCCTGTGGGGGTCTGTACCGGCCTGCCGGGGGGCTGTGCTGGCCTGCCGGGGGGCTGTGCTGATGTCCGGGGGTCTGTGCAAGCATCGTCCGATGGGACTATAAGTCCCATCTGGCGATGCCTGCTACCATGACAGTGATTGACACATTAGCCAATGATGGGACAGTAGTAGTCCCATCATCCGGCTAATGTGTTAAATGTTAAAAAAAAAAAAAAATACTACATACATACTACATACATACTACATGCATGCTACATACATACTACATGCTACATACATACTACATATATACTACATGCATGCTACATACATACTACATGCTACATACATACTACATATATACTACATGCATGCTACATACATACTGCATGCTACATACATACTACATACATACTACATACATACCACATATATACAACATACATACTACATGCATGCTACATACATACTACATACATACTACATACATACTACATACATACTACATGCATGCTACATACATACTACATACTTACTACATACATACTACATGCATGCTACATACATAACACATATATACTACATGCATGCTACATACATACTACATGCTACATACATACTACATATATACTACATACATACTACATACATACTACATGCATGCTACATACATACTACATGCTACATACATACTACATATATACTACATGCATGCTACATACATACTACATGCTACATACATACTACATATATACTACATACGTACTACATACATACTACATGCATGCTACATACATACTACATGCTACATACATACTACATATATACTACATGCATGCTACATACATACTACATGCTACATACATACTACATATATACTACATACATACTACATACATACTACATACATGCTACATACATACTGCATGCTACATACATATTACATACATACTACATACATACCACATATATACTACATACATACTACATGCATGCTACATACATACCACATACATACTACATACATAATACATACATACTACATGCATGCTACATACATAACACATATATACTAAATGCATGCTACATACATACTACATGCTACATACATACCACATACATACCACATACATACTACATACATACTACATGCTACATACATACTACATATATACTACATGCATGCTACATACATACTACATATATACTACATACATACTACATGCATGCTACATACATACTACATGCTACATACATACCACATACATACTACATACATACTACATGCTACATGCTACATACATACTACATATATACTACATGCATGCTACATACATACTGCATGCTACATGCATGCTACATACATACTACATACATACTACATGCTACATACATACCACATATATACTACATACATACTACATACAATACATTCATACAATACATACATAGACATACAGTACATATAACATAGAGTAACATACTTACCAATACTTGTCACATTGTTCCCCGAAGCCATTGTCTTTTACGGAATAAATATTAACATAACAAACCACAAAAATACTCACCCACGATCCGAAGCAGTCCACGAGTGTGTCCCACGATGATCTTGGGTAGAGAACTGCAGCATCAGCTGATGCTGCCGTTCTCTACGGGCTGCAGGAATCCAATGACGGAAGGTAGGTATCCTTCCGCACTGTATTCCTCCGCCACTTAAAAAAAAAAAGTCCCTAGTCTCACTTTATGCCATTGCTGCGTGGGAAATTCCCACACAGCAATGGCATAAAGTGAGACTAGGGACTTTTTTTTTTTTAAGTGGCGGAGGAATACAGTGCGGAAGGATACCTACCTTCCGTCATTGGATTCCTGCAGCCCGTAGAGAACGGCAGCATCAGCTGATGCTGCAGTTCTCTACCCAAGATCGTCGTGGGACACACTCGTGGACTGCTTCGGATCGTGGGCGAGTATTTTTGTGGTTTGTTATGTTAATATTTATTCCGTAAAAGACAATGGCTTCGGGGAACAATGTGACAAGTATTGGTAAGTATGTTACTCTATGTTATATGTACTGTATGTCTATGTATGTATTGTATGAATGTATTGTATATAGTATGTATGTAGTATAGATGTGGTATGTATGTAGCATGTAGTATGTATGTAGTATGTGTGTAGCATGCATGTAGCATGCAGTATGTATGTAGCATGCATGTAGTATATATGTAGTATGTATGTGGTATGTATGTAGCATGTAGTATGTATGTAGCATGCATGTAGTATGTATGTAGTATGTATGTAGCATGCATGTAGTATATATGTAGTATGTATGTAGCATGTAGTATGTATGTAGCATGCATGTAGTATATATGTAGTATGTATGTAGCATGTAGTATGTATGTAGCATGCATGTAGTATGTATGTAGTATGTATGTAGCATGTAGTATGTATGTAGCATGCATGTAGTATATATGTGTTATGTATGTAGCATGTAGCATGCATGTAGCATGCATGTAGTATGTATGTAGTATGTATGTAGTATGTATGTGGTATGTATGTAGCATGTAGCATGCATGTAGTATGTATGTAGTATATATGTGGTATGTATGTAGCATGTAGTATGTATGTAGCATGCAGTATGTATGTAGCATGCATGTAGTATATATGTAGTATGTATGTAGCATATATGTAGTATGTATATAGCATGTAGTATGTATGTAGCATGCAGTATGTATGTAGCATGCATGTAGTATATATGTAGTATGTATGTAGCATATATGTAGTATGTATGTAGCATGTAGTATATATGTAGTATGCATGTTGCATGCATGTAGTATATATGTAGTATGTATGTTGCATGTAGTATATATGTAGTATGCATGTTGCATGCATGTAGTATATATGTAGTATGTATGTTGCATGTAGTATATATGTAGTATGAATGTTGCATGTATGTAGTATGTAGTATGAATGTAGCATGTATGTAGTATGCATGTTGTATGTATGTAGCATGTATGTAGCATGTAATTTTTTTTTTATTTTTTTTTTTACATTCAACACATTAGCCGGATGATGGGACTACTACTGTCCCATCATTGGCTAATGTGTCAATCACTGTCATGGTAGCAGGCATCGCCCGATGGGACTTGTAGTCCCATCGGACGATGCCTGCACAGACTCCCGAAGCCTGCACAGACCACCGGCAGGCCGGCACAGCCCCCCGGCAGGCCGGCACAGCCCACCGGAGCCTGCACAGACCACCGGCAGGCCGGCACAGCCCCCCGGCAGGCCGGCACAGCCCACCGGAGCCTGCACAGACCACCGGCAGGCCGGCACAGCCCCCCGGCAGGCCGGCACAGACCACCGGAGCCTGCACAGACCCCCTGGCAGGCCGGCACAGCTCCCCGAAAGGCCCGTACAGACCCCAGAGAGGCTGTACAAGGCAAAAACAGGGTTTTTCTTATTCCGATACCGGAAGTCCCATAGACTTGAATGGGACTTCCGGTATCGGAATCGGCGATACCGATACTTTTTTTTAAGATCGGCCGATCCATTCCGATCCGATACTTTGAAGTATCGGACGGTATCGCTCAACTCTAGTTATGAGATATATTTAATTGGAGGTGATGAGAACACATGTGGGGGTTTTTGGCATTTCCCTTATGTCAATTTAACAATTCGTGGAACTATATCCTGTTAGTACATTTTGGCCAGATAGATATTTGGCCTTGACATATTTAGACATTATTCAAGGAAGAAGAGGGGAATTTGGAACTGACCACTGGCAGAATTATCCAACCACGTAGACAGATGATAGCAATTAAAATAGTGTCATGGGTTACCAGTTGTTTTTCAGTTATTTTTCTAGACTTTAGAGAACTAAGATTAACCATTTCTTTGACAAGCAGTGACTCGGTCCGTGGCCTTGGGGC
Organism: Dendrobates tinctorius; assembly: GCF_039654945.1. Classification (NCBI taxonomy): domain Eukaryota; kingdom Metazoa; phylum Chordata; class Amphibia; order Anura; family Dendrobatidae; genus Dendrobates; species Dendrobates tinctorius. Next base: position 15,365,775 of record NW_027361742.1, read on the forward strand.
TCCATTACAAAAGGGGTTGTTTCAGTGTGCTTATGGTGGTGAAAGTTTATAAGTGATTCGTGACGCCACCTGTGGTGTTCGGCAATTGTTAAGCCGACGCTGCAGACAGATCCTCTGGGACAGATGGTGTAGTGCAGCAATGATGTTATAGCCCTCCACAGGCAGGGCTGTAGTCCCAGGGCAGTGTAGGTAAAGTGACACTTAGATGGTGTAGTGTCGAGCGCAGGAGGGATGTAGCGGTGTCAGACAGGCTGACGCAGGAATAAGTGGAGGACACCAGGGCATGTAGTTCCAAAACTTTACTCACAGTCTGTTGTGGTACAGGTGCCTGCATCCGTGCCATGTCCTCTGGGTCAGGAGCTCAGCCAACTTCCAGGCAAGATGAAGTACTCCTTTCCAACACTCCACCAACATATGTGCCTGTTCTGAACGTCTCCCTCTTAGCGCCTTTAAGTGAAGTACTCACAGTACTGAGTTAGACTGGAGTTCCTCCTGTCAGATGTTCCTATGAACTCTACTTGTACAGCAGACAGCTGTAGCCTACTTCGGGGACTCCTTCTACCTAGTCCCGGCTCACACACGTTGCTGTTGTGCCCCCAAGTCTGGTGTGGGAATAAAGTGGTCACTACTTCTATGCCTCCGGTGTCTGCTGCAGGACCATTAGTATCCATACAACCTCATGGACCGGACCCCGGCCTTGCGCTTAGAACTTGGGAAGGGTTCTCCTCTAACCCTGGTCCTTGGTTCTCTTCCTCTCCTCACATTCCATACTAATCCTTTCCTTCTTATGGAGAGTCAGGCTTTCTATCAATGTCTCTTTCCTGTGCCAGTGGACCCAGATCACTGAGGTCGGCTGCAGCACTTCCTTCATCCATCCCACTCAGGGGATCTCCTTTCACAGACTGACCTCGTCAGAATCCTGTGACAAACTAACTAAATCCTATCCTCTTCCCACTCTTTTAGTGCAAACTAACTCCACCCGCCTCCCAGCACGCTTCCTGTTCCAAGCAGGGAGCCACCAAAGGATGCTTTGCTACACTACTATGTTGTGTGGGATGCAGGTGTTGGAGTGTGGTCAGGTGTCTCCACCTTACCTGGATAGTGGTGTACCACACCTCAGGAGGAGGTGCAGTACCTCTGTGGTGACTGAACCCTCAGGGGCACCACATATACTGCTCAATGCTGTTCATCTCTTACATATATTCCCTCTTTCTGATCTCCTCTGAGACATGAAAGCAATTTTGATGGCAGCAATTTACACCCTATCCAAAATCATACACTGTGCAAAATCAACATTTCCATTTTACAGCTTGCAACAAACAAAATATTTGATAGGTTAATTCACTATAGAGCATAAATCAGTGACAGCGATTTCTCTGAACCCTATGCTTATAGGTGAAATATAAATGGATTTTCTGTAGACATTCTCTTTCCATTGTTACGTTACCTGCAGCCGCAGTACTTGGTGCGAGGTTTGGAATTTATCATATACATTTCCTATTGTTCTTGTTCTGCAGATAAGGGATTTAGGGAACATTGTTTGTGGTTGGAAGATAATATTTGGTAGTAACTTGAGTATAAGTTTTTTGTAATTAAAATACAATATTCGGTAGCATAAAAAATTAAAAATATAAAAAATTAAGAATGAAGGTGGCAATGTGCAGTTTTTGAGGGACAGACTGGCCATCTAATGTATATGAGAGGTGTACATAATATCCCTAAAAGTATTCTTTGTTCTCACAAGAGATAACCTGCAGAAGTGCTTTGTGCTTCGAAGCAGCTTTTTTCCCTTTTCTCTATTGAGAACACTTGCTCATTTGGTTATGGTGAACGTACACGTTTATTGGTAGTGGATCGGGAGGAATAGTGCATTAGTCAGGGTTTTGGTGAGTCAACCTTTCAAATGTGTTTTTTTGAATTTTTGGGAATTTTTTTCTTATGTGTGCTGTTCAGATTTAGTGTTAGGGACTCACAAAATTTGCGGACCCTTGACGTTGGGTTGTGAGCTAATCTGCTTTAGCCGAAATAGTAACTAGTACCCCATATCTTTTTGCACTTTTTATCATTTTTGCAGGATGCAGCTAAACCTTTTTATGTTGGCTTGGTTTTTTCTGTGTGATGCATATATATAGTGCTGAGCAGCCCACCTGCTAATACTATGGGCGTCATTAATAGGCTGTTCAGACTCTATGCACCACACTTATCTGTGTGACTGATGTCCTATGCAAGCCCTATTTGTGTGCATTATTTCCACTAGGCAGCCAGACCCTCTTGTTTTCACCTGTGCTGCCCCAGCCTTTATCAATGGAGGTCTGCTGCCCACATAGTTTTTAGTGCTGCAGATTTTGTAAAATCCACAGGTCAAAAGACCTGTGGTTCAGCACCTCACAATGGTGAAGGTAGGAAACCGCACAAAGAAATGACATGCTGCCGATTGTAACCCACAGAAAAATCCACAGCATGTGCACTGCGTCTTTATATTTATTTAGGCGTCAGGTTCCTGTCGCTGCACAGCAGAAATCCCAAGCCTTGCTTCCTGCAGTCTCCCATTCCTCTCCAGCCACAGAGGAGGTTGCTCAGCAGACTCATCGGTCCCTGCGCTCAGCCCAGACCAGCTCCATGGGTTTGCTTGCTACTGCCACCTCTGGCACAGCTTTGTCAATGTAGGCTGCTCAGCAGCGAGATTCTCCCGGGACTATGTCCTCATGTCGGGCCACTGAGCATGCCCGTGGGGTTATCTCCCATTGGAAATTGAAGGTCACATGCTCAGGTACTGCTCCTGTTCAGATTGGCCCATCCGAGAAGCCAGGAAGGTCCTGGACGCTTGCGGCTATAAAAGGTTCGCATGGCCGCTCGGCCATGTGCTAGGATAGACTGTATTTTCAGACTATGAGGAGTGAGTGTTATATGCATGTATGAATGTCTCTGGTGACTGACTCATTATGAAACCCCTACCCTTGGTATGCATGTGTTGTGCAGCCTAGCTTGCTAGCACCCAGGCTTAGGCGTAGGTAGGTCAGAGATTGAGTCAGGCATTAGCCATCATCAGTGACTCCGTGCCCCACACTCCATAGCCAGTGTCTATAGCAGCGCTCGTGGCAGCGATACCGTGCGCTCAGTGGGCCTAGAAGGACTCTAACTCCATGTCCTTTGGGTAGAATTCTGTGGCCGCTTGCTATGCGCTCTTTGGCTGAGCTCTGTGAGTTAAACAGGCTCCGATATCCACGTTCAGCGGCTGTGCGGCTCTGTGAAGTAACAGAGTTCGCTCCTGTTCACATTGGGTGACGTAACCCACGTGTGACTGTTTTAACACCGCTCTATTCTTCCGCCATTACCTAGCAGCAGTGTACCATCTCTGCACGGTGGACCCCGGGCTGCAAACGCACCTACTATTTTATAATTTGGTGCGTTCTGCTAGCCCTAACAATAGGAAATAAAGGTACTGTACAACGCAGCAGAATCTGCTGCGGACCCGCAGGGCCAAATCCGCTGTGGATCCGCAGCAGAATCCGCAGCGTGTGCACATACCCTCAGGGTTTTGGGGAGTCAACCTTTCAAATGTTTTTTTGAATTTTTGGGAATTTTTTTCCTTATGTGCGCTGAAAGGTGTAAAATAAAAAGATAAAAAACATTAAATCATATAGAATAAAATCATATTTCATCATTTTAATATAGCAAGGTGCAAACCACAGCTGAATTTTTAAAAAGTAATGTAAAAATGTCATGCCATGAAATGTTTTTCATTTCCAATAAATGTAAATTTAGCAATATTTGATCATCATTCAAACTGTATATGTGGAGAGCAAGAAGATATAACTGTATAAGGAACAATAAAGGTGTCACTGCCCATACCTTTTCTTTGTGCCATGCACTGAGGAACCGCATGGCAAAAACTGCATGTGCTTTACTGTAAATTTTGCCAATTTCACAACTCCATTTTCTGCCTGTGAAAAGTGCTTGTTAAGCATTCATGAAAAAACAGACTGAGCATGGAAATTGACATCCAAAAAGTCTGCACTAGTTTAAGGAGAAAATACTTCTCAACTCCACATAAAGCAAATCAGACTGGTTCTTTGGGTCAATGTCACATCACACATTCTAATAACCATAACCTGCAATATTACATTTTTCAGAAAAGGCATCCAGGCCCTCCTTGAACTTTTTTTTGAACTACTCACATTGCAAAGAAATGTTGACGCAATAGAAAATAGTCACAGGTGTGTAGAGTTTTTGTCAGTCCCTCGTCATCACCTGACACTCAGCTGCACACCTGTGATTACTGTCCTTCAGTCTAGATGGCATCAGACTTACGAGGAACGTGGAGAGTTTGTGAGGTGTTTATTGTCCCTTTGAGTAGTTGTGCTTAAGGCTCTGTGCACACGGTGCGGATTCTGCTGCGGATCCACAGCAGAACTGCAGGTGATGTACACTACCATTATTGGCTATGTAAAAAAAAAAAAGCTTGTGCACATGCTGCAGATTTTTCCCTGCGGAATAAAAAAAGCAGCATGTCACTTTTTTTGTGCGGCTTTGCTGCAGTTTTCCACCTGGTCCATTCTACAAATCCACAGGTGGAAAACCACACAAAAAATGCACTAAATCCGCAGGAAAAATGCAGGTCATTTGACCTGCGGATTTAGTAAAATCCACGCGGAAAAATCCGCGGGAGGATCCGCACCGTGTGCAAATAGCCGAAAGAAACACTAATCCTCAAATCACAATTTTTATCTTCTTAATATATTGCAATCATCATATTATATGACACTGGGTATATACAATTGCTCATTTTGCTATTTTATCCAGTTAATTCCTTTCTTTTCCCATAGAGCTATAGCATCACATGGTTAAAAAAAACCAATCTATTTGAATCCCTCTAAGCTTTATGTAGAAACCGAAAGTCTTTTCTTTGCATGAGTCATCATTAGAACTATAATTTTGCGTCATTGTAAAATGACTGGCAGCCCAGCTCCACTCACACTTCAACTCTGGACCCAGCTGCTCCTCTCCCCCCACCTGAAACGGACTTTGCTGGGATGTAAAATTGTAATTTTAATGATGACTCATGCAGGGAAAAGAGATGTCCTGCTTCTGCGTAAATCTTAGAAGGATTCAGCTAGTCTGTTTTTAATCACGTGATGTCATAGACCTAATAGAAAAAGAGTAGAATAAGGCTACTTTCACACTTGCGTTTTTTTGCTGCGCGTTTTTTGCGCACACAAACGCATGAAAAAAATGCATCATGCATTTGTGTGCATTTTTTTTGCGGGTTTTGGTGCATTTTTTAAAAAAAGCATGCTTTTTTTGACCCATAGACTATAATGGGTGTTTTGCTGTAAAAAAAAAAACACATTGCGTGCGCATGCGTTTTTTGGGCGCAAGTCGGGCACACAAAAAATGCAACAGGATGCATTTTGTGTTCCCGAGCGCACACTACTAAAAACGCATGCGCTTACAAACGCATGTGTATGTGCACCTATGCGCACCCATGTTAAAGTATAGGGAAAAAAACGCATGCGGTTTTCTGCGCTAAAAAACAGCGCAAAAAAACGCAAGTGTGAAACCAGCCTCAACTTGGTATAAAGGCAGAATGAGCAATTCGAAGTACACTGCGCTATATATATTATGGTAACTGAAATATGTTAGGAGGATACAAACCATGATGGGAGGAGGAGTGCTTCTTTAATTTAGTAACACAACTTTAGTAATAATAAGTAAAATAAAATAATAACATCTATACTCAACTCCAGTGTCGGCATCGTTCCAGCCGTGTAAATGTTCACTGTACTCCCTTTTGATAGTGTGATAAATAAATTGCAAATCACTTTATTTAAAAAACAATGTTGACTTACCACAGGAAAATTAGTCCACATTGTCTGTCACTATGCATTATAATATGTTCAGAGTGCACAGGTAATTTTTCCTGAAGGTGCAAAAAGGCGGGCGTGGGATCCCATACTATCTGCTAAGAAATGACCACTGCAGTGCCATATGCAGAGCCCCCAATAATAACAGTCTGCATATTCCTGGCATTCCATATACACCGTGAATAATTTGATAAAGATTCCTTAAAAATTCCATGAATCAAAACGTCTGGTATTGTCACAATCAAGGAACAAACTCTTCTATACGAATGCACCTACTGTTACTGAACCATGCCAATAAGTTACCATTTATCCTACACTAATTGAGTGTGCAGTGGACATTTCTTTCTGGATTATGTGTACTGGTTGTGTCCAACCTCATGTGTAATGCCTGTTGTCAAATATAATCTATCTGTAGCAGCAGCATGTAAGACATATTACCGGAAGAAGCGTTGTGTCCGTATCCATCTACTATGGCTCTCCTGTCTGTTAAACTGCATGAAGGAATGATTCTATAGTTCAGGACAGGAGAAGTTATGGCCAATTTCAGGTGCAATGCTTGCTGAGATGTGAGGATAAGGAAGTTTCAGCTCCAAAAGTTCTGATGAATGCTAATGTAGCACCCTGCGTCTTTATCACCACAAAAGGGTTAAATATGTGCAGTTGTGTATGAGTTTTGTGAGCAATGGGAGTTATGCTTTCTCTGCTAGCGACCACAACACGATCACAATTCGCCTCCCTCTCTCACTTGTCTGAAGCTTAGAGCTTTGCAGACATTCCCTAACTGGGAGGGGAAAGGGCCGAGTTGTTGTTTCAGTGAACAAGAAGGAGGAAGTACGCTCATGGAAGCCATGTTAGACATGTGCTCGACCCAGGAGTGAGAACTAAGAAGCATCCGTGTGTCAGCCCCTAGACCATCCATGCTTTCAGATCAGGGTGGAAAGCTGAGAGACTATGTGGATTTATACAATCAACAGCATCGTGTTTTCTCCCCAGAAAACTGCAACAACCTAGGATCAGTGAAGGATAGTGCAAGTGGGAACTTGAGCTGCTCACACACAAGATCCATGTTGCAAGTTGCCAAAGGAGAAAAATACACAGTGAGCAGAGCCAATTGTTGTGAATTCTCTCTCTGGCTTCCCTCTGGTGGTTAATGAAGATAGTGGAGCTGGTCAAATTGAGAGTTCTCTTTCTGGGCCCCCTCTGGTGGTTACTGGAGGTAGTGGAGCTGATCTGATTGACAGAGGCTTGCCACCTGATAATGAGGAAGACGATTGGAGATCTGGGGTTTCTGATTGAGATTAGAGTTGAGCGACTTTTGGTTTTTTAGGGTCGCGTTTCGTTTCGTCAGGTCGAGCAAGATCGTCCGATTATAGGGAAAAGTCGGGGTAGTCCCGAAACACGAAACCCAATGTAAGTCAATGGGGAATAAAAGTCGGCAGTGAGAGGAGGACAGGAAACACACCTACAGTGCCCATTTGAATGCCAAAAGCATCAATTCTTCTTACTTAAGCTTGTCAACCTTAATTAACTTCATAATACAAGTTACGCACTGAAAAATGGGGGTTATTTGGCTAAAGTTGTGGGGGGGGAGGGCTGGCTGCAGGTTTTCATGTGCCCTGGGCGAAAGAGCGCCCCTTTAACACATACCACAACTCATCATGCTCCGATATGGCAGAGAAATAGCGGTATAGTACAATGAAAAATACCTCACTTTTTACATCTCATGACGAGGCCCATCTATTTCTCCATACAGAATCATTGGTCCCATATAATGTTTGAAACAGTATATGATGAGCTCCACATAATGCTACAGTATATGTTGGTCCCCATGGATGAAGCTCCACTGTCTTATGGGCCCAAATAATGCTCCAAACATAATGGGCCCCATTTCTAATGCTCTAGTGTATAATGGGCCCTGTAAATGCTGCTCCAGTGTCTGATGTCCACCTTTGGAATGTTCCAGTGTATGGTGGGCCCCATCTATCATTCTCCAGAGTATAGTGCTCCCCAAAAATTGCTGTCCCAACATTGAAAACAATCAAATAAGTCTCCTCGCTAGGGAATCCCTGTACTTGTCTGGACTCCTCGTCGTCCCCATCTTCCATCTCACTGCACAGTATTTCAACTTTGCAAGTGCTGTGATCCTGAGCAAGCAGGGGGGGCCCACTCGTTGGTGACAGCACTGGCACAGGGCCCCTGATAGTACGGTGGTGTGTCTGATGGCGGGTGGGCCAAACCTGCACTTTCATCTGCAGCTTCCTCTTTGTCACCGTGTAAGATGGAACTGTATATAGGAAGGGTAACCTGAGTTTCATCAGGGTCAGATTCAGGTCGTGTAGCGTGCGAGGGGAATGTAGTGGTCTGGGTCAATGTACCAGCAGATTCATCGAGCAGTGGCTGGGCATCAGTGCACTTGTGTCGCCCCCAGGAGTACGGTCGCCACAGTGGCATTACCTTCTTCCTAGGGAGTGTGATGTCATGCTTGGGAGCAACGAACGATCTCTCTAGCAGGTTAACCGATTGGGCGGCGTTATTCCCACGAGTCATGACCCTCCAAACAGCGTTCATGAAGGCAAAGTGTTTGTTTTACGTGGGCAGTATGGTTGCAAAGCTGAACCTTAAAGGAATGTCCAGAAGGGCACCACCAGGAGTGGAGCCTACGGTTAAATTCGACTCCACCTGGGAAACCTCAACCATGCCAGCTACAGAACAGATGCACACATTGCAAGCTTAATTCCGTTAACGAACGAGACTCCGTCATGCCCCGCGGTCCGAGTCCGGCTTACTAGAGGGACACGTGAGGCTCTGGCACATGAGATTGGCCAATAACTGGTGTGTCATGCCCTTACATGTCCGTGGCTGCATGTGCGCTACACTGAAAAGGCCAGCATTTGTCACTTACAGGTGCAGATAACCCGCTGAACAACGTTAGTGATGGGGATCACTGATTACAATTATTACCCGCGAACAATGATTTCCCAGTAAGTGCAGGTCAACCGCAGTTCCGGAATTAGGCCTAACCGTCATTCCTGAAAAAATGAAAAACTTACGTGTGCAAACCACAGGTGCTGTAGCTTGCTTAACAGCTCGCCGGCCGTTCTCACGCCCAGTATGGATTACACGTGATTGCACAAAGGTGAGAAAGGGTACCGTATCCCCAGATAACATGTATGGATAGCGTACACATTCAAAATATATGTCTATACATCAGGAGGCAGGCTCAGACGGTGTTAGGCCCAGTATGGATTGCACGTGATTGCACAAAGGTTAGAAAGGGTACCGTTTCCCCGGATAACATGTATGGATAGCGTACACATTCAAAATATGTCTATACATCAGGAGGCAGGCTCAGACGGTGTTAGGCCCAGTATGGATTGCACGTGATTGCACAAAGGTTAGAAAGGGTACCGTTTCCCCGGATAACATGTATGGATAGCGTACACATTCAAAATATATGTCTATACATCAGGAGGCAGGCTCAGACGGTGTTAGGCCCAGTATGGATTGCACGTGATTGCACAAAGGTTAGAAAGGGTACCGTTTCCCCGGATAACATGTATGGATAGCGTACACATTCAAAATATATGTCTATACATCAGAAGGCAGGCTCAGACGGTGTTAGGCCCAGTATGGATTGCACGTGATTGCACAAAGGTTAGAAAGGGTACCGTTTCCCCGGATAACATGTATGGATAGCGTACACATTCAAAATACATGTCTATACATCAGGAGGCAGGCTCAGACGGTGTCAGGCACAGTATTTATTTGACGGCCCAGACTACACAGCGGAGGAGCAGGGAGAGGTAAAGATTGCAAATGCTGGGGCCCTGCCCAAGCAAGGGGGGCCCACTCGTGGGCGTCGGTACTGGCACTGGGCCCCTCATAGTACGGCGGTGTGTCTGACGGCGGGTGTGCACCACCACCGTCAGAGACACTTGATTGCACTATGAAGGACCCTGTATCAGTGCCCGCGCCCAAGAGTCGGCCTACCCACCTGTCCAGGGCAACGGCACTCGCACGGTGTCGTGCGCTAGGTGGTGACCCCGGCCATGGGGGGGGAGGCAGCACAGTTAGGGAGTTTTAGAAAGTGGCATATGTTGATGTTGGACATTCAGCTGATGCAAAAGGTGAAATAGGTCAAGTCCCAGGAAGAGGTGGACCAAAGCAAGCCATTTTTCTGTCACCCTATGTGTCATCAGAGGAAGGTGGGACAAAATCCTTGGAAACCCATGCGTGGTTCATTTTAATGAAGGTTAGATCATCCACATTTTGGGTTGACAGATGGGTCCTTTTTTATGTCAGGATTGATCCAGCTGCACTGAAGACTCTTTCCGATAGCACACTTGCAGCTGGGCAAGCGAGCTCCTGTAAGGCATATTGTGCCAATTCAGGACAGGTGTCCAGTTTAGCGGCCCAATAGTCAAAGGGGAATGACCTGTGTGGGAGAACATCGATATGGGAGGAAAAGTAGTTTGTAACCATAGTTGACAACTGCTGTCTCCTGTCACTTTCCATCGATGCAGTATTACCAGTTGTGTGAGCGGTACTTGAAAAATCAGTCCACAACATTGTCATGAAACCCCTGTCTCCAACGCCACTTCTGCTGTGTGCACCACGAACACCTCTGCCAAGCTGCCCCCGGCCCGTATGGCTCGTGTGAGAACCATCACCGCTGCTGTGTGCTGGGAATGCCTCAAGCAACCGATTTACCAGAGTTGCTTATTTATTAGCCAATATTAGGTCAAGATTCTCCTGTGGCATGATGTTTTGTAATTTGCCTTTATAGCGTGGATCCAGGATGCTGGCCAACCAGTAGTTGTCATCGTTCATCATTTTGGCAATGCGTGGGTCCCTTTTTAGGATCTGCAAGGCATAATCTGACATGTGGGCCAATGTTCCCGGTGTCAATGATGCACTGCGAGTGCTGGGTGGAGGAGCACTTTCTGGCAAATCCACATCCCTCCAGTCACGCACAAACCCTGTACCAGACCTTGCCATGCCAACATTTTCACTTGCCCCACGAGATGCATCCTCCTCCCCTAAGTAATCATCCCCATCATCATCCTCCTCCTCCTCTTCTTCCTCCACCTCGTCCAGGAGAGGTCCCTGAGCAGACAATGGCTGAATGTCATCAAGGATTCCCTCCTCCTCTTCCTCCTCATCAACATTGGCTGCAGACGCCTGCTCCTTAAGGTGCGTCAAAGTTTGCATGAGCAGACGCATAAGTGGGATGCTCATGCTTAGGATGGCGTCGTCTGCGCTTACCAGCCGTGTGCATTCCTCAAAACACTGAAGGACTTTACAGAGGTCTTTCAGCTTCGACCACTGCACACCTGTCAACTCCATGTCTGCTCTCAAAGTGCCTGGCCGTGTATCCTCCCACAAATGCATTATGGCCTGCCTCTGCTCGCACAGCCGCTCCACCATGTGCAGGGTGGAGTTCCACCTTGTTGCAATGTCGATAATGAGGCGGTGGTTGGGAAGGTGGAGCAATCGCTGCAGCTTCTGCATACGAACGGAGTGTACAGGCGACCGGCGGATGTGCGCGCACAGTCTTCGCACCTTCTGGAGCAGGGCTGTTAACTCCGGATAATTTTTGAGGAAGCACTGCACCACCAGGTTCAAGGCGTGAGCCAAGCAAGGTATATGGCTGAGTTTTGAAAGGGCTATGGCTGCCACAAAATTACGGCCGTTATCACTAACTACCTTGCCTGCCTCAAGATGTACACTGCCCAGCCATGACTCAGTTTGTCGCTTCAAGTACTCGGCCAGCACCTCGGCGGTGTGTCTGTTGCCCAAACACATCATCTGCAACACAGCCTGCTGACGCTTTCCACTAGCTGCTCGATAGGGGGACACCTCGTGTGCAACAGTGGCAGCTGCAGATGGAGTGCTCGTACGACTGCGCTCTGTGGACGAGCTTTCGCTTCTGGAGGAGGAGGAGGGTCGAACGCCTACAGCCAACTGTTTCCTATACCGTGGGCTAGGCAGCACTGTCCCACCACCGATGTCCCCTGTGGACCCTGCATCCACTACATTAACCCAGTGCGCAGTGATGGACACGTAACGGCCCTGGCCATGCCGACTGGACCATGCATCAGTTGTGAGGTGCACCTTTCCGCTCACTGACTGCTTGAGTGCATGGACAATGCGGTCTTTCACATGATGGTGGAGGGCTGGGATGGCTTTGCGAGAGAAGAACTGGCGACTGGGTAGGTCATAGCGTGGTACTGCATAGGCCATGAGTTCGCGGAAAGCTGTGCTTTCCACCAACCGAAAGGGCATCATCTCAAACGAGATTAGTTTGGCAATGTGGGCATTCAAACCCAGTGTACGCGGATGAGAGACTGAGTACTTTCTTGACCTACTCATAGTGTCTGGGAGGGTGAGCTGGACTTGAGAGCTGCATATGGTGGAAGTAGCGGTGGACAGGGCGGACTGAGAGAGGGTTGATGATGGTGATTGAGTTGGTGTTCTTTCTGATGGCCTAGAATCAGTCTTTCGTTGATATAACAGTGGGATTCCCTGACTGCTGTGGCCTTGCAACGACACCTCAACATTTGCTGCTGTGCTAACCGGTGGGCTTACAGTGGAGGAAACAATGTAGCGTTGCTGACTACCTTCGTTGTGATCAGTTGCACATGTGGCACTTGAGGTTTGGTGTTGTGTCCACGCTTGCAAGTGCATGCTGGTTAAATGTCTAAGCATGCAACTGGTATTCAAATTTTTCAGATTTTTCCCTCGGCTAAAGGTCTTTGCGCACTTCTTACAGATAACCTTGGCCTGGTCATGAGGATTTTGGTCAAAAAAGTGCCACACTGCACTCTTCCTACTTTGGCAGACATTTTGCGGCCTAGCACGCTGTGATCTTTTGACCCTCTGGACAAGCTGTCCAGCAACTCTTTTGATGTTTGGAACCTGTCTTTGGAGTGCTCCGGGCCTGCCAGATAACAGCTGTTGCGATGTCGATGTCTGCTGTGGATGCTCCTCATCTGAGCTATTGGAAGCAGCACCCTCTTCCCCCAATGGATGCCAATCTGGGTCAACAACTGGGTCATCCATCACCTCCTCTTCTATGTCATGTGCACCTTCCTCTGTGTCACCGTGTATGGTGGTATAGTGTGCGGGAAGGGGCACCTGAGTCTCATCAGGGTCAGAATCTGGCTCTGTACACTGCGAGGACAATGTAGTGCTCTGAGTGAATGTACTAGCAGAATCATCCATCAGCGGCTGTGCATCAGTGCACTCCATGTCAGATTCATCTTGGCCTGGGTAATTCACCGTTTGACTTGATAATCCAGGCATGGTATGTGAAAACAGCTCCATGGAGTAATCAGTAGTATGGCCTGCGTCATCCTTCAATCTTGGTTGGGGTGAAGGACACAAGGAAAGGTGTGGTTCATGAACATGAGCCTCCAATGACGACTCAGTGCTTTTACTTTTTACAACTGAAGAAGAGGAGGCGATAGAGCTGGAGGCTGAGTCAGCAATGTAAGACAAAACTTATTCCTGATGCTCTGGCTTTAAAAGCGGTTTGCCAACTCCTAGAAAACTAAGCGTTCGAGGCCTTATGTAGCCAGACGATGACACAGGCTCAACACCTCCTGCATTCGGTCCTATTTTGCTCTTGCCACTACCATCAGATCCACCACCAACACCATCATTACCAGCTGCCAACCCCCGCCCAATTCCACGGCCTCTTCCACCAGCCTTCCTCATTTTTGGTAGAAATGTAGACAAAATCCAACAAACTATATAGTAATGTAAAACAAGGTACAAGGTGTCTATAGGACAGGGGAGATTTTGAATTTCTGCACACACTTGTGGACACTGGACACTTTTGGATTGTGTGAGACCCAATGAATATCTGAGCGCTATGTGACAGACTCGATGGCACAGCTGTGACCAAAGTGACTAGAGGATAGGGGAGATTTTGAATTTCTGCACACACTTGTGGACACTGGACACTTTTGGATTGTGTGAGGCCCAATGAATATCTGAGCGCTATGTGACAGGCTCGATGGCACAGCTGTGACCAAAGTGACTAGAGGATAAGGGAGATTTTGAATTTCTGCACACACTTGTGGACACTGGACACTTTTGGATTGTGTGAGGCCCAATGAATATCTGAGCGCTATGTGACAGGCTCGATGGCACAGCTGTGACCAAAGTGACTAGAGGATAAGGGAGATTTTGAATTTCTGCACACACTTGTGGACACTGGACACTTTTGGATTGTGTGAGGCCCAATGAATATCTGAGCGCTATGTGACAGGCTCGATGGCACAGCTGTGACCAAAGTGACTAGAGGATAAGGGAGATTTTGAATTTCTGCACACACTTGTGGACACTGGACACTTTTGGATTGTGTGAGGCCCAATGAATATCTGAGCGCTATGTGACAGGCTCGATGGCACAGCTGTGACCAAAGTGACTAGAGGATAAGGGAGATTTTGAATTTCTGCACACACTTGTGGACACTGGACACTTTTGGATTGTGTGAGGCCCAATGAATATCTGAGCACTATGTGACAGGCTCGATGGCACAGCTGTGACCAAAGTGACTAGAGGATAAGGGAGATTTTGAATTTCTGCACACACTTGTGGACACTGGACACTTTTGGATTGTGTGAGGGCCACTGATATCTGAGCGCTATGTGACAGGCTCGATGGCACAGCTGTGACCAAAGTGACTAGAGGATAAGGGAGATTTTGAATTTCTGCACACACTTGTTGACACTGGACACTTTTGGATTGTGTGAGGCCCAATGAATATCTGAGCGCTATGTGACAGGCTCGATGGCACAGCTGTGACCAAAGTGACTAGAGGATAAGGGAGATTTTGAATTTCTGCACACACTTGTGGACACTGGACACTTTTGGATTGTGTGAGGGCCACTGATATCTGAGCGCTATGTCACAGGCTCGATGGCACAGCTGTGACAAAAGTGACTAGAGGATAAGGGAGATTGGATTGCTTTTAAAAAAGCAGTTTGCAGAGCAGTGGGTAAACAGCAATGCCAGCCTGTCAGGAAGCCTTAAAAGGCAGCCCAACAACCAACACCACTGATACACCACAATATAGCCTCCCCTTGCACTGCACACACAGTGACTGGTGTGTTGTGCAGGCCAAATCGCTAGCAGCAGAAGCAGTTTTTTTTTCTTCTCAGCAGGACAAAAATAAAAAATTGGGATTGCTTTTAAAAAAGCAGTTTGCGGAGCAGTGGGTAAACAGCAATGCAGGAATGTCAGGAAGCCTTAGAAGGCAGCCCAACAACCAACACCACTGATACACCACTATATAGCCTCCCCTTGCACTGCACACACAGTGACTGGTGTGTTGTGCAGGCCAAATCGCTAGCAGCAGAAGCAGTTTTTTTGTCTTCTTCCCTGCCTAACGCTCTCACTACAGAATCAGCAGCAACCTCTCCCTATACTGAGATCGGCAGAAGTAAGATGGCGGTCGGCGTGCACGCCCTTTTATACCCCCTGTGACGCCCACCAAAGCAAGCCAATCACTTGCATGCCCTTCTGAAAGATGGTGGTGACCCCTGCCTATGTCATCACGTTGCCCACAGTGTCCGTGGATCCTGATTGGCTGAAAAAGAGCGCTAAACAAACTTTTGAAACGCGACTTTGGCGCTTAAGTCGCTGACCTCGTGGCCGACCTCATCCTAGGGTCGGGTTTCGTTTCATGAAACCCGACTTTGCCAAAAGTCGGCTACTTTTGAAATTTTTTGACCCGTTTCGCTCAACTCTAATTGAGATTTAAGACAGCTGACTCCCTCTATCCCTGCTGGTGATTTTCTTCCAGTGCCTCCTGAGGTCTGATGTCTCCTACTCTTTCCCTGCATGTTCAGCTAAGTGGTTCACTTGCTATTCTGTTTGCATTTGATCTGGTTTTGTTTATCTCTGCTTTGTGCTGGTCAGCTAGCTCTGGATGGGACTGAGCTCAATCACCGCCCATATGTTACTGCATGTGCCAGTTTGTTTTGTCCCCTTTTATATTGGTCTCTTTTATCTTTGCTTTAAGAATATACCAGACTGCTGATATAGTGGGGGCAAATTTGTGCGACTTCAGTGTTTTTGTGCATCAGACGTGTTGGACTATTTGCAGGGTTTTTTGCGTGATTGCAGACAGTGTCTTTCCTTTCTTGTCCTGTCTAGTCAGTGTGGGCCCCATCATTTGCTTAGTCTATTTTTCTGCCTGCGTTTGTGTTTTCATCTTGTCTCATAGACAATATATGTTTGGGGGCTATCTATTCCTTTGGGGTCTGCTCCTGGGCAGTTTAGATTTCACCCTTTCTTGCTTTAGGGTTAGTTAGCTCTCTGGCTGTGCGGAGGCTTCTAGGATCATCATAGGTATGCTCCACGGCTACTGCTAGTTGTGTGGACAGGATCAAGGGCCTGCATCCGCTTAGTTACCAACCTCTTTGCCTTTCTGTGGATTAGCCTGGCCTGCTATCGTTCTCGGTGACCCATTCATAATAGAATCACTAGCCTAGCTGTAGACTCTAGGGTACTCTAAAGAAGGAAAGAATTTAAAAAAATAAAGTGTCAGAATTTTTTTTTCATATATTTTTTCCTCTTTTTTTCTGGGGCTGTAGGAGGATATTTTTTGTCTAAATGGAGACTAAGGCCTCTTTCACACATCCGTTTTTTGCCGTCAGGTGTGATCCAGCATGTGTCCAAAAACGGATCCGTTTTTTTCTCCTGCCGGATGCTATTTTTTTCTGATTGATTATCACATGCAGCGGATCGCGCTGCATGTGCTTCCGTTTGTTCCGGTTTTTACCGGATCCGGCTGAAAACTTGTTTCCGGCAGCCAGACAGTACGCAAGCTGCAACGTTTTTTTGTCCGGCTCAAAAAACCGGACATGTGCGGATGCAGCGCTCCAGGCTCTGTGGGTAAATGAAAGTCAGTGATGAAATCCGGCCACCGGATCAGGTTCCATTCTGATCCTGCCACTGCATTCAGGTTTTTGCCTTCAGTGCATGCCCGGATCTTTCTCTCGTCCGTACCTTCTGTTTCCTCCCCAGTTCTGCGGCGGCTTCTTCTTTTCGAAGCCACGTCAGCCGCCGTAAATCACACAGCATGCCCTTCCGATGTCTCCATTTCAAGCCGGATACGGCTGTCCAGCTTTTCTCCGCACGCCGCCGGACTCTATCCGACGGATGTGTGAAAATAGCCTAAGCAATTGTCTGATCGTGTTGAGCAGCTCGCTGCTGAAGTGCAGGGAATTTCTGCCTATCTCGCTCAATCATCTGCTATTGAACCAAAAATCCCTACTCCTGATGTGTTTTCTGGGGATTGGTCTAAATTTTTGAATTTTAAGAATAATTGTAAATTATTTGTTGCTTTGAAACCTAACTCATCGGGGAGCTCTGTGCAGCAGGTTAAAATTGTCATCTCCCTGATACGCGGTGATCCCCAGGATTGGGCCTTTTCTTTGACACCTGGAGATCCTATTCTGGCTAATGTGAACGTGTTTTTTTAAGCCTTGGGGTTGTTGTATGATGAACCTAATGCTATTGATCAAACTGAGAAAATTTTATTGGCATTGAACCAGGGACAGGATTCTGCAGTTATATTGTCAAAAATTCCGAAAGTGGGTGGTCCTTACTAAATGGAATGACAATGCCCTAGCAGCTCTCTTTTGGAAGGGTTTGGCAGAAACCGTAAAAGATGTTATGGTGGGATTTCCTGTTCCCTTTTGTCTTGACGACCCTATGTCATTGGCCATTCAAATTGATCGGCGTTTATGTGAATGTAAAACTACATGAGAGGCATTGCTGCCTTTCGAACGAACTTCTGAATAGAGTTGAGCGACTTTTGTTTTTTTAGGGTCGAGTTTCGTTTCGTGAAACCCGACTTTTCCAAAAGTCGGGTCGAGCAAGATCGGCCGATTATAGGGAAAAGTCGGGGTCGTTCCGAAACACGAAACCCAATGTAAGTCAATGGGGAATAAAAGTCGGCAGCGAGAGGAGGACAGGAAACACACCTACAGTGCCCATTTGAATGCCAAAAGCATCAATTCCTCTTACTTAAGCTTGTCAACCTTAATTAACTTCATAATACAAGTTACGCACTGAAAAATGGGGGTTATTTGGCTAAAGTTTTGGGGGGGTAGGGCTGGCTCCAGGTTTTCATGTGCCCTGGGCCAAAGAGCGCCCCTTTAACACATACCACAACTCATCATGCTCCAATACGGCAGAGAAATAGCGGTATAGTACAATGAAAAATAATTCACTTTTTACATCTCATGACGAGGCCCATCTATTTCTCCATACAGAATCATTGGTCCCATATAATGTTTGAAACAGTATATGATGAGCTCCACATAATGCTACAGTATATGTTGGTCCCCATGGATGAAGCTCCACTGTCTTATGGGCCCACATAATGCTCCAAACATAATGGGCCCCATTTCTAATGCTCTAGTGTATAATGGGCCCTGTAAATGCTGCTCCAGTGTCTGATGTCCACCTTTGGAATGTTCCAGTGTATGGTGGGCCCCATCTATCATTCTCCAGAGTATAGTGCTCCCCAAAAATTGCTGTCCCAACATTGAAAACAATCAAATAAGTCTCCTCGCTAGGGAATCCCTGTACTAGTCTGGACTCCTCGTCGTCCCCATCTTCCATCTCACTGCACAGTATTTCAACCTTGCAAGTGCTGTGATCCTGAGCAAGCAGGGGGGGCCCACTCGTTGGCGATGGCACTGGCTCAGGGCCCATGATAGTACGGTGGTGTGTCTGATGGCGGGTGGGCCGAACCTGCACCTTCATCTGCAGCTTCCTCTTTGTCACCGTGTAAGATGGAACTGTATATGGGAAGGGTAACCTGAGTTTCATCAGGGTCAGATTCAGGCCGTGTAGCGTGCGAGGGGAATGTAGTGGTCTGGGTCAATGTACCAGCAGATTCATCGAGCAGTGGCTGGGCATCAGTGCACTTGTGTCGCCCCCAGGAGTACGGTCGCCACAGTGGCATTACGTTCCTCCTAGGGAGTGTGATGTCATGCTTGGGAGCAATGAAGGATCTTTCTAGCAGGTTAACTGATTGGGCGGTGTTATTCCCACGAGTCATGACCCTCCAAACAGCGTTCATGAAGGCAAAGTGTTTGTTTTACGTGGGCAGTATGGTTGCAAAGCTGAACCTTAAAGGAATGTCCAGAAGGGCACCACCAGGAGTGGAGCCTACGGTTAAATTCGACTCCACCTGGGAAACCTCAACCATGCCAGCTACAGAACAGATGCACACATTGCAAGCTTAATTCCGTTAACGAACGAGACTCCGTCATGCCCCGTGGTCAGAGTCCGGCTTACTAGAGGGACACGTGAGGCTCTGGCACATGAGATTGGCCAATAACTGGTGTGTCATGCCCTTACATATTTGTGGCTGCATGTGCGCTACACTGAAAAGGCCAGCGTTTGTCGCTTACAGGTGCAGATAACCTGCTGAACAACGTTAGTGATGGGGATCACTGATTACAATTATTACCCGCGAACGATGATTTCCCAGTAAGTGCAGGTCAACCGCAGTTACGGAATTAGGCCTAACCGTCATTCCTGAAAAAATGAAAAACTTACGTGTGCAAACCACAGGTGCTGTAGCTTGCTTAACAGCTCGCCAGCCGTTCTCACGCCCAGTATGGATTACACGTGATTGCACAAAGGTGAGAAAGGGTACCGTATCCCCAGATAACATGTATGGATAGCGTACACATTCAAAATATATGTCTATACATCAGGAGGCAGGCTCAGACGGTGTTAGGCCCAGTATGGCTTGAACGTGATTGCACAAAGGTGAGAAAGGGTACCGTATCCCAGGATAACATGTATGGATAGCGTACACATTCAAAATATATGTCTATACATCAGGAGGCAGGCTCAGACGGTGTTAGGCCCAGTATGGCTTGCACGTGATTGCACAAAGGTGAGAAAGGGTACCGTATCCCCGGATAACATGTATGGATAGCGTACACATTCAAAATATATGTCTATACATCAGGAGGCAGGCTCAGACGGTGTCAGGCACAGTATGGATTTGACGGCCCAGACTACACAGCGGAGGAGCAGGGAGAGGTAAAGATTGCAAATGCTGGGGCCCTGCCAAAGCAAGGGTGGCCCACTCGTGGGCGTCGGTACTGGCACTGGGCCCCTCATAGTACGGCGGTGTGTCTGACGGCAGGTGTGCACCACCACCGTCAGAGACACTTGATTGCACTATGAGGGACCCTGTGCCAGTGCACGCTCCCAAGAGTCTGCCTACCCACCTGTCCAGGGCAACGGCACTCGCACGGTGTCGTGCGCTAGGTGGTGACCCCGGCCATGGGGGGGAGGCAGCACAGTTAGGGAGTTTTAGAAAGTGGCATATGTTGATGTTGGACATTCAGCTGATGCAAAAGGTGAAATAGGTCAAGTCCCAGGAAGAGGTGGACCAAAGCAAGCAATTTTTCTGTCACCCTATGTGTCATCAGGGGAAGGTGGGACAAAATCCTTGGAAACCCATGCATGGTTCATTTTAATGAAGGTTAGATCATCCACATTTTGGGTTGACAGACGGGGCCTTTTTTCTGTCAGGATTGATCCAGCTGCACTGAAGACTCTTTCCAATAGCACACTTGCAGCTGGGCAAGCGAGCTCCTGTAAGGCATACAGTATTGTGCCAATTCAGGCCAGGTGTCCAGTTTAGCGGCCCAATAGTCAAAGGGGAATGACCTGTGTGGGAGAACATCGATATGGGAGGAAAAGTAGTTTGTAACCATAGTTGACAACTGCTGTCTCCTGTCACTTTCCATCGATGCTGTATTACCAGTTGTGTGAGCGGTCCGTGAAAAATCAGTCCACAACATTGTCATGAAACCCCTGTCTTCAACGCCACTTCTGCTGTGTGCACCATGAACACCTCTGCCAAGCTGCCCCCAGCCCGTACGGCTCGTGTGAGAACCATCACCGCTGCTGTGTGCTGGGAATGCCTCAAGCAACCGATTTACCAGAGTTGCTTGTTTATTAGCCAATATTAGGTCAAGGTTATCCTGTGGCATGATGTTTTGTAATTTGCCTTTATAGCGTGGATCCAGGATGCTGGCCAACCAGTAGTCGTCATCGTTCATCATTTTGGCAATGTTCGGGTCCCTTTTTAGGATCTGCAAGGCATAATCTGACATGTGGGCCAATGTTCCCGGTGTCAATGATGCACTGCGAGTGCTGGGTGGAGGAGCACTTTCTGGCAAATCCACATCCCTCCAGTCACGCACAAACCCTGTACCAGACCTTGCCACGCCAACATTTTCACTTGCCCCACGAGATGCATCCTCCTCCCCTAAGTAATCATCACCATCATCATCCTCCTCCTCCTCTTCTTCCTCCACCTCGTCCAGGAGAGGTCCCTGAGCAGACAATGGCTGAATGTCATCAAGGATTCCCTCCTCCTCTTCCTCCTCATCAACATTGGCTGCAGATGCCTGCTCCTTAAGGTGCGTCAAAGTTTGCATGAGCAGACGCATAAGTGGGATGCTCATGCTTAGGATGGCGTCGTCTGCGCTTACCAGCCGTGTGCATTCCTCAAAACACTGAAGGACTTTACAGAGGTCTTTCAGCTTCGACCACTGCACACCTGTCAATTCCATGTCTGCTCTCAAAGTGCCTGGCCGTGTATCCTCCCACAAATGCATTATTGCCTGCCTCTGCTGGCACAGCCGCTCCACCATGTGCAGGGTGGAGTTCCACCTTGTTGCAATGTCGATAATGAGGCGGTGGTTGGGAAGGTGGAGCAATTGCTGCAGCTTCTGCATACGAACGGAGTGTACAGGCGACCGGCGGATGTGCGCGCACAGTCTTCGCACCTTCTGGAGCAGGGCTGTTAACTCTGGATAATTTTTGAGGAAGCACTGCACCACCAGGTTCAAGGTGTGAGCCAAGCAAGGTATGTGGCTGAGTTTTGAAAGGGCTATGGCTGCCACAAAATTACGGCCGTTATCACTAACTACCTTGCCTGCCTCAAGATGTACACTGCCCAGCCATGACTCAGTTTGTCGCTTCAAGTACTCGACCAGCACCTCGGCGGTGTGTCTGTCGCCCAAACACATCATCTGCAACACAGCCTGCTGACGCTTTCCACTAGCTGCTCGATAGGGGGACACCTCGTGTGCAACAGTGGCAGCTGCAGATGGAGTGCTCGTACGACTGCGCTCTGTGGACGAGCTTTCGCTTCTGGAGGAGGAGGAGGGTCGAACGCCTACAGCCAACTGTTTCCTATACCGTGGGCTAGGCAGCACTGTCCCACCACCGCTGTCCCCTGTGGACCCTGCATCCACCACATTAACCCAGTGCGCAGTGATGGACACGTAACGGCCCTGGCCATGCCGACTGGACCATGCATCAGTTGTGAGGTGCACCTTTCCACTCACTGACTGCTTGAGTGCATGGATAATGCGGTCTTTTACATGATGGTGGAGGGCTGGGATGGCTTTGCGAGAGAAGAAGTGGCGACTGGGTAGGTCATAGCGTGGTACTGCATAGGCCATGAGTTCGCGGAAAGCTGCGCTTTCCACCAACCGAGAGGGCATCATCTCAAACGAGATTAGTTTGGCAATGTGGGCGTTCAAACCCAGTGTACGCAGATGAGAGACTGAGCACTTTCTTGACCTACTCATAGTGTCTGGGAGGGTGAGCTGGACTTGAGAGCTGCATATGGTGGAAGTAGCAGTGGACAGGGCGGACTGAGAGAGGGTTGATGATGGTGATGGATTTGGTGTTTTTTCTGATGGCCTAGATTCAGTATTTCGTTGATATAACAGTGGGATTCCCTGACTGCTGTGGCCTTGCAACGACACCTCAACATTTGCTGCTGTGCTAACCCGTGGGCTTACAGTGGGGGAAACAATGTAGCGTTGTTGACTACCTTCTTTGTGATCAGTTGCACATGTGGCACTTGAGGTTTGGTGTTGTGTCCACGCTTGCAAGTGCATGCTGGTTAAATGTCTAAGCATGCAACTGGTATTCAAATTTTTCAGATTTTTCCCTCGGCTAAAGGTTTTTGCGCACTTCTTACAGATAACCTTGGCCTGATCATGAGGATTTTGTTCAAAAAAGTGCCACACTGCACTCTTCCTACTTTGGCAGACATTTTGCGGCCTAGCACGCTGTGATCTTTTGACCGTCTGGACAAGCTGTCCAGCAACTCTTTTGATTTTTGGAACCTGTCTTTGGAGTGCTCCGGGACTGCCAGATAACAGCTGTTGCGATGTCGATGTCTGCTGTGGATGCTCCTCATCTGAGCTATTGGAAGCAGCACCCTCTTCCCCCAATGGATGCCAATCTGGGTCAACAACTGGGTCATCTATCACCTCCTCTTCAATGTCATGTGCACCTTCCTCTGTGTCACCGTGTATGGTGGTATAGTGTGCGGGAAGGGGCACCTGAGTCTCATCAGGGTCAGAATCTGGCTCTGTACACTACGAGGACAATGTAGTGCTCTGAGTGAATGTACCAGCAGAATCATCTATCAGCGGCTGTGCATCAGTGCACTCCATGTCAGATTCATCTTGGCCTGCGTAATTCACCATTTGACTTGATAATCCAGGCATGGTATGTGAAAACAGCTCCATGGAGTAATCAGTAGTATGGCCTGCGTCATCCTTCAATCTTGGTTGGGGTGAAGGACACAAGGAAAGGTGTGGTTCATGAACATGAGCCTCCAATGACGACTCAGTGCTTTTATTTTTTACAACTTCAGAAGAGGAGGCGATAGAGCTGGAGGCTGAGTCAGCAATGTAAGACAAAACTTTTTCCTGAAGCTCTGGCTTTAAAAGCGGTTTGCCAACTCCTAGAAAACTAAGCCTTCGAGGTCTTGTGGAGCCAGACGATGACGCAGGCTCAACACCTCCTGCATTCGGTCCTATTTTGCTTTTGCCACTACCATCAGATCCACCACCAACACCATCATTACCAGCTGCCAACCCCCGCCCAATTCCACGGTCTCTTCCACCAGCCTTCCTCATTTTTGGTAGAAATGTAGACAAAATCCAACAAACTATATAGTAATGTAAAACAAGGTACAAGGTGTCTATAGGACAGGGGAGATTTTGAATTTCTGCAGACACTAGTGGACACTGGACACTTTTGGATTGTGTGAGGCCCACTGAATATCAGAGCGCTATGTCACAGGCTCGATGGCACAGGTGTGAAAAAAATGACTACAGGATAAGGGAGATTTTGAATTTCTGCAGACACTAGTGGACACTGGACACTTTTGGATTGTGTGAGGTCCACTGAATATCAGAGCGCTATGTCACAGGCTCGATGGCACAGGTGTGAAAAAAGTGACTACAGGATAAGGGAGATTTTGAATTTCTGCAGACACTAGTGGACACTGGACACTTTTGGATTGTGTGAGGCCCACTGAATATCAGAGCACTATGTCACAGGCTCGATGGCACAGGTGTGAAAAAAGTGACTACAGGATAAGGGAGATTTTGAATTTCTGCAGACACTAGTGGACACTGGACACTTTTGGATTGTGTGAGGCCCACTGAATATCAGAGCGCTATGTCACAGGCTCGATGGCACACGTGTGAAAAAAGTGACTACAGGATAAGGGAGATTTTGAATTTCTGCAGACACTAGTGGACACTGGACACTTTTGGATTGTGTGAGGCCCACTGAATATCAGAGCGCTATGTCACAGGCTCGATGGCACAGGTGTGAAAAAAGTGACTACAGGATAAGGGAGATTTTGAATTTCTGCAGACACTAGTGGACACTGGACACTTTTGGATTGTGAGAGGCCCACTGAATATCAGAGCACTATGTCACAGGCTCGATGGCACAGGTGTGAATAAAGTGACTACAGGATAAGGGAGATTTTGAATTTCTGCACACACTAGTGGACACTGGACACTTTTGGATTGTGTGAGGCCCACTGAATATCAGAGCGCTATGTCACAGGCTCGATGGCACAGGTGTGAAAAAAGTGACTACAGGATAAGGGAGATTTTGAATTTCTGCACACACTAGTGGACACTGGACACTTTTGGATTGTGTGAGGCCCACTGACGCTGTATGGTGTGAAAAAATGCACGCTCAGTACCTCAGCAGGACAAAAAAAAAATTGGGATTGCTTTTAAAAAAGCAGTTTGCAGAGCAGTGGGTAAACAGCAATGCAGCTGTCAGGAAGCCTTAGAAGGCAGCCTAACAACCAACACCGCTGATCCACCACAATATAGCCTCCCCTTGCACTGCACACACAGTGACTGGTGTGTTGTACAGGCAAAATCGCTAGCAGCAGAAGCAGTTTTTTTTTCTTCTTCCCTGCCTAACGCTCTCCCTACAGAAGCAGCATCATCTCCATATGCTAAGATCGGCAGAAGTAAGATGGCGGTCGGCGTGCATGCCCTTTTATAACCCCTGTGACGCCCACCAAAGCAAGCCAATCACTTGCATGCCCTTCTGAAAGATGGTGGTGACCCCTGCCTATGTCATCACGTTGCCCACAGTGTCCGTGGATCCTGATTGGCTGAAAAAGAGCGCAAAACAAACTTTTGAAATGCGACTTTGGCGCGTAAGTCGCCGACCTCGTGGCCGACCTCATCCTAGGGTCGGGTTTCGTTTCATGAAACCTGACTTTGCCAAAAGTCGGCGACTTTTGAAATTTTTTGACCCGTTTTGCTCAACTCTACTTCTGAACCCATGCAATATGATAGGGTTTTGTCTAGGGCGCAACGTCAGGCGTTTAGAAGGCGTAATAAGCTGTGTTTTTTCTGTGGAGACGTCTCTCATACTATTTCTGTCTGCCCTAAACGAGAAAAGCGTTTTGCTCTCGCATTTGCGGTGGGCAGTGTACAGCCTAAGTTCCTTTTGGCGATTACCCTGATCTGCTTCTTGTCTACATTTTCCACTAAGGCTTTTGTTGATTCAGGAGCAGCTTTGAATCTGATGGATTTGGACTTTGCTAAATGTTGTCATTTTCCCATGATACCCCTGTGGACTCCTATCCCTTTGAGGGGTATTGATGCTACTCCCTTGGCGGAGAATAAACCCCAGTTTTGGACCCAGGTGATAATGCGGGTCGCCCCGGACCACCAAGAAAATTGCAAATTTTTGGTGTTGCACAAATTGGATGATACTATTGTTCTGGGTGTTACTTGGACTCTTAGACTAAGAGCGTATACCGCTCGAAACATGTACAGAACCTCCTGGGCACTTTCTATGCGGCTATCCCATGTCAGGATAAAAACCGCAATGATGACTATAGCAGCCATTCTTGTATTTTAATGAAATAAATAAAGACAATTCTGGATTTTACTCCTTGAGCTGGACTTTCCTTTTTCTATGAAGTATTCCAAGACGTCCAAGTGGAGACGTGTCCTTGCTCGGACCTTGCTGCAGCATCAATGAGGGGTGAGCTGAACAAAATCCTTTTTTCTCCAAATTGACTATCATTCCCTTAATAAAATTAGTATTAAATATCAGTACCCATTACCCCTGATTTCTGATTTGTTTTCCAGAGTTAAAAGTGCCTGTTGGTTTACCAAGCTTGACCTCTGGGGGTGTATAATCTTATTCGCATCAAGAACGGGTATGAATGGAACACGGCGTTTAATACTCCGGAGGGACATTTTGAGTACCTGGTGATGCCTTTTGGGCTCACTAAATGCCCCTTCTGTCTTTCAGTCTTTTATGAACGATATTTTCCGGGACTTTGTGGATAAGTTTTTTATCATTTATCTGGATGATATTTTGATCTTTTCCATTGATTTGGATTCTCATGTGGAACATGTCCGGACTGTGTTCCGGATTTTGAGGGAAAATTCTCTGTATGTTAAGGGATCGAAGTGCCTCTTTGGTGTACAGAGGATTTCATTTTTGGGATTCATTTTGTCCCCGTCGGCTATTGAAATGAACCCGGCCAAGATACAGGCCATTTATGATTGGGTTCAGCCCACTTCTTTGAAGGCTCTCCAGAAGTCTTTGGGTTTTGCTAATTTCTACCGTAAATTTATAAGTAATTTTTCTGGTATTGTTAAACCACTGACTGATTTCACCAAAAAGGGCGCTGATGTGGTGAAATGGTCTCCAGAGGCAGTTTCGGCTTTTCAGGAGCTTAAGCGGAGATTCACTTCTGCTCCGGTTCTACGGCAACCTGATGCCTCACTCCCATTTCAGATGCTTCTGAGATTGGAGCAGGAGCCGCTTTGTCCCAAAGAGATCCGATGACTTCTAAAATGAATCCCTGTGCCTTCTTTTCTCGAAAATTCTCCCCATCTGAACGTAACTATGACGTGGGGAATTGGAAATTGTTGTTCATGAAATGGGCATTTGAAGAATGGAGAAATTGGTTGGAGGGAGCTATACATCAAGTTGTGGTCCTCACTAGAGTTGAGCGAAAAAGGGTCTGTTAAATTCAAAAGTCGCCGACTTTCGCTAAAGTCGGGTTACGCCGATCGAAACCCGACCATAGCGAGAAGTTGGCCATGCGGTTGCCGACTCGTGCGCCAAAGTCGCGTTTCCGATAATGCTTCCAGTGCCTTTTCTCAGCCAATGATCAAGGACGCACACTGTGGGCAGCGCGATGACATGGGCAGTGGCCACCACCATCTTAGAGAAGGGCATTGCAGTGATTGGCTTGCTTTGTGTGGCATCACAGTGGCTATAAAAGCCCTGAACGCTGAACGCCATCTTTCTTCTGCCGATCTTAGCATAAGGAGAGGTGCTGCTGCTCGTTCTCAATAGGGAGAGTGTTTAGGCAGGAAAGGAAAAAAAAATCTGTGCTTCTGCTGATAGCGATTTTCACTGTACACTACAGTTAGTGTGCAGTGACAGTGGAGGATTTTTTTCTGTGCAGCAGCACTGGTGGTTATTAGGCTGCCTTATAAGGCTACCTGATAGCTGCATTGCTGTGTGCACACTGCTGTGCAGACTGCTTTTTTCAAAACAAAAATACTTTTATTCCTTTTTTCTGCACAGTTACCGAGCATTCATTTTTTCACACACCGTATAGAGGTGTACGCTCCTCACACACTACCGTGTACCGGCTGGTATCATGGACAAATACATGTTATATGTGTGTGATTCCGTAAAAAAATACACGGAGATTTACATTTTTCCATACATATACCGTATAGAGGTGTCTGCTACTCAAACAGTATCGTATATCTGCTGTTTGGATTACGGTCACATCTATACAGAGAAAGCGTGTGTGTGACTCCGGAAAAAAATAGACGTAGATTTAAAATTTTCCGTACATACACCGTATAGAGCTGCCCACTTCTCAAACAGTATCATATATCTGCTGTTTGGATTACGTTCACATCTATACAGAGACAGCGTGTGTGTGTGACTCCATAAAAAATAGACGGAGATTTACATTTTTCCATACATACACCTTATAGAGGTGTCCGCTTCTCAAACAGTATCGTATATCTGCTGTTTGGATTACAGTCACATCTATACAGAGACAGCGTGTGTGTGTGTGACTCCGGAAATACATACACAGACATATCCATTTTTCCATACACCATATATAGCTGTCCGCTTCTCAAACAGTATCGTATATCTGCTGTTTGGATTACTGTCACATCTATACAGAGACAGTGTGTGTGTGTGACTCCGGAAATACATATACAGACATTTCCATTTTTCCATATACCGTATATAGCTGTCCGCTTCTCGAACAGTATCGTATATCTGATGTTTGGATTACGGTCACATCTATACAGACACAGCGTGTGTGTGTGTGTGTGACTCCGGAAATACATATACAGACATTTCCATTTTTCCATACACCATATAGAGCTGTCCGCTTCTCATACAGTACCGTATAACCGTATATCTGCTTGTTGTATTACGGTCAAATACATACTGGCAGAGCGTCTGTGTGTGACTCCGGAAACAAATATACTGAGATTGACATTTTCCCCTAAAACGTATACATCTGTTCACTTCTGATACAGTACCGTATATCTGCTGGTTGGATTACGGTCAAATACATACTGGGAGAGCGTCTGGGGCTAAGGAAATATATACAGAGATTTAAATTTTTCCATACACCTTATACAGTTGTACACTCCTCATACAGTACCATATCTCTGCTGGTATTTTTGGTACATTTTCCCAAACATGAGGAAGTATGGAGGAAGAGGCCGCGGACGTAGGGCGGGGCGCAGCTGGTACTGATGGTGGTGGTGGTGCATCTGCTGGTTATGGCAAAAGCACAATAGCAGCTAAGGCAGGAGGTGTTGAGCCTGCGTCATTGTCTGGCACAAGAAGGCCTTTAAGGTTCCCTTTTTGTGGGAGTAGGTAAACCGTTTTTAAAGCCGGAGCATCGGGAACAGGTTTTGGCTTTCATTGCCGAAACAGCCTCCAGCTCTATTGCCTCCTCTTCTGAAGTTTCAAAAACTGCAAGCACTGAGTCGTCAGTGCAGGCTTCTGGTCAGGAACAACACCTTTCCTTGTGTCCTTCACCCACACCAAAAGTGAAGGATGCAGCAAGCCACACTTCAGATTACTCCATGGAGCTCTTTTCACATACCATGCCTGGGTTATCCAGTCAAATCCAGAATTCCCCAGTCCAAGATGAATCTGACATGGAGTGCACTGATGCACAGCCACTGCTAGATGATTCTGCTGGTACATTGACCCAGAGCACTACATTGCCATCGCAGTCTATTGAGCCAGAATCTGACCCTGATGAAACTCAGGTGCTCCTTCCCGCATACTATACCACCTTACACGGTGACACAGAGGAAGGTGCAGATGAAATTGAAGAGGAGGTGATGGATGACCCAGTTATTGACCCAGATTGGCATCCATTGGGGGAAGAGAGTGGCGCTGGCAATAGCTCAGAAGAGGAGAAGGATCCGCAGCAGGCATCGACATCGCAGCAGCGGTTATCTGGCAGGCCCATAGCTGTACCCAAACTTGTTAAAAAAACAAGAGTTGCAGGGCAGCTTGGCCAGACGGTCAAATTAGCACAGCATGCAAGCCCTGAAAATTTATACCATAGTAGGAAGAGTGCAGTGTGGCACTTTTTTGACCAAAATCCTATTGATGAGGCAAAAGTTATCTGTAAGAAGTGCGGAAGGACCTTTAGCCGAGGTAAAAATCTCCATAATTTGAACACCAGTTGCATTTTTAGACATTTAACCACCAGGCACTTGCAAGCATGGACTGACTAGAAAACCTCAGGTAGCACATGTGCACCTGCTCCAACAGAAGGTAGCCAGCAACGCTCCATCGCTTCCCCCACTAAAAGCCCACCGGTAAGCACACCACCAGCAAGAAATGTTGAGGTGTCGTTGCAAGGCCAAAGCAGTCAGGGAGTCACAATGTTTTTGCAACGAAAAACTGAATCTAGGCCATCACCACCACCACCATCACCATCACCAACCCTATCTCAGTCCGTCAGGTCCACTGCTAGTTCCCGCATATGCAGCTCTCAAGTCCAGACACTCTGAGTAGGACAAGAAAGTACTCATCCTCTCATCCGCGTACACTGGCTTTGAACGCCTACATTGCCAAACTGATCTCATTAGTGATGATGCCCTTCCATTTGGTTGAAAGCGAAGCGTTCCAAGAGCTCATGGCCTACGCTGTCCCATGCTATGACCTACCCAGTCGTCACTTCTTTTCTCGAAAAGCCATCCCTGCCATCCACCTGCTTGTGAAAGACCGCATTGTCCATGCACTCAAGCAATCAGTGAGTGGAAAGGTGCACCTCACAACAGATGCATGGGCCAGTAGTCATGGCTAGGGCCATTACATGTCCCTCACTGCGCACTGGGTTAATGTGGTGGATGCAGGCTCCACAGGGGACAGCAGCGGTGTAACAGTGCTGCCTAGCCCACGGTATAGGAAACAGTTGGCTGTAGGCGTTCGACCCTCCTCCTCCAGAAGCGAAAGCTCTTCAACAGAGCGCAGTCGCACGAGCACTCCATCCGCAGCTGCCAGTGTTGCACACGAGGTGTCCCACTATCGAACAGCTAGTGGTAAGCGGCAGCAGGCTGTTTTAAAGATGATGTCTTTGGGCGACAACAGACACACCGCAGAGGTACTGGCCGACTACTTGCAGTGACAAACTGAGTCATGGCTGGGCTGTCTACATCTTGAGCCAGGCAAGGTAGTCAGTGATAACGGCCGGAATTTTGTGGCAGCCATAGCCCTGGCAAAACTCAGACACATACCTTGCCTGGCTCACACCTTTAACCTGGTGGTGCAGTGCTTCCTAAGTAATTATCCAGAGTTAACAGCCCTGCTCCATAAGGTGCGAAGACTGTGCTCGCACATCCGTCGCTCGCCCGTACACTCTTGTCATATGCAGAAGCTGCAGCAATCGCTCCACCTCCCCAAGCACCGCCTAATCATAGATGTTGCAGCAAGGTGGAACTTCACCCTGCACATGGCTGAGAGGCTGTGTGAACAGAGGCAGGCTGTAATGCATTTGTGGGAGGATACACGGGCAGGCAGTTTGAGGGCAGACATGGAGTTGTCAGGTGTGCAATGGTCAAAGCTGAAAGATCTCTGTAAAGTCCTTCAGTGTTTTGAGGAATGCACATGGCTGGTAAGCGCAGACGACGCCATCATAAGCATGAGCATCCCACTTATGCGTCTGCTCATGCAAACTTTGACGTACATTAGGGATCAGGCGTCTGCAGCAGAGGAGGAGCAAGAGGAGGAGGGAAGCCTTGATGACAGTCAGCCATTGTCAGCGAGGACAACTGACCTGGACGAGGTTGAGGAAGAAGAGGAAGAGGAGGATGAGGGGGATGATTATTTTGGGGAGGAGGATGTTTCTCAGGGGGCAAGAGAAATTGTTGGCGTGCCAAGGTCAGGTACAGGGTTTGTGCGTGACTGGAGGGATGTTGATTTGCCAGAAAGTGCTCCTCCACCCACCACTGGCAGTGCATCATTGACAGCTGGAACATAGGCCCACATGTGTAATTGTGCCTTGCGGATCCTAAAAAGGGACCCCCGCATTGCCAAAATGATGACGGATGGCGACTACTGGTTGGCCAGCATCCTCGATCCATGCTATAAAGGCAAATTACAGAACATCATGCCACAGGAGAACCAAGAGATAATATTGGCTAACAAACAAGCAACTCTGGTAAACCATTTGTTGGAGGCATTCCCAGCACACAGGAGCAGTGCTGGTTCTCCCACGAGCCATAGAGGGCAAAATGGAAGAGGTGTTCGTGGTGCACACAGCCGAAGTGGCATTGGAGACAGGGGTTTCATGACCATGTTGTGGACTGATTTCTCAAGTACCGCTCACATGACTGGTAATACTGAATCAATTGCAAGTGACAGGAGACAGCAGTTGTCAACTATGGTTACAAAATACTTCTCCTCCCATTTCGATGTTCTCCCTCACAGGTCATTTCTCTTTGACTATTGGGCCTGTAAACTGGACACCTGGCCTGAATTAGCACAATATGCCTTACAGGAGCTCGCTTGCCCTGCTGGTAGTGTGTTATCTGAAAGAGTCTTCAGTGCTGCTGGATCAATCCTGACAGAAAAAAGGACCCATCTGTTGACCCAAAATGTTGATGATCTAACCTTGATTAGAATGAACCATGCATGGGTTTCAAAGGATTTTGTGCCACCTTCCCCTGATGACACATAGGTGGCAATAAAAATGGCTCGCTTTTGTCCTCCTCTTCCTCGGACTTCTCCACTTCCTACATTTTCAGCTGCTAAATGTCCAGCCGACACATCAACATATGCCATTTTTTCAACCTCCCTAACTGGGCTACCCCCCCAGGGCCGGGGTCACCACCTGGTGCACCCGGGCAAGTGCCGTTGCCCTGAAAAGGTGGGTGGGCTCACTCTTGGTTGATGGCTCTGGCAAAGGGCCCCTCATAGTACAATAAAGTGTCTCTGATGGTGGGAGGCCCACTCACCGTCAGACACACCGGTGTACTTTGAGGGGCCCTGTGCCAGTGCCGCCGCCCACGAGTGGCCCCCCCAGCTTGCTCAGGACCCCAGAACTTGCAATACTTACCTCTCCCTGCTACACCGCTGTGTAGTCTGAGCAGTTAAATCCTTCACAGGGATGGGCACAACAAATTTAGAGAACTGATCGATGATGGTTAAGACATAGCTATGGCCTGCCGACTGGGCTGTACCTTCAGATGATCAATGGCTACCATTTGTAATGGACGTCGACTCACAATCGGATGCAGTGTTGCTTTATGATCAGCTTTCACAGTTTTCCTAGTCACAGACGTGTGACATTCCTGCCACCATTTTTCAATGTCTCCTCTCATGCCAATTCAATAGAATCGCCTACGGCCTGTGGCTTCTGTCTTTTACACTCCAAAGTGAACAGACAGATCATGATAGGCAGTGAGGACCATGTCTACAACTCTCCCTGTGATCACAGTTTGATGGAGACGAGTAACGGTGATGGGATCCACGCTACTGCGATACAGCAACCCTTTCTTCACAAAGAACCGTTTTGGCAGTCTCCAGAGACAAAGTAATTGAGGGTCAGCATCGCCTCTGTGAATTCTCCCGGGAGGTTTTCCCGTGATGAGTAATTTCAAAAATTTCTGCAATCACTCCACTTTCCGTCTGTACTTGTATACATCTAGTTTCCTGTAGCGGAGAGTCTGGACTGGCTTACTGACACTGAAATATATACGAAGACTTAAAAGTACCCCAACACTGTCTACTGGAGTACGCTTTGAATACATTTCCCTTTACAACTTTTTATATTCTGGTGTAATCCATACTGAGCCTGTGAGAGTTTGTGTCTGACTCTGGTAAACTATAAGGAGATTTAAAATGACACCAACACTGTATTCAGCTGTATGCTTGTAATATATTACCCTTTTTGGACTTTTTATATTCTTGTCTAATCCATACTGAGCCTGTGAGTGTCTTTGTCTGACTCTGGAAATATAGATGGAGATTTACAATTACCCCTGGACTGGATACCCCTGGTATCTGCTGATACAGTACCTTGTTTCAACATTTTTGAGTACGGCTAAATCCATACTGACTGAGTGAGCGTGTGAGGGTGACTCCTGAAATCCGGTGGTTGGAAAAAATAATGGAAACACCTGGAAACATCAACAAAAGTTAGGTTAATATGGTGTAGGTCCACCTTTTGCGGCAATTACAGCCTTGATTATCTGAGGTATGAATTCATACAAGGTGTGAATTGTTTCCAAAGGAATTCTAGCCCATTCTTCAGTTAAAACACCCTCCAGTTGTGACGTCTGCCTGCGGTCTGGACTGCAGCCAGACAGCACCCCGAGAAACACTGAGACCCTTTACCCCTATACAGGGATCTGGATTTATAGCAGAGCCCAGGAGGCGCTGTCTGAATAGGAGCAATGACCAGAGCAGGACGGTCGCCAGAAAGGTGTTCCAATACAGGACACAGAGGCAATGATATCCGAGACTAAACCAGTCAGGCAGAAATGGTATAAAAACAGTAGACAGTAGCAGAGTCAGATTCCAGGCCGAAGCCAGAGTCATAAACCAGGAGGGCAGCAGAAGTACAGAATCGTTAGGCAAAAGCAGAGTCAGAATCCAGGCCAAAGTAAGAGTCATAAACCAGGAGAGCAGCAGAGGTACAGAATCGTTAGGCAAAAGCAGAGTCAGAATCCAGGCCAAAGTAAGAGTCATAAACCAGGAGAGCAGCAGAGGTACAGAATCGTTAGGCAGAAGCAGAGTCAGAATCCAGGCCGAAGTCAGTGTCATAAACCAGGAGAGTCGCAGAGGTACAAAATCGTTAGGCAGAAGCAGAGTCAGAAGTCCAGGCAAAAGTCAGAGTCAGTAAAACAGCAATTCACACAGTAACACGCAGGGGAACCAAGAATATATCCGGCGGCCTGCAAGAGCAGTCCCAAGGTATTTGAGGGATCAGGTCATCCCTTACAGGCCCGTGGCCTGATGATGTCATCCGGACCGCCCCCAGGACCAGGCTGGATGGTAATGCACCAGCCCCTTCATGACTGATCGAGGAGCGAAGCCTGCGTCCAGCGGACGCCTGCGCAGGAGCCTCATGACTATCGCCGCCATCACTCGGGGTTGAAGCACAACGCCTCCCAGAGACCAAGGCCGAGACTGCAGGCCACGGGTCAGCCGGTGATAGGACAGTCCGGGGCCTCCTAGTGGTCGAGGCTGGGACAGCAGGCCCTGAGTCTGACGGTGATGTGATAGTCCGGCGCCTCCTACTGGCCGAGGCCGGGACAGCAGGCCCTGAGTCTGGCGGTGCCGTGACACCAGTTCTTTGAGCGATGATTGCGGCGGAAATCGACGTCTGACTTAAATCTCTGAAATCGGCCATAAATGCTCAATAATGTTGAGGTCTGGGGATTGTGGGGGACAGATGAGATGCTTAACTTCATTACAATGTTCCTCGTGCCATGCTTTAATGATTCTGGCTGTCTGAATTGGTGCATTATCATCCTGAAAGATGGCATTCCCCTGCGGGAACAGTGCTTTAACCATAGGTTGCCTAAAATGCCAAAATAATCGCGGCTGTTAATTCTTCCATGAAGGGCTATCATTGGCCCGGCACATCTCCACGAAATAGCACCCCAGATCATGACAGAACATCCGCCATGTTTTACGGGTGGGAGAAGGCAGTCTGGATGGAATGCTTCTTTCGGCTGTCTCCAAATGTTCACTCGGCCGGAGGTCGGAAATAGGGTAAAAGATGATTCGTCTGAGAATATCACGTTTCCACTGCTCGAGTGACCTATTCTGGAGGCTTCTACACCACTCTAAACGCTTGGAAACATTTGTCATCGAGAGCAGCGTTTTTAAAATTGCAGCTCTTCCATGGAATCCAGATTTGTGCAGCTCCTGACGAACATTTTTTGTGGAAACTGTGTTCTGTTGGTGTTCATTGAGCTCTGCATTGATTTTCCGAGCAGTGGTCTTGCCATCCTCTCTCACAATTTGCTTTACAGTCCGACAGTCTCTCTCAGTCAACTTCGACTTTCGGCCGGACCTGTACTTTGCTGCGGACATTTTTCCTTCTCTTTCAAATGCAGTCATTACTTTGGAGACAGTACCTCTTGACATGCCAAGCATACTGGCACTTTCTGTTACACTAGCGCCTGTCATATGAGCATCAACAATTTGGCCTCTTTGAAAATCAGAGAGGACTGCCATTGGTATCAGGTTTTCCTCAATATTCTTACAATTATGCAAAGCAAACAGTTAATTTACATACACATATCACATGACTCAAATAATTAACTACAAAACATTACCATATGTCACGGTTTGCATGTTTATAACATGTTTGAAGATTATGATGCCAAAACGTTAGGTGTTTGCATTATTTTGTCCAACCCCTGTATACACGGAGTGTGTATAAAAGCCCTCACCGACGACCGCCATTTTTCTTCTGCCATCTTTACAATAGGGAGAGGTTGCTGATGCTGTTTATCATTTGGGAGACACTTAGGCCTGTAAACAGAAGTTCTTATGTGCTTGTGCTGAACGCAATTGTTGTGTTCTGTTAGTGTGCAGTGACAGGGGAGGATTTTCTTGTGTGCAGCAGCGCTAGTTATTAGGCTGCCTGCCAGTGACAGGGACGATTTTCTTGTGTGCAGCAGCGCTGATTATTAGCCTGCCTTATAGCAGTATTGCTGTGTGGACACTGCTGTGCAGACTGCTTTTTACACAGCACTCCTACTTCTGTATTTCTGCACAGTAAATGAACGTTCATTATTTCACACACCGTATAGAGCCGTACGCTCCTCACACACTACCATGTATCATGTAGAAATACATGCTGACTATCTGTATGAGACTCCAGAAATATATAGTGAGATTTACATTTTCACTTATACTATATACACCTGGTATCTGATGATACAGTACTTTAGTTCTAAATTTTATAGTACGGTATAATCCATACTGAGTGAGCGTGTGTGGTTCACTCATTCAATATATACAGAGATAAAAATGTTACCCTATACTCTATACACCTCCTGTCTTGTGATACAGTACCTTTGTTAGACATTTTGTATTATGGTCAAATCCATACTGAGTGAGCGTCTGAGGGTGACTACGGAAATATATACGGAGATTTAAATTGTACCCTGTAATATATATACTTGCTATCTTGTTAACCAGTACCTTTTTTAAACATTTTGTATTATGGTAAAATCCAGACTGAGTGAGCGTCTGAGGGTGACTCCGGAAATATATACCGAAATTTAAATTTAGCCCAACACTGTATACAGCTGTACGCTTCTGATACAGTACCCTTTTTTGCTATTTAGATTCCGGTATAATCCATACTCAGCCTGTGAACGTCTGTCACTCCGGAAATATATTTGGAGATTTACAATTACCACAATATTCTATACAGCTGTACACTTGTGATACATTACCCATTTACTGCTTTTTATATTCTGGTCTAATTCATACAGAACCAGTGAGAGTCTGTTTATGACTATGGAAATATATACAGAGATTTACAATGACCCCTATACCTGGTATCTGGTGTTACTGTACCCATTCTCAACTTTCTATATTCTTGTCAAATCCATACTGAGCCTGAGAGCGTCTGTGTTATGGATGAGTCAGCAAAGGAGGAAAAAACAAAAATAATAGCTAAGTCCAGAAAACCAGAGAAGTTGGAAGCTATCGGATTGCAGACCCCTGAACCTATCCACAACAACTAGCAGTAGCCGTGGGGGGTTCCTACGGTGCCCTAGACCCCTCCATCACAGCCGGAGAACTAAATTAGCCTAAAGACAGAAAGGGGAAATCTAAACTGCCCCAGAGCAGACCCCAAAGCAATAGGCAGCCCCCAACATATAATGACTGTGAAGCAGGATGAAAAACACTAACACAGAAAGATAGGTTGAGCAAATGATGGGGCCCAAGCTAACTAAATAGGACAGGATAGAAAAGCTGCTGTCTGCAATCCGCAAAAACCCTATCCAAAAATGAACCAACAGACTGATAGGAAAAAACAGGCCCTGAAGTCGCTAGGCTTCAAAAAGACTATATCAGCACTCAGGTATATTCTGAAGACAGAGCCAGAGATCAACAGATCAGAGACAAAAATGGAATTCAGCTCACCCCCGGCCGGGGATGGCTGAACTCCAAAAAACAAGGCAAACAAAACCAGAACTAAAGTGTACAAAAGGCAGAGCAAAACTGACTGGTCTCCAAGAATCCAGCAGGAAATCACCAGCAAGGCAGCAGGGCGTCGGCTGCCTTATATCCAGTCATCAGTTCCTGTGACCCAGTCATCATCTACCTGCTCAGCTGTTTGGTGATCAGCCTCACTACCTTCCTTCGCCAGAAGAGGGAGTTCATCAGACCTCACTGGTGAAGGGAAAAATGAACTCACAACAGTACCTCCCCCTTGAGGAGGGGTCACCGAACCCTCATCCATGCCACCAGGGCGATCAGGGTGAGCCCGATGAAAGGCACGCACCAATCTTTCGGCATGAATATCAGAGGCAGAGACCCAGGAATTATCCTCCTGACCATAACCCTTCCACTTAACCAAATACTGGAGTCTCCGTCTAGCCAGACGGGAATCCAGTATCTTCTCTACCTCATACTCCATGTTACCTTCAACCAATACAGGGTCAGGAGGTGCCACCCCAGGAACTACTGGTTCAATAAACCTCTTCAACAAGGACTTATGGAACACATTATGAATCTTAAACGTGACAGGAAAAGCCAACCAAAAGGAGACCGGATTAATAATCTACAAAATCTTGTAAGTTCCAATAAATCTAGGCTTAAACATAGGAGAAGCCACCTTCATAGCGATATTTTTTGATGACAACCAAACCATATCACCCACCTTAAACTGGGGACCAATGGTCCTATGCCGGTTGGAAAACCGCTGGGCCTTTTCCTGGGAGAGAGACAACTTATCCACCACTTGGTCCCAGATCTGGTGCATTCTCTCGACCACAGTGTCAACACCTGGGCAGGCAGAAGGCTCCACCTGCCCTGAAGAAAATCGAGGATGAAACCCAAAGTTACAAAAAAAAGGTGACATCAAAGTGGCAGAACTAGCTCTATTATTTAAAGCAAATTCGGCCAAGGGCAAAAATGAAACCCAGTCATCCTGATCAGCCGAAATAAAACATCTCAAATACGACTCCAAAGTCTGGTTTGTTCTCTCCGTCTGCCCGTTGGTCTGAGAGTGAAACGCAGAGGAGAAGGACAACTGAATTCCCAGCTTGGAACAGAAAGTCCTCCAAAATCTAGACACAAACTGAACTCCTCTGTCAGACACAATGTTCTCAGGAATCCCGTGCAAGTGAACTACTTGTTGCAAAAACAAGGGCACCAACTCAGAGGAAGATGGCAACTTAGGGAGTGGAACAAGATGGACCATCTTAGAGAACCTATCACAAATCACCCAAATAACGGTCATTCTCTGAGAGTCAGGCATATCAGAGATAAAATCCATTGAAATATGGGTCCATGGCCTCTTGGGCACCGGCAAAGGCATCAACAACCCACTAGAGCGAGAACAAGGTTTAGACTGGGAGCAAGTCCCACAGGACTGCACAAAATTCCTGATATCACGAGACAAGGCGGGCCACCAAAAAGACCGACTCACCAGATCTCTAGTACCAAAAATACCTGGATGACCAGCCAATGCAGAGCAATGAACTTCAGACATCACTCTCTTCCTCCACTGGTCAGGAACATACAACTTTCCACTGGGACAACGCTCAGGTTTGTCCTCCTGAAACTCTTCCAGAGCACGTCTCAAATTGGGCGAGATGGCAGAAAGAACTACCCCCTCGCCTAAGATGGTAGCAGGCTTGGTCACAACAGGAGAATCAGCAAAGAAACTCCTAGAGAGGGCGTCTGCCTTGACATTCTTAGTGCCAGGAAGAAAAGAGACCACAAAATCAAAACAGGTGAAAAACAAGGCCCACCTAGCCTGTCTAGGATTCAAGCGTTTGGCCGACTCCAGGTAAATCAAATTCTTGTGGCCAGTAAGGACCACGACCTGGTGTTTAGCTCCCTCCAACCAATGTCTCCACTCCTCAAAAGCCCATTTCATGGCCAACAGTTCCCGATTCCCCACATCATAGTTACGTTCGGATGTGGAGAACTTTCAGGAAAAGAAAGCACAGGGATTCATTTTAGATGTCACAGGATCTTTTTGGGACAAAACGGCTCCTGCACCAATCTCAGAGGCGTCCACCTCTACCTGAAACGGGAGTGAGACATCAGGTTGCCGCAGAACCGGAGCAGAAGTGAATCTTTGCTTCAGCTCCTGAAAGGAAGAAACAGCCTCCGGAGACCAATTCAGCACATCAGCACCCTTCTTAGTCAAATCAGTCAATCGCTTGGCAATACTAGAAAAATTAGCTATAAATTTCCGATAAAAATTAGCAAAACCCAAAAACTTCTGGAGGGCCTTCAAAGAAGTGGGCTGAACCCAATCATAAATGGCCTGTACCTTGGCCGGGTCCATTTCAATAGTTGATGGAAACAAAATGAATCCCAAAAATGAAATCCTCTGTACCCCAAAAAGGCATTTCGATCCCTTGACATACAGTGAATTCTCCCTCAAAATCCGGAACACAGTCCGAACATGTTCCACATGAGAGTCCCAATCCTTGGAAAAGATCAAAATATCATCCAGATAGATAATCAAAAATGTATCCACAAAGTCTCGGAAAATATCGTTCATGAAGGATTGGAAGACAGAAGGGGCATTAGTGAGCCCAAAAGGCATCACCAGGTACTCAAAATGTCCCTCCGGAGTATTAAACGCCGTCTTCCATTCATCCCCATGCTTAATGCGAATAAGATTATACGCCCCCCTGAGGTCAAGCTTGGTAAACCAGCAAGCACCTTTAACTCTGAAGAATAGATGAGAAATCAGGGGTAACGGATACTGATATTTAACAGTAATTTTGTTGAGGGCACGATAGTCAATACAAGGCCATAAAGAACCATCTTTTTTAGCCACGAAAAAAACCCCAGCACCTAAGGGTGAAGAGGATGGTCTAATATGACCCTTCTCCAATGACTCCTTAATATAGGATCGCATAGCCTCGTGCTCGGGTACAGATAAATTGAAAAGCCGACCCTTGGGAAATTTACACCCCAGGCTCAGCCCAATTGCACAGTCATAACTCCTATGAGGAGGCAAAGACACAGACTCATTCTCACTCAATACATCATAAAAGTCAGCCAAATAGTCAGGAACATCATGCGACTGGGGAGAGGTGGAGAAAACAGGGGCATCACTAAGGGCACACCGACAACCCCAACTCACCACAGACACAGATTTCCAATCCAAAACTGGATTATGGATTTGCAACCAGGGAAACCCCAGAACAATGGTATCATGCAAATTATGCAACACCAAAAATCTGCAATTTTCTTGATGGTCTGGGGCGACCCGCATTACCACCTGGGTCCAAAACTGAGGCTTATTTTTCACCAAAGGAGTCGCATCAATACCCCTCAAAGGGATAGGCGTCCGCAAAGGCGTCATAGGAAATCCACAACGTTTAGCAAAGTCCAAGTCCATCAGCTTCAGAGCTGCTCCTGAATCCACAAAAGCCTTGGCGGAAAATGTGGACAGGGAGCAGATCAGAGTAATTGCCAGAAGAAACATAGGTTGAACACCACCCACAGAAAACGTGTGAGCACAACGTTTCTCTCGTTTAGGGCAGACAGAAATAATGTGCGCGGCATCTCCACAAAAAAAACACAGCTTATTATGCCTTCTGAACTCCTGACGTTGCGCCCTGGACAAAACTCTGTCACATTGCATAGGTTCAGACATTTGTTCAACAGGTGGCAACACCTCTCGTGCGGTCTTGCGTTCACGCAAACGCCAATCAACCTGAATGGCTAATGACATAGAATCTTCAAGACCAGAGGGAACAGGAAATCCCACCATAGTATCTTTTACGGTTTCTGACAAACCTTTCCGAAAGAGAGCTGCCAAGGCATCATCATTCCAGGTAGTAAGGACCGCCCACTTTCCAAATTTTTGACAGTACAACTCTGCAGAATCCCGACCCTGGCTCAATGCCAACAGGGCCTTTTCAGCCTGATCAATAGCATTAGGTTCATCATACAACAACCCCAAGGCTTTAAAAAATGCATCCACATTATTTAGAATAGGATCATCAGGTTTCAAAGAAAACGCCCAATCCTGGGGATCGCCGCGCAGCAAAGAGATGACAATTTTAACCCGCTGCACGGAGCTCCCCGACGACTTAGGCTTCAAGGCAAAAAATAATTTACAATTATTCTTGAAATTCAAAAATTTAGACCGATCCCCAAAAAACACATCAGGAGTGGGGATCTTTGGTTCAGCAGCATGTGAATGAGTAAGATAGGTGGAAATTCGCCGCACTTGCGCAGCGAGCTGCTCCACACGATCAGACAATTGCTTCATCTCCATTGAGAGAAAAAAAATTCCCCCTACGGCCTCAGAGATATAGAGGAAAAAATATACACAAAGAAATTCTGACACCTTTTTATTTATTTTTTTTTTACAATTCTTACCTGCTATTGAGTACCCTAGGATCTGCGGTATGGCTGGTGATTCTGTTATGGATGAGTCACAGAAGGAGGAAAAAACAAAAATAATAGCTAAGTCCAGAAAACCAGAGAAGTTGGAAGCTATCGGATTGCAGACCCCTGAACCTATCCACAACAACTAGCAGTAGCTGTGGGGGGTTCCTACGGTGCCCTAGACCCCTCGATCACAGCCGGAGAACTAAATTAGCCTAAAGACAGAAAGGGGAAATCTAAACTGCACCAGAGCAGACCCCAAAGCAATAGGCAGCCCCCACCATATAATGACTGTGAAGCAAGATGAAAAACACTAACACAGATAGAAAGATAGGTTGAGCAAATGATGGGGCCCAAGCTAACTAAATAGGACAGGATAGAAAAGCTGCTGTCTGCAATCCGCAAAAACCCTATCCAAAAATGAACCAACAGACTGATAGGAAAAACAGGCCCTGAAGTCGCTAGGCTTCAAAAAGACTATATCAGCACTCAGGTATATTCTGAAGACAGAGCCAGAGATCAACAGATAAGAGACAAAAATGGAATTCAGCTCACCCCCGGCCGGGGATGGCTGAACTCCAAAAAACAAGGCAAGCAAAACCAGAACAAAAGTGTACAAAAGGCTGAGCAAAACTTAGCTCTGAGAAGCAGAAATCAGACTGGTCTCCAAGAATCTAGCAGGAAATCACCAGCAAGGCAGCAGGGCGTCGGCTGCCTTATATCCAGTCATCAGTTCCTGTGACCCAGTCATCATCTACCTGCTCAGCTGTTTGGTGATCAGCCTCACTATCTTCCTTCGCCGGAAGAGGGAGTTCATCAGACCTCACTGGTGAAGGGAAAAATGAACTCACAGCAGTCTGTGTCTGCCTCCTGAAATATATATGGAGATTTAGAATGTTTAAACTATGCTATATATACCTGGTATCTGGTGATACTGTACCCTTTTTCAACTTTTTATATTCTTGTCTAATCCATACTAGGCCTGAGAGCGTCTGTGTCTGCCTCCTGAAATATATATGGAGATTTAGGATGTTTAAACTTTGCTATATATCCCTGGTATCTGGTGATACTGTACCCTTTTTCAACTTTTTATATTCTTGTCTAATCCATACTGGGCCTGTGAGCGTCTGTGTCTGACTCATGAAATATATACAGAAATTTACAATTATCCCTAGACTGTATAGAGCTGTACGCTTCTGATACAGTACCATGTATCTGCTGGTATTTTGTTTGTTTTTTCACAAAAAGTAGGAACTATGGTGGAAGAGGCCGCGGACGTGGGAGGCCAGCTGGTACTGATGGTGGTGGTGGTGGTGCATCTGCTGGTAGTGCCAAAAGCACAATAGCATCTAAGGCAGGAGGTGTCGAGACTGCGGCATGGTCTTGCTCTGGAAGGCTACCTTTTCTGGGAGTAGGTAAACCGCTTTTATTTCCAATAATTTTTATTAAATTTTAAAATTTAAGAGGAAGGGAAGGGTTAGGATTAGGAATGAAAACCCCCTGTGAACACAGGGAGACCCCCAGATGAGGGATAGACAGGTAGACATAGAAAGGAATGACATAATTACATAAACGATAACATTACACTTTTTAACTTCAGTATATAAAGTTCCCTAAGCATGTAATTTTCCACTGCTTATTACCATCTTCTATACATACACAAACTGTCTCATGAGCTTATTTGACATCAGAATACAAAGATCCCTAAGCATAAAATTTCCGCTGCTTAATACCATCAGCTATAAATATACAAACTGTCCCATAAGCTTTATATTGTATATAGGACCTTAGAAAGCTTTGTAATAGAAAAAATTCTTACATAGCACATGTACTTATTATCTATCCCTAAACTAAAAAACAAAATAGTCGCTATAAATGT
Source organism: Dendrobates tinctorius (assembly GCF_039654945.1). Lineage (NCBI taxonomy): Eukaryota > Metazoa > Chordata > Amphibia > Anura > Dendrobatidae > Dendrobates > Dendrobates tinctorius. The sequence continues at coordinate 15,410,028 of NW_027361742.1, forward strand.
ATGATTACCTGTCCCGTCCGTGACCACCATAGGTGGTTCTAGGACCGCTTTGGAGGCAAAAGAAAAAATAGTTCATTCAAACACTACAAAAGCGAAATAATCTTCTTTAACACTACATACTTATAATTAGAGTTGAGCGATACCGTCCGATACTTCAAAATATCGGATCGGAATGGATCGGCCGATCTTTAAAAAAAGTATCGGTATCGCCGATGCCGATACCGGAAGTCCCATTCAAGTCTATGAGACTTCCGGTATCGGAATTGGAAAAACCCTTTCCTGCCCTTGTACAGCCTCTCGGGGGTCTCTGCCGGCCTGCCGGGGGGCTGTGCTGATGTCCGGGGGTCTGTGCAGGCATCGTCCGATGGGACTACAAGTCCCATCGGGCGATGCCTGCTACCATGACAGTGATTGACACATTAGCCAATGATGGGACAGTAGTAGTCCCATCATCCGGCTAATGAGTTAAATGTAAAAAAAAAAAAAAAAAAAAAAATACTACATACATACATACTACATGCATGCTACATACATACTACATGCTACATACATACTACATGCTACATATATACTGCATGCATGCTACATACATGCTACATACATACTACATGCTACATACATACTACATAGATACTACATACATACTACATATATGCATCATACATACTACATGCTACATACATACTACATACTACATATATGCATCGTACATACTACATGCTACATACATACTACATACATACTACATATATACTACATGCATGCTACATAATACTGCATGCATGCTACATACATACTACATGCATGCTACATACATACTACATGCTACATACATACTACATACATACTACATGCATGCTACATACATACTACATGCTACATATATACTACATACATACTACATATATACTACATGCATGCTACATACATACTACATGCTACATACATACTACATACATACTACATGCATGCTACATACATACTACATGCTACATATATACTACATACATACTACATATATACTACATGCATGCTACATACATACTACATGCTACATACATACTACATACATACTACATGCATGCTACATACATACTACATGCTACATATATACTACATACATACTACATATATACTACATATATACTACATTCATGCTACATACATACTACATGCTACATGCATGCTACATACATACTACATGCATGCTACATACATACTACATGCTACATATATACTACATACATACTACATATATACTACATGCATGCTGCATAGATACTACATGCTACATACATACTACATACATACTACATGTATGCTACATACATACTACATACATACTACATACATGCTACATACATACTACATGCATGCTACATACATACTACATGCTACATACATACTACATATATACTACATGCATGCTACATACATACTACATGCTACATGCATGCTACATAAATTCCCACACAGCTTTTACCATAAAGTGAGACTAGGGACTTTTTTTTTTAAGTGGCGGAGGAATACAGTGCGGAAGGATACCTACCTTCCGTCATTGGATTCCTGCAGCCCGTAGAGAGCGGCAGCATCAGCTGATGCTGCAGTTCTCTACCCAAGATCGTCGTGGGACACACTCGTGGACTGCTTCGGATCATGGGTGAGTATTTTTGTGGTTTGTTATGTTAATATTTATTTCGTAGACGACAATGGCTTCGGGGAACAATGTGACAAGTATTGGTAAGTATGTTACTCTATGTTATATGTACTGTATGTCTATGTATGTATTGTATGAATGTATTGTATGTAGCATGCATGTAGTATGTATGTAGTATGTATGTAGCATGTAGTATGTATGTAGCATGCATGTAGTATGTATGTAGCATGCATGTAGCATGTTGTATGTATGTAGCATGCATGTAGTATATATGTAGTATGTATGTAGTATATATGTAGCATGTAGTATGTATGTAGCATGCATGTAGTATGTATGTAGTATGTATGTAGCATGCATGTAGTATGTATGTAGTATGTATGTAGCATGTAGTATGTATGTAGCATGCATGTAGTATATATGTAGTATATATGTAGCATGTAGTATGTATGTAGCATGCATGTAGTATGTATGTAGTATGTATGTAGCATGCATGTAGTATGTATGTAGTATGTATGTAGCATGTAGTATGTATGTAGCATGCATGTAGTATATATGTAGTATGTATGTAGTATATATGTAGCATGTAGTATGTATGTAGCATGCATGTAGTATGTATGTAGTATGTATGTAGCATGTAGTATGTATGTAGCATGTATGTAGTATGTATGTAGCATGCATGTAGTATGTATGTAGTATGTATGTAGTATTTTTTTTTTTTTTTAAACATATAACACATTAGCCGGATGATGGGACTACTACTGTCCCATCATTGGCTAATGTGTCAATCACTGTCATGGTAGCAGGCATCGCCCGATGGGACTTGTAGTCCCATCGGACGATGCCTGCACAGACCCCCGGACATCAGCACAGCCCCCCGGCAGGCCGGTACAGACCCCCACAGGGTGCACAGACCACCGGCAGGCTGGCACAGCCCCCCGGCAGGCCGGTACAGACCCCGGGCAGTCCACACAGCCCCCCGGCAGGCCGGCACAGCCCCCCGGCAGGCCGGCAGAGACCCCTGGAAGGCCCGAAATGACGACGCATCATGATGCGCACACACCGCGCATCATGATGACGTCTTTTCGGCTGTCAATCAACTGAACTTCCGATTCCGATGCCCGATATTGAAAAAATATCGGATGTCGGTATCGGAATTCCGATACAGCAAGTATCGGCCGATACCCGATACTTGCGGTATCGGAATGCTCAACACTACTTATAATACAAATCAAGTGAATTATATAGTTTAGACACAAATAGTTTACTCCTGAAGAAAGAAAAAAAAATAAAGCCGCCATTAATGTCCGAATTCTTATAATCTTCAAGTGCTTTCAATTAGGGTGAAGATCCGATTTAGATAGTCTAGAGAGTCCAGGAGAAGCCATAGAAGATAATATTCCTGTGTTTTCCAAGAACTCAGCACCCTCCTCTGGTGAAGATATAACAGTCATTTTTGATGCAAATTTGACCTGAAGAATAGAGTGTTGAATGAGTACAATTGTAGGGAATGCCAGCACGACGAAGTTCTTTTGTTGTAGTGTGAAATTATTTCCTTTTTATCCAAGTGTCTTTAGAAAGGTATTTGTAAAAAGATAAGTGGCTATGTGGAGATGAAAGAAATGTTGGCTCCTTGGAGATATTTAGAAGCGTGTTCCTGACCCAGTTGGGGTAGAATGAGACGATAACGTCCCTGGCTACATCAGATGGAAGAGAAGGGGGTCTACAAATTCTAAAAGCTTTCTCAATTAAATTTCTCTCTTCAATGTTTGGAATAATGTGATGAATCATTGAAGAAGTGTAGCTTTTCAATTGGAAGTATGGGACTTTTTCGGGAATCCCCCTAATCTCGTTATTTTTTCTCTTTTTAAAATCTTAATATGCGGCCAAACTGTTTATAAAGGAATCTATGTCCTTTTGAATTTTCCTCACAGATTCTGTAACTGTAGCTAAACTCTTAATTCCTCCAGCACATAGAGACGCATATTCTGAATAAGGAGATTTAACCCTTTTGGAGTCATAAGAAGGACTGGCTGAAATTTCAATAGAATTAAAATGAGAATCTTCTACAAATAGTAATAGTGTCTTTTGGAATAGCTTTTTTATGAAATCTTCGGAGGCCTTAGCTTGCTTAGAGCCTGTTGTTTTGGCTTTTAAATCAATCAGTGTTTCTGAAACATTATCTGTAATGGAATTTTTCCTCAATAAATCCATGGATTTTAACAAAGCTTTGAGCATTCTAGCCATAAACCCCTCTGTAGGGTATTCATCTGAAGCAGGTATTTCATCAGTTAATGATGTGCTAGAAGTATTATGCCTTCCATTGTTGTATGGCTTCTCATGATCCCAATTATCTATATCTATTTAGGTGGTATAATTTTCTCCAGACTTAGAGACAGAGTTAGAGTTGTCATCTTTGACAATATCGTCTGAGTTTGAGCCTGAGGAATTAGATTCCTCATAATCCATGTCAGCAGATATGTCACTTCCCCCAGATTCAGGTGACCCCATACCCTCCATAAATTCCTCCGAATGTATGCTATGCAAATCTTCAAATGAATTGTTGGAGTTATAAGAGTGGTCTGATAAATTATCTGTGTTATTACGGGCTTTTAGAAGTTCAAGATTACAGCCTTCTTCTTTCTCCCCTTCCCATATCCTATTATCATTCTCCCCATTCCTCCACGGGAGAAACACCGGCGCATTGTACCTGAGCCTGCCATCAGCAATCAATTTGGGTGAAAGGGATCTGCCAGGGTTTTGCCATACAGAAATTGCGTCACGATCATACTGATTTTCCTCCTTAAGCACTGCTAAGTCCAATATGTGAAAATTCTCCCCTAAGCCACCAAATCTTGCCCAGTATGGAGGATGCAGTTTCTCCCTCCTCTGATCCACAGCATCTCACCCACCTTGTCTCCTCTGCTGCGAAGCGCTGCCTTCACTCCCCATCTCCACCGCAAACCTCCAGCCTCTCCCTGCAGCTGTCACCGATGATGCATGCACCCCTGATGAATTTACCGCCACTTCTCCTGGATTCCCAGCTGCTCCTGCAGTTGTTGATGAAACCACCACCACTTCTCTCTGGCTCCCGGCCACTCCTGCAGCCGCTGATGAGTTTACCGCCAATTCTCCTGACCTCCTGGCTGCTCCTGCAGCCGCTGAAGAAGCCACTGCCGCTTCTCTCGGGTTCCTGGCTGCTCCTGCAGCCATGGATAGATTTACCGCCACTTCTCCTGGACACCTAGTCGCCTCTGCAGCCGCTGATGAGTCCACCGCTGCCCCTACTGGGCTCCTGGCTGCTCCTGCAGCCTCTGAAGAATTCACCGCTGCGTCTCCCGGGTTCCCGCCTGCACCCGCTGTCACTGGCTTGGGCTTTGAAGTGGATACTGCCACCTTCCCTAGGCTCCCGCCTGCTTCCTTCCCCGCCGCTGCAGATACCACCGCTCCTCCTGACCTCTGACTCCCTGTGTCCTGCCCAGCAGCAGGCTTACCACCGTTCCAGACCAGTGCCGACACCGAGGACGTCACGCTTTAACCGGCGGTCTTCCTGAGTCGCGCCTTCCCATGGTCTCCCGATGCTGCTGCCAGCATGTCTCCTCTGGCACAGGGGCTGTGGCCTGCAGACTCCTCTTTGCGCCCGCAGCCCGGGGATTTCCCAGAGCCTCCTGAGCCGTCGGCTTCCCTCTCGCTTGGTCAGACGTTGCAGCTCTAGATGGCTGGTTAAGTTGTTTTGCTCTGGGGGAGAGGAAGCCTACCTCGGATCTTCTCAGGGAGCTTCTTTGCCCATAAATAAAGTTTTGCTTCATCGGATCTGGAATTTCATCCTTCTTTCTTACTCCAGGCATGTTCCAACAAGATTTTAAGTTCAAAATTCTGCTTTTAGTACGCTTTTGCAGGCTTAAATGGGGGAATAGCAGGAGCTCCTGATAAACAGGTCTGCTCCCTTCCCCTGCAAACCACGCCCCATAAACTGCTTTTAAAGCTGGGGCATCAGGAACTGGTTTTGGCTTACATTGCAGAAACAGCATCCAGCTCTATCACCTCCTCTTCTGAAGTTTCAAAAAATGCAAGCATTGAGTCATCAGTGCAGGCTTCTGGTCAGGAACAACCCCTTTCCTTGTGTCCTTCACCCCCACCAAAAGTGAAGGATGCGGCAGCCCACACTTCAGATGACTCCATGGAGCTCTTTTCACATACCATGCCTGGTTTATCAAGTCAAATCCTGAATTCCCCAGTCCAACATGAATCAGAGATGGAGTGCACTGATGAAGAGCCACTGCTAGATGATTCTGTTGGTACATTCACCCACAGCACTACATTCCCCTCTAAAGAGCTATAATCTGACCCTGATGAAACTCAGGTGCCCCTTCCCGCATACTATACCACCTTACACAGTGACCCATAGGAAGTTGCTGATGAAAGTGCCGGTTCCCTGAGCTGATGGGGGCATACTCATGGGTGACGGCACTGGCACAGGGCCCCTCATAGTACGCAAAAGTGTCTCTGCTGGTGTGAGGGCGCCCTCACTGTCAGACACACCAGCGTACTATGAGGGGCCCTGTGCCTGTGCCGTCGCCCACAAGTGGGCCTCACCTGCTTGCTCAGGACCACAGCACTTGCAATACATACCTCTTCCTACTCCACCGCCGTGACATCTTTCGCATTTCCTGACAGAGACATTCAGGTTAGAGAGCGGGATGACATCACGTCTGTATGCCCTCTGCCTAAACAGTCTAAGTGCAGAGAGCTGGAAGATGGCGACACTGAGAAGTCCAGAGTAGAGCAGTGCACAGCGAGGAGAGGTGTTAAATTTTTTTAAAGGTTTGTAGCAATTTTTGGTGAGCACTATACACTGGCTAATGATATATGGGGACCATCATACACTGGAGCATCATCCATTAGGCCCATCATATACTGGAGCATTCCAAATGGGGGACCTCAGACACTGGAGCAGCATTTATGGGGCTCATTATACACTGGAGCACTTGAAATGGGGCCCATTATATATGGAGCATTATTTGGGCCCATCATACACTGGAGCATCATCCATGAGGCCCATCATATACTGGAGCATTCCAAATGAGGGGCATCAGACCTTGGAGCATCATCCATGGGGCCCTTCATATACTGGAGCATTCTAAATGGGGCAGATTATGTATGGAGCATTATTTGGGCCCATCATACACAGGAGCATCATCCATGAGGCCCATCATATACTGGAGCATTCCAAATGGGGGACATCAGACACTGGAGAAGCATTTACGGGGCCCATTATACCCTGGAGCAGTAGAAATGGGGCCCATTATATATGGAGCATTATTTGGTCCCATAAGACACTGGAACATCATCCATGGGGCCCATCATATACTGGAGCATTCTAAATGGGGCACATTATATATGGAGCATTATTTGGGCCCATAAGACAATGGAGCATCATCCATGGGGACCAACATATACTGTAGCATTATGTGGAGCTCATCATATACTGTATGGAACATTATATGGGACCAATTATTCTGTATAGAGAAATATATGGGGCTCATTATTCTGTATGGTGCACTATGTGGTGGCCATAATACTATATGGAGTAATATACTGTCCGTTTTTTGAGCTATAGTAGAATTTAAAATAGATATCAGTCATGTCATGTAAGAAGTGAAGTATTTTTCATTGCACTATACCAATATTTTTCTGCCGTATCAGAGCATCATGAATTGTGGTATGTGTTAAAGGAACCCACTGATACTCTTTGGCCCGGAGCACACAAAAACCTGGAGCAAGCCCTACCCCCCACAACTTTATCCAAAGAACCCCTAGTTTTCAATGCGTAAATATTATTATAAAGTAAATTAAGGTTGACAAGCTTAAGTAATAAGAATTGATGCTGTTGGCATTGAAATGGGAACTGTAGGTGTGTTTACTGTCCTACACTCCCTGTCGACTTTGCTTCCCCATCAACTTGCATTGGGTTTCATGTTTCAGTCGGACCCCCGACTTTTCCCGATAGTGGTCCGATTTCGTTCGACTCGACTTTGAGAAAGTCGGGTTTCATGAAACTCGACTCGACCCTAAAAAAGGCAAAGTCGCTCATCTCTGGTCCTCACCGACCACAAGAATTTGATTTATCTTGAATCAGCCAAACGCTTGAATCCTAGACAGGCTAGGTGGGCTTTGTTTTTCACGCATTTTAATTTTGTGGTCTCTTTTCTTCCGGGCACTAAGAATGTTAAGGCGGACGCCCTTTCTAGGAGTTTCTTTGCGGATTCTCTTGATGTGACCGAGCCTACTACCATTCTAAATGAGGGTGTAGTTCTTTCCGCCATCTCACCCGATTTGAGACGTGCCCTGGAGGAATTTCAGGGGGACAAACCTGAACGTTGCCCTATGGGAAAATTGTATGTCCCTGACCAGTGGAGGAAAAGAGTAATGTCTGAAATTCATTGCTCTGCGTTGGCTGGTCATCCAGGTATTTTTGGTACCAGAGATTTGGTGAGTCGGTCTTTTTGGTGGCCTGCCTAATCTCGTGATGTCAGGAATTTTGTACAGTCCTGTGGGACTTGTTCTCGGTCCAAGCCCTGTTCTCATTCTTGAGGGTTGTTGATGCCCCTGCCGGTGCCCAGGAGGCCATGGACTCATATCTCAATGGATTTTATTTCTGATCTTCCTGTCTCTCAGAGAATGACTGTTATCTGGGTGATCTGTGATAGATTTTCTAAGAAGGTCCATCTTGTACCACTCCCAAAGTTGCCATCTTCTTCAGAGTTGGTGCCCTTGCTTTTACAACAGGTGGGTCGGCTGCACGGGATTCCTGAGAACATTGTGTCGGACAGAGGAGTCCAGTTTGTTTCCAGATTTTGGAGAGCTTTTTGTTCCAAACTGGGAATTCAGTTATCTTTCTCCTCTGCATTTCATCCACAGACCAATGGGCAGACTGAGAGAACAAACCAGACTTTGGAATCCTATTTGAGATGTTTCATATCTGCTGATCAGGATGACTGGGTCTCATTTTTGCCCTTGGCCGAAATTGCGCTAAAAAATAGGGCTAGTTCTGCCACTTTGATGTCGCCCTTTTCCTGTAACTTTGGGTTTCATCCTCGATTTTCTACAGGGCAGGTGGAATCTTCGGCCTGCCCAAGTGTGGATTCTGTGGTAGAGAGAATGCAGCAGATTTGGGACCAAGTGGTGGATAAGTTGTCCCACTGTCAGGAAAAAGCCCAACGGTTTTCCAGCTGGCATAGGATCATTGGTCCCCGATTTAAAGTGGGTGATATGGTTTGGTTGTCTTCAAAGAATATTCCTATGAAGGTTGCGTCTCCAAAATTCAAGCCAAGATTCATTGGACCTTATAAGATTTTGGAAATCCTTAATCCCGTTTCTTTCCGTTTGGCTCTTCCAGTTAAATTTAAGATTCATAACGTGTTCCATAAATCCTTGTTGAAGAGGTTTGTAGAGCCAGTAGTTCCCATGGCGGCGCCTCCTGACCATGTATTGGTTAAAGGTAATTTGGAGTATGAGGTAGAGAAAATATTGGATTCTCGTTTGGCTAGACGGAGACTCCAGTACCTGGTCAAATGGAAGGGTTATGTGTTGTGAGTTCATTTTCCCCTTCACTACTGAGGCCCGAGGAACTCCCTCTTCTGGTGAAGAAAGGTAGTGAGCCTGATTGTCAAACACCTGGGGCTGATGATTATGACTGGCTGAGTGGAGTTAATGACTGGATATAAGGCTGCCGACGCCCTTCTGGCCTGCGGGTGATTTCTCTGTGGACTTCTAGGAAACCAGTCTGATTCCTGCTCATCTAAAGCTAAGATTTCTGCTTTGCCTTTTTGCATTAGTGTTTTGTTTTCCTTGCTTTTCTGGATTCTGCCATTCCCTGCTGGGGTGAGCTGAATCTCCTTTTGCCTGTTGCTCTGTCTTCAGAATATTCCTGAGTACTGACATAGCCTTTTTGAAGCCTAGCGTCTTCAGGGCCTTTTTTACTGTCAGTTTGTTGGCTCTTATTTTCATAGGGTTTTTCACGGATTGCAGACAGCAGCCTTCCTGTCCTTTCCTATCTAAGCTAGCGTGGGCCCCATCTTTGCTCAGTCTATCTCTCTGTCTGTGTTTTGTTCTTTCTTCTTGCTTCACCGTCATTATATGTGGGGGGCTGCCTTTTGCTTTGGGGTCTGCTCTGGGGCAGTTTAGATTTCCCTTTCTGTCTTTAGGCTATGTAGTCCTCCGGCTGTGATCGAGGGGCCTAGGGCATCGTAGGAGCCCCCCACGGCTACTGCTAGTTGTGTTGATAGGTTCAGGGGTCTGCAATCCGATAGCTGCCAACTTCTCTGGTTTTCTGGACTTAGCTAGCATTTCTATTTTTGCCTCCTACGGTGACTCAATCATAACAGAATCACCCGCCATACCGCAGATTCTAGGGTACTCAATAGCAGGAAAGAATTGCATTAAAAAAAAAAAAAGTGTGTATATTTTTTCCTCTATATCTCTGAGGCCGTAGGGGGAATTTTTTTTTCTCTCAATGGAGATAAAGCAATTGTCTGATCGTGTGGAGCAGCTCGCTGCGGAAGTGCGGGGAATTTCCGCCTACCTTGCTCATTCACATGCTGCTGAACCAAAGATTCCTACACCTGATGTATTTTTTGGGGATCGGTCTAAATTTTTGAATTTCAAAAATAATTGTAAATTATTTTTTGCCTTGAAGCCTAACTCGTCAGGGAGCTCCGCGCAGCAGGTTAAAATTGTCATCTCTTTGCTGCGTGGCGATCCCCAGGATTGGGCGTTTTCTTTGAAACCAGATGATCTTATTCTGACTAATGTGAACGCATTTTTTCAGGCCTTGGGGTTGTTGTATGACGAACCTAATGCCATTGATCAGGCTGAAAAGACCCTGCTGGCATTGAACCAGGGTCGTGATTCTGCAGAATTGTACTGTCAAAAATTCCGAAAGTGGGCAGTACTTACTACCTGGAATGATAATGCCTTGGCTGCTCTCTTTCGGAAGGGGTTGTCAGAAGCCATAAAAGATACTATGGTGGGATTTCCTGTTCCCTCTGGTCTTGACGATTCTATGTCTTTAGCTATTCAGGTTGATCGGCGTTTACGCGAACGCAGAGCTGCACGAGAGGTGTTGCCACCTGTTGAACAGATGTCTGAACCTATGCAATGTGATAGTTTTTTCCAGAGAGCAGCGTCAGGAGTTCAGAAGGCGTAATAAGTTGTGTTTTTTTCTGTGGAGATGCCTCGCATATTATTTCTGTCTGTCCTAAACGCGAGAAACGCTTTGCACACACGTTTTCTGTTGGTGGTGTTCATCCTAAGTTTCTTCTGGCTATTACTCTGATCTGCTCCCTGTCCACATTTTCCGCCAAGGCTTTTGTGGATTCGGGAGCAGCTCTAAACCTAATGGACTTGGATTTTGCTAAACGTTGTGGATTTCCGATGACACCTCTGCAGACGCCTATCCCTTTGAGGGGGATTGATGCTACTCCTTTGGCTAAAAATAAACCTCAGTTTTGGACCCAGGTGGTAATGCGGGTCGCCCCAAACCATCAAGAAAATTGCAGGTTTTTGGTGTTACATAATCTGCATGATACTATTGTTCTGGGGTTTCCCTGGTTACAAATTCATAATCCAGTTTTGGATAGGAAATCTGTGTCTGTGGTGAGTTGGGGTTGTCGGTGTGCCTTTAGTGAGGCTCCGGTGTTTTCCACCTCTCCTCAGTCGCATGATGTTCCTGATTATCTGGCGGACTTTTATGATGTATTTAGTGAGAATGAGTCTGCGTCTCTGCCTCCTCATAGGAGTTATGACTGTGCTATTGAACTGAGCCTGGGGTGTAAATTTCCCAAGGGTCGGCGCTTCAATTTATCTGTACCCGAGCACGAGGCTATGCGATCCTATATTAAGGAGGCGTTGGAGAAGGGTCTTATTAGACCATCCTCGTCACCCTTAGGTGCCGTTTTTTTTTTTTGTAGCCAAAAAGGATGGATCATTAAGACCTTGTATTGATTATCGTGCTCTCAACATAATTACTGTTAAATATCAGTATCCGTTACCCCTGATTTCTGATCTATTCTCCAGAGTTAAAGGTGCTTGCTGGTTTACCAAGCTTGACCTCAGGGGGGCGTATAATCTTATTCGCATTAAGCATGGGGATGAATGGAAGACGGCGTTTAATACTCCGGAGGGACGTTTTGAGTACCTGATGATGCCTTTTGGGCTCACTAATGCCCCTTCTGTCTTCCAGTGCTTCATGAACGATATTTTCCGAGATTTTGTCGATAAATTTTTGATTATCTATCTGGATGATATTTTGATCTTCTCCAAGGATTGGGATTCTCATGTGGAACATATTCGGACTGTTTTCCGGATCTTGAGGGAGAATTCCCTGTATGTCAAAGGATCTAAATGCCTTTTTGGAGTACAGAGGATTTCTTTTTTGGGATTTATTTTGTCCCCGTCAACTATTGAAATGGACCCGGCCAAGGTACAGGCCATTTACGATTGGGTTCAGCCCACTTCTTTGAAGGCCCTCCTGAAGTTTTTGGGTTTTGCTAATTTTTATCGGAAATTTATAGCAAAATTTTCTAGTATTGCCAAGCCATTGACTGATTTGACTAAGAAGGGTGCTGATGTGTTAAATTGGTCTCCTGAGGCTGTTTCTTCCTTTCAGGAGCTGAAGCGAAGATTCACCTCCGCCCCGGTTTTGCGGCAACCAGATGTCTCACTTCCGTTCCAGGTAGAGGTGGATGCTTCTGAGATTGGTGCAGGAGCTGTTTTGTCCCAAAAGGATCCTGTAAGAATTTGATTTACCTAGAGTCGGCTAAGCGCTTGAACCCTAGACAGGCTAGGAGGGCCTTGTTTTTTACACGTTTTGATTTTGTGGTTTCTTTTCTTCCTGGAACTAAGAATGTCAAGGCTGACGCCCTCTCTAGGAGCTTCTTTGCTGATTCTCCTGTGGTGACCAAGCCTGCTACCATCTTAGGTGAAGGGGTAGTTCTTTCTGCCATCTCGCCCAATTTGAGACGTGCTCTGGAAGAGTTCCAGGAGGACAAACCTGAGCGTTGTCCCAGTGGAAAGTTGTATGTTCCTGACCAGTGGAAGAAGAGAGTGATGTCTGAAGTTCATTGCTCTGCTTTGGCTGGTCATCCAGGTATTTTTGGTACTAGAGATCTGGTGAGTCAGTTTTTGGTGGCCCTCCTTGTCTCGTGATGTCAGGAATTTTGTGCAGTCCTGTGGGACGTGCTCCCGGTCTAAATCGTGTTCTCGCTCTAGTGGGTTGTTGATACCTTTGCCGGTCCCCAGGAGGCCATGGACCCATATTTCAATGGATTTCATCTCTGATATGCCTGTCTCTCAAAGGATGACTGTTATTTGGGTGATTTGTGATAGGTTCTCTAAGATGGTTCATCTTGTACCACTCCCTAAGTTGCCGTCTTCCTCTGAATTGGTGCCCCTGTTTTTACAACAGGTGGTTCGCTTGCACGGGATTCCTGAGAACATTGTATCTGACAGAGGAGTCCAGTTTGTGTCTAGATTTTGGAGAACTTTCTGTTCCAGGCTGGGAATTCAGTTGTCCTTCTCCTCTGCTTTTCACCCTCAGACCAATGGGCAGACAGAGAGAACAAACCAGACCTTGGAGTCATATTTTAGATGTTTTATTTCTGCTGATCAGGATGATTGGGTTTCATTTTTGCCCTTGGCCGAATTTGCTTTGAATAATAGAGCTAGTTCTGCCACTTTGATGTCACCTTTTTTTTGTAACTTTGGGTTTCATCCTCGATTTTCTTCAGGGCAGGTGGAGCCCTCTGCCTGCCCAGGTGTTGACACTGTGGTGGAGAGAATGCACCAGATCTGGGACCAAGTGGTGGATAAGTTATCTCTCTCCCAGGAGAAGGCCCAGCGGTTTTCCAACCGACATAGGACCATTGGTCCCCAGTTTAAGGTTGGTGATATGGTGTGGTTATCATCAAAAAATATTGCTATGAAGGTGGCTTCTCCTAAGTTTAAGCCTAGATTTATTGGACCTTACATGATTGTGGAGATTATTAATCCGGTCTCTTTTCGTTTGGCTCTTCCTGTCACATTTAAAATCCATAATGTGTTCCATAAATCTTTGTTGAAGAGGTTTGTTGAACCTGTTGTTCCGGGGGTGGCACCTCCAGACCCTGTATTGGTTGAAGGTAACATGGAGTATGAGGTAGAGAAAGTACTGGATTCCCGTCTGGCTAGACGGAGACTCCAGTATTTGGTTAAGTGGAAGGGTTATGGTCAGGAGGATAATTCCTGGGTCTCTGCCTCTGATATTCATGCCAAAAGATTGGTGCGTGCATTTCATCGGGCTCACCCTGATCGCCCTGGTGGCGTGGTTGAGGTTTCGGTGACCCCTCCTCAAGGGGGAGGTACTGTTGTGAGTTCATTTTCCCCTTCACTACTGAGGCCCGAGGAACTCCCTCTTCTGGTGAAGAAAGGTAGTGAGCCTGATTGTCAAACACCTGGGGCTGATGATTATGACTGGCTGAGTGGAGTTAATGACTGGATATAAGGCTGCCGACGCCCTTCTGGCCTGCGGGTGATTTCTCTGTGGACTTCTAGGAAACCAGTCTGATTCCTGCTCATCTAAAGCTAAGATTTCTGCTTTGCCTTTTTGCATTAGTGTTTTGTTTTCCTTGCTTTTCTGGATTCTGCCATTCCCTGCTGGGGTGAGCTGAATCTCCTTTTGCCTGTTGCTCTGTCTTCAGAATATTCCTGAGTACTGACATAGCCTTTTTGAAGCCTAGCGTCTTCTGGGCCTTTTTTACTGTCAGTTTGTTGGCTCTTATTTTCATAGGGTTTTTCACGGATTGCAGACAGCAGCCTTCCTGTCCTTTCCTATCTAAGCTAGCGTGGGCCCCATCTTTGCTCAGTCTGTCTCTCTGTCTGTGTTTTGTTCTTTCTTCTTGCTTCACCGTCATTATATGTGGGGGGCTGCCTTTTGCTTTGGGGTCTGCTCTTGGGCAGTTAAGATTTCCCTTTCTGTCTTTAGGCTATGTAGTCGTCCGGCTGTGATCGAGGGGCCTAGGGCATCGTAGGAGCCCCCCATGGCTACTGCTAGTTGTGTTGATAGGTTCAGGGGTCTGCAATCCGATAGCTGCCAACTTCTCTGGTTTTCTGGACTTAGCTAGCATTTCTATTTTTGCCTCCTACGGTGACTCAATCATAACAGTTATAGCCAGGAGGATAATTCTTGGGTCTCTGTTTCTGACATTCATGCCGAAAGATTGGTTCGTGCTTTTCACCGGGCCCATCCTGACCGGCCTGGTGGCGTGGATGACGATTTGGTGACCCCTCCTCAAGAGGGGGTACTGTTGTGAATTCTCTCTCTGGCTTCCCTCTGGTGATTACTGAAGATAGTGGAGCTGGTCAGATTGAGAGTTCTCTTTCTGGGCTCCCTCTTGTGGTTACTGGAGGTAGTGGAGCTGATCTGATTGACAGAGGATTGCCACCTGATAATGAGGATGACGATTGGAGATCTGGGGTTTCTGATTAGGATTTAAGACAGCTGACTCCCTCTATCCCTGCTGGTGATTTTCTTCCTGTGCCTCCTGAGGGCTGATGTCTCCTGATCTTTCCCTGCATGTTCATGTAAGTGGTTCATTTGCTATTCTGTTTGCATTTGATCTGGTTTTGTTTATCTCTGCTTTGTGCGGGTCAGCTAGCTCTGGATGGGACTGTGCTGAATCACCGCCCATATGTTACTGCATGTGCCAGTTTGTTTTGTCCCCTTTTATATTGGTCTCTTTTTGCTTTGCTTTAAGAATATACCAGAGTGCTGATATAGTGGGGGAGAAGTCGTGCGACTTCAGTGTTTTTGTGCATCAGACGTGTTGGACTTTTTGCAGGGTTTTTTGCGTGATGGCAGACAGTGTCTTTTCTTTCCTGTCCTGTCTAGTCAGTGTGGGACCCATCACTTGCACAGTCTATTTTTCTGCCTGCGTTTGTGTTTTCACCTTGTCTCACCGACAATATATGCTTGGGGGCTATCCCTTTGGGGTCTGCTCCGGGGCAGTTTAGATTTCCCCTTTCTTGCTTTAGGCTTGGTTAGCTCTCTGGCTGTGCCGAGGCCTCTAGGATCATCGTAGGTACGCTCCACGGCTACTGCTAGTTGTGTGGACAGGATCAGGGGTCTGCATCCGCTTAGTTACCAACCTCTCTGGTTTTCTGTGGCTTAGCCTGGCCTGCCATCCTCCTCGGAGACCCATTCATAACAGACAATACTGGGAAGTTCTAAACTCCAGGAAGCCTTGGTTCCAGAAGGGATTAGAATAGCAGGGAAAGATAACACCCATTCTCCAGAGCAGACTGTAACCTGGTGAGAGTTTTAATATCTCCTCTGAACTGCACCTGAAATACAGTAAATGATAAAGTGACTTTTCTTGTCTCCTGCCTTATTACTCCGTGCCTTCTACTTCCGTTACAATCTCTGGGGGTCTGCCTTGGTTGGATAGGGGTTAACATCTGCACTGCCATCACCATCTACTCCCCAGGGATCATCTGCAGTCACGAATCACTACATAAACTTTATCCCCATCCAATTCTACCCCTTTTACATGACTGCCTGAGGCCACGAACCGGGTCACTGCCACTGTGACATTTCCCATTGAAGTTAACAGGCCCAGTGCCAAGTATCCCACGGCCTCTGGGGCACATCATTTTGGCGTCACGAACAGGATTCGAACAGGATTCCATGTGTGCCTAAAGTCCTACAAGAAGCAAAGACCTGCAGCAACTGAAGCGGTGAGTCGCACCCCTGCAAGGATTAACTAGGGGGAAAAATGTCTAATCCCGGCGACGCTCAGGGTGCAGCAGCTGCAGCTCCCATATTGCCTCTCACCATGCCTTATTTACCGGGTGTGACATAGCTGCCACAGTATACTGGTGAGTGGTGAATCGCACACCTTAAGTGACTTCAAAGAGAAGCTGCGCGGCATGTTTGAAATTTACCCTATGTCAGAAGAGCAGAAAGCCTGTATACTTACAAGTCAGCTCAGTAGCGCTGCTCAGAGAGAAGTTAAATCTTGGCCAGTGACTGATAAAAAGACATTTTTGCTAAATTAAAGGATACTTTTGACACTCGTACTGCTTCAGAAATAAAGATGCGATTTTTCAGCTGCAGACAGAAATCACAGGACACTGTTAGAGACTATACCCTTAACCTGCAGGAGGAGCTGCAGGCCATTAAACAAATTGATCCAGACAGTGTAAGAGATGAGAACAAAATGCTGAAAGAACAATTTATTGAAGGTCTTCTGTCTGATTCTAGTAAGGCACAACTGAGCATAATGTCATTGCAGTACCCTGATATGGACTTTATTCAGTTTAAGGACAGATTCATCTGTATCTTAAGAGAATCTACCTATGTCTGCACTGAGTCAGTTAAACATCCAGCAGTTATATACCAACAGGGGGCAGTATTCTCACCCCAGGTGCCTGCAGTACAGCATGTGCAGACTCCAGTTGATGATTCTATTGCAGATTTACGGCTGCAAGTACAAGAACTGACTAAATATATGGCTGGTGTATGTAAAACTGTTCAGACTCTCCAGACTTATTCCCCACAGAGAGGATCCAACTAGCATCAAGCCCGGATAAGGATGCTGCAACATCAGCGACGACTGACTCGCACCAACATGAGAACAAAGGACCGATTTGACTCTTCTGGGAGACCCATCTGTAGACGGTGCCATAAGGTTGATCGTATTGAAAGGGAATGTCCCTTAAATGGGCAATTCCTGGGGCCGAGGACCAACCCCCAGGAGTAAGACAATCTGGTCCAACTAACTGGAGAAACAGGTATGTTGGTGGACATCCACTTATACCCATGGTAGTGGATGGTATCCCCTTCACTGCCCTCATGGACACTGGATCACAGGTAACCACAATGCCTCACACACTGTACCAGAGATATTGGACAGATGCTGATTTCACCCAACCTCCTGATGGTAATTTATCATTAATAGCAAATTATGGTCAACCTCTGACACAGGTGGGGTACAAAGAGGTTGTCATTAAAGTGGGGAGGATGGAGCTTAAAGCTCAAGATCTTGTGGTGGTAGAGGTGGAAACAGGAGAGTGTCCACCTATCATAACATTGGGCACAAATGTGATTGAAAATTGTTTAAGCAAGGTCATAACCATTTTGAAAGATATAGCCGAGTCGGCCCCGTACAAAGAACAGCATGCCCTCAATAAAGATATCAAGGCCCTTGTGCAGCAATAGCAGGTGGTGGTAACTGGGGAGAGATTGGTAGCGTAAGGGTGAGTGATCCTTATGCCATTATGTTTCCCCCTAGGAGTGAGATCCTCATCTGGTGCAGAGCAGCCATAGGCATCAGAGGACGGGACTACCAAGCTCTCCTTGAACCAGTCTATTCAGTCTATTCAGATAGCAGACCTACTGTGCTGACAGCCAGGGGAATTGGGTCCTGGTACGTGTTCTGAACTGTGGAGAGGAGGAAGCTTGCTTGCCCTGTTATGCAATCGTAGCCAGACTGTTCACAGTCAGCAACAATGGTATTCAGGCTGTAGAACCCTTGTTACCGTCAGAAGCGATGGATGGCAATGGCTCTTCTGTTCAGAAGGAGGAATGGTTCCAAAAGATACATGTTGGCACCGACTCCACTCCTGTACATCAGAAAAATGGAGTGCAGCGAGTGGTACAAGAATACGAGAGGGTTTTCAGTAAGCATCCCTTGGATTTTGGGCAGGTAAAATTGTTTCAACATAACATCCCCACAGGAGATCACCCACCTATCAAAGAGAGGTATCGTCCTGCACCTCCAGCTCATTATCAGTGTATGCTAAGAGAAATGAAACAAGCAGGGGTAATCAGGGATAGCTGCAGTCCTTGGGCAGCTCCCCTGGTGTTAGTCAAAAAGAAAGATGGTACATTGCGCATGTGTGTAGATTACAGACAACTTAACAAAATTACTCACAAAGATGCATACCTGTTGTGAGTTCATTCTCCCCTTCACCTTTGATGTCTGATGAACTCCCTCTGCTGGTGAAGAGAGGTAGTGAAATTGATTGGGATGGGAAGAACCTGTCATCTGAACAGGCGGAGTGTGATTGGACATCTGGAGTTTGAGTGGATATAAGGCAGCCGACGCCCTGCAGGGCTGCTGGTGATCTTTTCTACTCTGAGGTCTTGCTTCCAGCTTAGTTCCTGTCTACTAAAAGCTAAGTTTTTGCCCTGCTATTATGCTATGAGATTTTGTCTGGTTTCCTTAGTGTTTGTATTCAGCCAGTCCTGGTTTGGACTGGCTGAATTCCATTTTTGTCTCTGATCAGTTGATCTCTTTGCTCTGTTTTCAGAATATACCTGAGTGCTGATATAGTGATTTTGAAGTCTAGTGACTTCAGGGCCTTTTTCCTATCAGATGGTTGGGACATTTTTGGTAGGGTTTTTTGCTGATTGCAGCCAGCATCTTTTCTGTCCTGTCCTATCTAGTTAGTTGGGCCCCATTGTTTGCTCAGCCTGTCTTTCTGTCTGTGTTTGTGTTTTCATCTGTATTTCACCGACAATACATGTTGGGGGCTGTCTATTGCTTTGGGGTCTGCTCTGGGGCAGTTTAGATTTCCCCTTTCCTTCTTTAGGCTTATGTAGTTCTCTGGCTGTGACGAGGGGTCTAGGGCACCGTAGGAACCCCCCACGGCTACTGTTAGTTGTGGTGTATAGGATCAGGGGTCTGCAATCCGATAGCTACCAACCTCTCCGGTTTTCTGGACTTAGCTTGTATTTTTGTTTTCTCCTCCTCCGGTGACTCATTCATAACACATACCCCTTACCCCCCATAGAGGAGTCTCTAGCAGCGTTAAAATCAGCTAGGTACTTCTCCATTTTGGACTTAACCAGCGGGTACTGGCAGGTTCCTGTTGCTGAGGTAGACAAAGAAAACTATGGGCCTATGTGAATTTAATTACATGCCATTAGGATTGAGCAGTACTCCTGGAACCTTTCAGAGAATTATGGAATGTTGCCTGGGACATATGAACTTTGAGACTGTGCTATTGTACTTGGATGATGTGATTGTATATTCCAGGACCTATGAGGAACATCTGCAACACCTGGCAGAGGTCTTGGAGGTGTTGTCCAACTTTGGTTTAAAGGTAAAACCATCTAAATGTCATCTCCTAAAGCCCAAAGTGCAGTATTTAGGTCATGTCGTGAGTGCAGAAGGAGTAGCACCCGACCCAGACAAAGTGACTGACATCAGAGACTGGCAAATACCCACCAACATCCAAGAGGTCAGGCAATTCCTAGGCCTAGTGGGATACTACAGACGCTTTATCAAATATTTTACTAAATTGGCAGCCCCTCTTCAAGATCTCCTAGTTGGCCAATCCAAAAAGGTCAGAGGTAAGAGTCCCCTGATTGAGTGGAATGCTAGGTTGGATGAGTCATTCAACAGCCTTAAGCAAGCACTTACTGGAGATGAGATCTTAGCATATCCAGACTATGATCAGCCGTTTATCCTGCACACCGATGCTAGCAATGTTGGGTTAGGCGCTGTCCTATCTCAAGTGCAGCAGGGTATTGAGAAAGTCATTGCTTATGCCAGTCGGAAGATTCGTCCTACTGAAAGGAACCCTACCAACTATAGCTCCGTCAAGCTAGAATTCTTGGCTATCGTTTGGGCAATGACCGAGAGGTTCAAGCACTATTTGGCCTCATCAAAATGTACCATCTACACAGACAACAATCCGTTAACCCATCTGGAGACTGCCAGACTCGGCACCTTGGAACAAAGATGGATGGCTCGGTTGTCTAATTATGAGTTTGTCATTAAATACCGAGCTGGCACTTAAAGCGCCAATGCTGATGCTTTGTCCCGTATGCCAAATGCTCCTGTTCAAGCAGAAGATCTAGGAGACCTGAAAGAGATAGAGATGCCTGCATTCCACCGACACGGTGCCTCCCAAGACTCTAACCACGTGACAGGGAGAAGTCTTGCCATTCACAAAGTTTCCCTTAATCCACTACCCCACCATGGTTGGGCAGAGATGCAGAGCAGTGACCCGGCTATATGTATGGTCAAATAACTTCTTGGTGAAGCAGATTCATCTCAAGCTCCTGATGAGCCTGCAGATGTCCAACAGTTGTGGAAAGAGAGAAAGAAGCTGTTCCTTCATGAAGGCAAGTTGATCCGAAGAGCTATTAACCCACGTACGCATGAACTGGTCTGGCAGATCGTGGTCCCAAAAAAGGACGTGCCCATGGTCTTGGAAGCTTACCACAATCAAGCAGGGCACTTTGGTTGGAAAAAGCTGGAAGTAATCATCCGCGACCGCTTCTTCTGGACAGGAATGAGACGGTCCATTGAACAGTGGTGTAGGGAATGTGGCCCATGTAATCTCAAAAGAAAGAATTCTGCCTATCAAAGGGCCCCCTTGAAGCCCATCATCACTAAACAACCTTTGGGACTGGTGGCCTTAGACCACATGCAACTATCCCCAAGCCGATCAGGGTACACCCATGCCTTAACAATAGTGGATCACTATTCACGTTTCCTAGTGGTCATTTCGGTGAAAGACCAAACAGCAAGAACAGCTGCAAAGACATTCCAGGAATATTTCTGCAGACCCCATGGCTACCCAGATCAAGTGCTGACAGACAGAGGTAGAGCCTTCGAAGCAGAGGTCTTCCAAGAATTTTGCTCCCTTTCTGGATGTAAAAAGATCAGAACTACACCATACCATCCACAAGGCAATGGTCTTTGTGAAAAACTAAATCATTTGGTGATCAATTTATTGCAGGTCCTACCACTGGAAGAAAGGAACCAATGGCCTGAGAAATTACCTGATTTGATTGAAATGTACAACCATATTCCAACCAGAGCAACAGGATATGCCACAGCTTACTTGATGCGCACACGTCCAGGTAAACTCCCCATCAACCTGGAAATGGGAGTCCTAACTCCTGAAACCATATCCAGCCAATTGGACACGGATTGGAATACAGAAAGACAACTGCAGTATCAAAAAGTTCAGCAATGTGTAGAAGAAAGTCTTGCTCAAGCTAGGCAAAAGCAGGAAAGGAACTTTAACAGGCATGCTGTGGCAAACCAACAGGTGAACAAGTGCTGAAGAAAAAGAAAAGAAACCACAAGTTAGATGACCAATGGGAGGCTCAGCCTCAACCATCTAGCTCTGAAAACAGCAAAGTGTGTACCATCTCCCAAGATGGCGGAAAAACGTGTACTACCGTATATAGACACAATCTGAAAGTATGCCCAGCACAATTGCGTGAAAGAGTTGAGAATAAGGAAGACTCTCAGCTAAAAGAAAAGACTGATACAAAGATTTGCACTGTTTTAGGTGAATTCCCTAGTTCCTGGCAACAAGTTAACAATGCAGTGGTAGTGTTCATCCAGTGATGCTGTTCCCACAAAGGTCTTTACCAGAGACACCAAATTGTTCTGGAAGCGATGAATCGCTAATGCCAACCACTAACACTCTGCATGAGGAAGAATCAGAAAACTTGCCCACAGTCAGCAGTGAACCTGTTGTACCCATGGTAGGTTCAAAGATTCGTAGGAAGCTGCCTAGTATTCCTACCATGCGCAGATCACAGCGTAGCACACAGGGCCAAACCCTGTTATGAATGGGTAGCCGAGGAGGAAATAAAAAACAATACAAGCTAAGTCTCAGAAAACCAAAGAGGTTGGTAACTATGCAGACTGCAGAACCCTGATCTTAACACGCAACTAGCAGCAGTCGTGGAGCGTTCCTACGGTGGTCCTAGACGCCTCATCACAAACAGAGAACTAGATAAGCCTAAAGCAGGAAAAGAGCAAAACTAACTGCCCCAGAGCAAACCCCAAAAGAGAGATAGCCCCCCACATGTATTGACGGTGAAAAAGATTAAAACACAAACAAAGGAAGGAAAATAGGCTGAGCAAACGATGGGGCCCGACTAACTAGAAAGGACAGGAAAGGAAAGACACTGTCTGCAGTCTGCCAAAAAGCCCTACAAAATGTCCAACACAACTGATAGCAAAATTAACCCTGAAGTCACTAGACTTCTCCCACTATATCAGCACTCTAAAATATTCTGAGACAGAGCAAAAAGAGGCCAATCTAATAAGGGACAAAAAAAAAGGTAATTTGGCAAATAAGAGTGGAAATTCAGCACAGCCCAGCCGGGCTGGCTGACCACACAAAAAACTGAAAAGACCAACAAGAGCAAATGTGAACATTAGCAAAAAACAAACTTATCTTTGAGAAGACTGGAACAGAGCTGAGTCCTAGACCTGAGAAGCAAACTGAATCACTAGCACCTGGATAGGGCGTCGGCTGTCTTATATCCAGTCTGATACTCCAGAGATCCAATCATTATCTTCCTCACCAGTTGGCTGATCACTACCAGTCAAGCCAACCTCACTACCTCTTGTCACCACCAGAGGGAGAACGGAAGGGGAACTCTCAACTGATGAAGCAGAAAATGAGCTCATAACAAAACCCCTTCTCGCTATAGAAATGATTTGTAAAATATTCTAAGATTAATAAGTTAATTTTCAGTTGTACTTACATTGAACTTTGTCTTAGGTAATGTTACTAAAAGTGTTAAAGAAGTTGTGCCCACATAGACTAATGTGAGATTTCAGTAGTTGTTATGCCTTTTCCTACTACAAGAACTCTTGTAAAGACTCTTAAACTTGAGAAGAAAAATCTGTTGATCATGCCTTAGCAGGAAGCCATCTAAAACAGCCAGTGCAGTGAATTTCATATTATGGTCTGTGTGCCCTGCAGCTGCACTCAGGGACGATCCAAACAAGTAGAAGTGGTTTTGGGCTATAATCCACGACTCAACTCAGTTACTGGGACTGTTTACTTATACTCAGGTTAACTGTTATGTCATTTGTTATATGCTTATGTTCCTTGTGTAGCCCGAGGATGGGCTACCTTTAACTAGGGGGGAATGTGGCGCCCTGTGTCTTTATCGCCACAAAAGGGTTAAATATGTGCTGTTTGTGTTTTGTGAGCAATGGGAGTTATGCTTTCTCTGCTAGAAACCACAATACACACACAATTCACCTCCCTCTCTCACTTGTCTGAAGCTTAGCGCTTTGCAGACATGCCCTAACTGGGAGGGGAAGGGGCCGAGTTGTTGTTTCAGTGAACAAGAAGGAGGAAGTACGCTCATGGAAGCCATGTTAGACATGTGCTCGATCCAGGAGTGAGAGCTAAGAAGTATCAGGGTGTCAGCCCCTAGACCATCCATGCTTTCAGAGCAGGGTGGTAAGCTGAGAGACTGTGTGGATTTATACAACCAACAGCATCATGTTTTCTCCCCGGAAAACTGCAACAACCTAGGATGAGTGAAGGATAGTGCAAGTGGGAACTTGAGCTGCTCACACACAGGATCCATGCTGCAAGTTGCAAAGGAGAAATACACAGGGAGTAGAGGCAATACTGGGAAGTTCTAAACTCCGGGAAGCCTTGGTTCCAGAATGGATTAGAATAGCACTAAGTTACACTGAGTCAGAGCAGGGAAAGATAACTCCTATTCTCCAGAGCAGACTGTAAAGTGACTTTTCTTGTCTCCTGCCTTATTATTCCGTGCCTTCTACTTCCATTCCAATTTCTGGGGGTCTGCCCTGGTTGGATAGGGGGTTAACATCTGCACTGCCATCACCATCTACTCCCCCAGGGATCATCTGCAGTGCCGGCTATACTACAGTCGAACACTCCAACTGGCGTCACGAATCACTACATAAACTTTATCCTCATTAAATTCTACCCCTTTTACATGACCGCCTGAGGCCACGAACCGGGTCACTGCCACTGTGACATTTGCAATTGAAGTTAACGGGCCCGGTGTGAAGTATCCCATGGCCTCTAGGGCACGTCACTGATAGAGAAGAACGACCAACAGGAAGCTACTGGGCATGAGAATCAGGGCAGATCCTGGACTACTGGACATACTAGAATTCAAAAAAATTGGGCCTAGAAAAATGGCTCTTCCAAAACATCTATCATCCAAAGAGACTACGGAAGCATATAGCCATAAGTTACTGTCATTTTATTAGAGTCGATACAAAAGACACAAAGCACAAACAGATATGAGATTAAAGGAGATGAAAATCCAATTTAACACCACAAGGTATACAGTCATATGTTAAAGTTTGGGCACCCCTATTAATGTTAACTTTTTTTCTTTATAACAATTTTGGCTTTTGCAACAGCTATTTCAGTTTCATATATCTAATAATTGATGGACTCAGTTATAGTTCTGGATTCAAATGAGGTTTATTGTACTAACAGAAAATGTGCAATCTGCATTTAAACAAAATTTGACCGGTGCAAAAGTATGGGCACCTCAACATAAAAGTGACATTAATATTTCGTAGATCCTCCTTTTGCAAAAATAACAGCCTCTAGTCGCTTCCTGTAGCTATTAATGAGTTCCTGGATCCTGGATGAAGGTATTTGTGACCATTCCTGTTTACAAAACAATTCCAGTTCAGTTACGTTTGATGGTCGCCGAGCATGGACAGCCCGCTTCAAATCATCCCACAGATGTTCCATGATATTCAGGTCTGGGGACTGGGATGGCCATTCCAGAACATTGTAATTGTTCCTCTGCATGAATGCCTGAGTAGATTTGGAGCGGTGTTTTGGATCATTGTCTTGCTGAAACATCCATCCCCTGCGTAACTTCAACTTCGTCACTGATTCTTGCACATTATTGTCAAGAATCTGCTGATACTGAGTTGAATCCATGTGACCCTCAACTTTAACAAGATTCCCGGTGCCGGCATTGGCCACACAGCCCCAAAGCATGATGGAACCTACACCAAATTTTACTGTGGGTAGCAAGTGTTTTTCTCGGAATGCTGTGATTTTTAGCCTCCATGCATAACGCCTTTTTGTATGACCAAACAACTCAATCTTTGTTTCATCAGTCCACAGGACCTTCTTCCAAAATGTAACTGGCTTGTCCAAATGTGCTTTTGCATACCTCAGGCGACTCTGTTTGTGGCGTGCTTGCAGAAACGGCTTCTTTCGCATCACTCTCCCATACAGCTTCTCCTTGTGCAAAGTGCGCTGTATTGTTGACCGATGCACAGTGACACCATCTGCAGCAAGATGATGCTGCAGGTCTTTGGAAGTGGTCTGTGGATTGTCCTTGACTGTTCTCACCATTCTTCTTCTCTTCCTTTCTGATATTTTTCTTGGCCTGCCACTTCTGGGCTTAACAAGAACTGTACCTGTGTTCTTCCATTTCCTTACTATGTTCCTCACAGTGGAAACTGACAGGTTAAATCTCTGAGACAACTTTTTGTATCCTTCCCCTGAAAAGCTATGTTGAATAATCTTTGTTTTCAGATCTTTTGAGAGTTGTTTTGAGGAGCCCATGATGCCACTCTTCATAGGAGAATCAAATAGGAGAACTACTTGCAAGTGGCCACCTTAAATACCTTTTCTCATGATTTGATACACCTGGCTATGAAGTTCAAAGCTCAATGAGGTTACAAAACCAATTTAGTGCTTCAGGAAGTCAGTAAAAAGTAGTTAGGAGTGTTCAAATCAAGAAAATGATAAGGGTGCCCATACTTTTGCACTGGTCAAATTTTGTTTACATTCAGATTGCACATTTTCTGTTAGTACAATAAACCTCATTTGAATCCAGAAAAATAACTGAGTCCATCAGTTATTAGATATATGAAACTGAAATAGCTGTTGCAAAAACCAAAATTGTTATAAAGAAAAAAGGTTAACATTAATAGGGGTGCCCAAACTTTAACATATGACTGTATATGGTGTATATGCACTATAAAAATGATACATTCATTGCTAACACCATGCATGTCACCTGTGAAACATAGCATATCATGATGATTCATAGAATGATAGTAAATAATGCCAAATCACACCAACATAAGGCCCAAATAGTATAGTCTTACATATTTCCACCTAGAATGAGTGGATAGGGAAAATATAGTTCACACATAGACTAGAGCAACATTGAAATGCTGATAATTGTTGCAGTGCATTAATGCCTGGGAATTAATACCTCCCTAGGGGAAATAAATGGCCAATTTCTAGATCAGCAAGACAAGTCCCTATAGAATATAAAGTAAGATACAAGAGTAGCTCCGTACTGGAGCAAAGATTGCTCCTGTAACAAGTGACATGAAAATACTAAATGAAACGCAGCTGAACTGTTAGACATTGCTATATGCAGAGTGAACTAGGGTGTACATAGTACGCTGCATGTTAGACTAGAGCAACACTGAAATGCTGATAACTGCTGCAGTGCATTAATGCCTGGGAATTAGTATATCCCTAGGAAAATAAATGACCAATTTCTAGATCAGCAAGACAAGTCCCTATAGAACATAAAGTAAGATACAAGAGTAGCTCCATAATGGAGCAAATATTACTCCTGTAACAAGTGACATGAAAATACTTAATGAAACGCAGCTGAACTGTTAGACATTGCTATATGCAAAGTGAACTAGGGTGTACATGGTACGCTGCATGTTAGCATGAAAAAATGTCAGCCCAAACGGGCAAAGTGAAGATAGAGCATACAACCTGGAGGTGTGAAGGACCCCGACGCGCGTTTCGCGTAAGCTTCGTCCTGGGGGATAAGTGTGTCTGGTTATATGACCAGCCTGACCTTTTATGAGAAGTCCCTGATGCATACATCCCCTGCACCTGTGCACAGACCAAGCCGCAGCTCACAGCGTGCGACGTCGCTCCGGGTAACTCCCCCGCCACTCCCCCACACAGCACGTCTTATGGGGGAGGCGGCTAAGACACAACAGGAAAGACGTTAAACAGAGGCAACAAAGGCATGAAGCCGACGCCGCCCTGGCTCACGCCGCCCATCCGCCCAGCCACCAGGAAAGACCCATGACCAAGGCAACAGACTGACGTCACCTCAGCTCGAGCCACCCAGCCTCCACCCCAGACGTCGCGTCTGCGCAGGGGGAGCGGCCAGGGTATCAGAGGGGAGGAGCGTTACCAAGGCGACAATCCACGCCATGCAGTACTCCCACCATGGTTGAGTTGCATCTTAATATAGTATATAGGCCCATAGGAAAGTGGGCCGAGTTAGCAATAAAAACATAGTGCCAGATAACCTAGTACGCAACGCCAGCCCCAAATGCGCCGTCCCTAGGTCCCAGCCACCACCCCACCAGATACGTCATGGCGGGGGGAGACTAGAGCATGCCAGGGGAGATGCATAATGGAGCAACATGCAACTCCGTGCCATGTCGTCACAGACTGCCGGTCGGCACCCCATCCGGCGTGTCAGGACAGAGATGCCAAACCGGCAGCAACTGTAAACGTATGTGTCACGGGGCTCACCAGGGAGAAGGCAATGGATGAATACCCCACAGGGGAGGTAGCTGCAAAGTAGTGCAGCATAAACTATGGCGAGAGAGCAAGCGGTGCCGCCCACCATAAGGCCTAAGTCCACCATAGTAAATATGAACTAGCCTATCCCTGAGGTTATTAGATCTTCTATAAGTCATGGCGGGGTAATTGGGAACACAGTTCTCCAATGTTTTATCGGACATTAAGATCGGCCAATATTTTTCGAGTGCTCTCTTCATCTTACGCCATCTATCATTGAAGGACGAGATGAATCTAACTTGATTTGTCCCCTTAGGTTTTTTCCTAGGTATGAGTAGATCACTGCATTTGACCAGTTCTGCTTTCCTCATACCTTTCTTTATGCTCCGTTTTGAATAACCCCTAGACAAGAATCTTTGTGTTAGATATTCCACTTGTCCCTGAAGAGCTTCATCACTCGAACATATCCATTTGGCTCTAAGAAACTGACCTGTCGGAATCTCTCACTCTGGTGTGTGATGTGTACAACCCTCCATAACCTGTAGGATTTATAGTGGGCCAGGTCATTACCCTATTATCCCATTATTATGGGCGGTACCATATGTCTTATTCAGTGCACTGTCTCTCAGGTACAGTTTCCTGTGGTAGTCTTCAAAGTGTCTCTTCTTGTGCAGGTATTCTCCTGCGCTATTCGCCCCTTTATAAAACACATTTCAACATCACGTCACATGTCGCACTGTGGCAGTGTGACTCGTACATTTTTTGTTTTCCAGTAGGGCATGCAGTATGCCTGGCCCTCACCCCGCTGGGCGGCACCGCTTGCTCTCTCGCCATGGTTAATGCTGCACTACTTTGCAGCTACCTCCCCTGTGGGGGTATTCATCCATTGCCTTCTCCCTGGTGAGCCCCATGACACATACGTTCGCAGTTGCTGCCGGTTTGGCATCCCTGTCCTGACACGCCGGATGGGGTGCCGACCGGCAGTCTGTGACGTCATGGCACGGAGTTGCACGTTGCTCCATTATGCGTCTCCCCTGGCATGCTCTAGTCTCCCCCCCCGCCATGACGTGTCTGGTGGGGTGGTGGCTGGGACTTAGGGACGGCGCATTTGGGGCTGGCATTGCATACTAGGTTATCTGGCACCTTGTTTTTATTGCTAACTCGGCCCACTTTTCATGGGCCTATATACTGTATTAAGATGCAACTCAACCATGGTGGGAGTACTGCATGGCGTGGATCGTCGCCCCGGTAACGCTCCTCCCCTCTGATACCCTGGCCGCTCCCCCTACGCAGACGCGACGTCTGGGGTTGGAGGCTGGGTGGCGTGAGCTGAGGTGACGTCAGTCTGTTGCCTTGGTCACGCGTCTTTCCTGGTGGCTGGACGGATGGGCGGCGCGAGCCGGGGCAGCGTCGGCTTCATGCCTTTGTTGCCTCGGTTGCACGTCTTTCCTGTCGCGTCCTAGCCACCTCCCCCATGAGACGTGCTGTGTGGGGGAGTGGTGGGGGGAGTTACCGGGAGCGACGTCATATAAAAAGAGCAAGCGGGCACTATCACAACAGTAATAATTAGATTCTATAGTCACTGGGGGATCTCTTGCATGACGAGTATGGAACCAAAAAAAGAGAAAAAGAATCATGCAAAAAAATATGATCACCACACAGTATCAATAGGTACAAACTATGAGCAAATTTTATTAATGACAAGCCAAAAAAACAGCACACATTTAAAAACATTTAAAAATCCAAAAGATCATAAATGGACTCTCCAAAAGATGACAGAATATAACATAATAAATTTTGATATATCAATAGACCGCAAATGCTGAAAGTGCACAGAGAAAAATAACTCTGAATAAATGCTGCTAGCATATAACCAACAATCTTAGATTAAAAACCAGTGTAGCCTCCATATATGGAGCATGCAGTGCAAAAGTTAAACCCTGATTATTACCAAAAGCCAAACGACTGAATGCCACAAGAAAGGGGTTAATAGTGAATACACAATGATGCCAAATGCATCCTGCATGCTGGGCTACAGAAGCTGAATACGTCACCCTATATGATAGTGATTGGGGGAACCAGTCAGTCGTCCCATCATCTGAATAGCAGCGGTGCGGTCAGTGATGTTAAGAGTCCATGAGAGAAACCCACGCGTATCAACACCTCTAAGTGTCTTTTTCAAGGTGAGCGACGTCACACGCTGTGAGCTGCGGCTTGGTCTGTGCACAGGTGCAGGGGATGTATGCATCAGGGACTTCTCATAAAAGGTCAGGCTGGTCATATAACCAGACACACTTACCCCCCAGGACGAAGCTTACGCGAAACGCGCGTCGGGGTCCTTCACACCTGCAGGTCGTATGCTCTATCTTCACTTTGCCCGTTTGGGCTGACATTTTTTCATGCTAACATGCAGCGTACCATGTACACACTAGTTCACTCTGCATATAGCAATGTCTAACAGTTCAGCTGCGTTTCATTTAGTATTTTCATGTCACTTGTTACAGGAGCAATCTTTGCTCCAATACGGAGCTACTCTTGTATCTTACTTTATATTCTATAGGGACTTGTCTTGCTGATCTAGAAATTGGCCATTTATTTCCCCTAGGGAGGTGTTAATTCCCAGGCATTAATGCACTGCAGCAATTATCAGCATTTCAATGTTGCTCTAGTCTATGTGTGAACTATATTTTCCCTATTCACCCATTCTAGGTGGAAATATGTAAGACTATACTATTTGGGCCTTATGTTGGCGTGATTTGGCATTATTTACTATCATTCTATGAATCATCATGATATGCTATGTTTCACAGGTGACATGCATGGTGTTAGCAATGAATGTATCATTTTTATAGTGCATATACACCATATATACCTTGTGGTGTTAAATTGGATTTTCATCTCCTTTAATCTCATATCTGTTTGTGTTTTGTGTCTTTTGTATTGACTCTAATAAAATGATAGTAACTTATGGCTATATGCTTCCGTAGTCTCTTTGGATGATACTGGACATACTAGATTGGTATAAACTACAAAATACATTTTGACTTTTGGAGAGAGTGGAAAACAGTAAAAAGATAGGTATACTTGTAAGGAGATATTGTAATTGTCAGCATTTCATTACACACAAATATATATTTGATTAATAGACGTGCTAGAATTACTATATATTGCTATATTATATTGTTCATGTATAAACTTTGTTTCCTTGAAATGCAATTAAAGTGTGTTCCGACTGGTAGGAACATGGTGCTCTCCACTAATAAGCCATGGGCAACGTCACCACTTTTTGAAGGTTTGCAGGCTTTTGAGAGCTCAGAACAATTTCGATTTAGCCTTGATTTATAAGACATCTCTCTTTGCCCAAAACAAATCAACATGGTGGTGTCTAATTGTTATAAATCCACACATCACCTTAAATAGTTTATGAAGCAGAGCCAAACTCTAAACTTATAAACAGGCAAGCAAGGTAAAAGACATTTTTCAAATGCTTCAGATCTCACTTGAACATTTCATGAATTCACGCTTTTTCGCTTTTATATAGTAAATCTACCTTTAGCTGTGCAATCAATATCTTTATTGCAGTGTACGGCAATAGTACTGTAGATTACAAACTACCTACAGAGTACCCCCGGGTGAACATAAACAACTGCTTTGCTCATTAAATAATCTATGTGCTGCTGGTCCAACCTTTTAAATCATTTTGTAACATAACAAACCACAACATAATGAGTCAAGTTCTTTCTGCTTTTCTGTTTTTTTTTTACAGTTTAGTTTATAGGTTTAAATTTTTTGGTCCCTTCTTTTAATCTAATGTTTTCCATAAAGGAATCTGGAAGATACCAAAAACTCACATTTGAATGACCTATTTACTGCTACATTTAGATCAGATTCTAATGTGAGATTGCATCAGGATTTTAGCACATGAAAACTGACCCCACTTTTAAAATAGAAATGCCCCACACATAAAGAGGAGTGGCTTAGAAATTGAACAACTGTGACACTTTTCTGCTGTAGGAAAGTAAAAGTGGTGAGTCTTTGTTTAACTTCTCGACACATTTATTAAACAGAACATTCAAATCAGGTTCAAAAATATTGGCTTAAAGTACAACCATTTAGAATAATTCTCAATATACCGACATTTTAAACATTGTTTTGTTATTGATATGTTAATGTTAATTGTTAGTAAAAAAATCTATACAATTATGTTATGTTTTATTTTTTATTTGTTCAGAATGAATAAGAAAATTTAATAAGTAATGATTCAAAAAATGTGTTAATAACTAATATTCAAATATTATGCAACTGCACTGTGCAATAAATAAATATGTGGATTCCACTATTGCTGCTCATGTAAAAAATGGGAGGTACTTAGTTTACAGCTTTGACTGCTTTAATCAAAATTGCATTAGCCATCCCCCATATGAAAAAGCAACCTCATTTTATATACTCTAACTCTATAGACTCACCTATTTATCCTATCTATGGGCCTAACCAGTTCTCATATGAATTGGGGAATAAATAGAATCCAGTTTAGTTCCAATTAAAACTTGCTTGAGAAAGATTGATGGATAATACTGCAAGGCACACAGCCAAAAGTTAATTTTTGACATTGCTTGCCTCCTCCTCTTCGTATTGCGCGGGGCTACAAGGTATTAAAGGGAATCTGTCACCTATTTTTTCGACTATAAGATGCGGCCACCGCCATCTGGGGCTTATCTACAGCATTCTGTAATGCTGTAGCTAAGCCCCCGATGTAACCTGAAAGATAAGAAAAACTAGTTAGATTATACTCACCCCGGGGTCCGGTCCGATGGGTGTCACGCTCCTGTCCGGCGCCTCCCATCTTCTAGCGATGACGTCCTCTTCTTGGCTTCCCGTTGCGGTTCTGGTGCAAGCACACTGCTCTGCCCTGTTGAGGGCAGAGCAGAATACTGCAGTCCGCAGGTGCCGGACCTCTCTGACCTTTCCCGGCACCTGCGCACTGCAGTATTCTGCTCTGCCCTCAACAGGGCAGAGCAGCGCGCCTGCGCATGAGCGGCGACGGGAAGCAAAGAAGAGGACGTCATCGCTAGAACATGGGAGGCACCGGACCCAGAGCTGCAACACCCATCGGACCTGAACCGCCCCTGGGTGAGTATAATATAACTTGTTTTTCTTCTCTTTCAGGTAACATTGGGGGCTTATCTACAGCATTACAGAATGCTGTAGATAAGCCCCTGATGGCTGTGGCGGCAGCTTATAGTTGAAAAAATAGATGACAAATTCCCTTTAAGCTCCTGAACCCCCCCTGTCCACTGCCAGTTATAATTTGTCTAACTCCAGTGAACACCTTAGCATGCTGCTTTAATTCCATGCTGACATTCCCTATCTTGATCTGGGCTCATTTTTTACTTCTTTCCTGCCTTATAAATTTGCCCCTGCTCTGACCTCCTGGTTCTGACTCATTTACTGAACCATTCTTCTTGACATCTAACACCACCGAACAACAGTTAACTCCGTGGTCCCAGCCTAATGGTTCCCTGTATAGGAGTTAAAGAGTGAAGGTCATGGCAACCACTGGGATCAGGAAAACAGACTAGCTAGTGCAAAGAATATAGGAAGCAGCCATCATTAGAGCTGCCAAGTGACCATGGACAGTGCCTTCATGATAGAGACAAGGACATCACCTCTATAGTATTAAATTAATGAGCATTTCCCTGTACTCTGTAGCCAATATACCAGCATATGCAATCATGAGAAAAAAATACATCTTTTATTTCTATGCTTGTTCATATCAGCCAATACAAAATTTGGTCTTTAGAAGGTTTCAGACTTAGATAAATATAGCATTAGATGATTAATAACACATGACAAGTTATTCTGTGTCATTTTTATGTGATAAAAAGTAGGCCAAAATGTAAGATCAGTTAGTGTAAAAGTAAATACATCCCATGAATCAATAGCTTGTACATATCAGCAAATAAAAAATTTGGTCCTTAGAAGGTTTCAAACTTAGCTAAATATAACATTCGATGATTAATAACATGTGGCAAGTTAATCTGTGTCATTGTTATGTAAAATTTAGGCCAAAATATAAGATCAGCTTCACCCTATGAATCAATAGCTGAAAAGAACCACTGTTAGATGTGATAACTTGAAGTAATTATTTTTCGTATGACTTTGTCAATTTCTCACACCATTATGGAGGAACTGTTGTCCAAGCACAGTGTTGCTTAAGTTTATTGTTGTTTGTTGGCATTTATTTATGTACAACTGTGCACTGCTTTCTTCTGGTTCTCTTCCTATCTTTCTGACTGCTCCTTCAGTGTTTTGTTCGCTGGCTCCACGTCAACGCCTCTTCCTCTCGCTGTCGGGGTACCTCAGGGCTCAGTCCTTGGCCCCCTTCTCTTCTCTCTCTGCACAGCCCCAATTGGACAGACCATCAGCAGATTTGGCTTTCAGTACTATCTTTATGCTGATGACACACACCTATATACGTCATTCCCCGACCTTACCCCCGTTGTACTACAGAACGCCAGTGACTGTCTGTCTGCAGTCTCCAACATCATGTCCGCTCTCTATCTGAAACTCAACCTCTCCAAAACTGAACTTCTTCTGCTCCCGCCATCTACTAACCACCCTATATCTCACATTTCCCTCTCCGTGGGTGGCACCACAATAATACCCCAGCAGCAGGCGCGCTGTCTGGGTGTTATGTTTGACAACAATCACCCCTTCACATCCCATATACAATCTCTTGCCCGCTCTTGCCACTTACACCTAAAGAACATCTCTAAAATCCGCCCTTTTCTCACCATGGAAACAACAAAAACCCTCACTGTAGCATTGATCCTCTCCCGCCTGGATTACTGCAATGCTCTATTAATTGGCATCCCCATTACTCGACTATCCCCTCTCCAGTCCATACTTAATGTAGCAGCCAGGGCCATCTATCTGGCTAATCGGTACTCAGACGCGTCCGCTCTTCGCCAGTCCTTATATTGGCTGCCCATTCATTATAGGATCCAATTCAAAGTAATTGTTCTCACCCACACAGCTCTCCACAGTGCAGCGGGAACCCCTACATCTCCTCCCTCATTTCTGTCTATCGGCCTAACCGACCGCTGCGCTCTGCAAACGACTTTCGACTGACCTTTGCACTAATCTGTACCTCCCACTCCCGACTCCAAGACTTCTCCCGTGCTGCACCAACCCTCTGGAATGCTCTACCCCAAGAAATTAGGACTATCCACAATTTGCATAGTTTCAGGCGCTCCCTCAAAACACATTTGTTCAGAGCGGCCTATCACATTCACTAATCAAAGTCATTCTATGTGTAAGTGTGCATGTGTAGCCCATTCACTATCTCCATCCTTTACTCACTCCCTCAAGATGGCTGGACCATCCTTGTAAATACACACCTGTACTTTGTATCTCCCCCACCTCATTGTAGATTGTAAGTTTTCATGAGCAGGGTCATCTTATTTTACTTTAATTGTTGTATTGTTAACGTTATGACTTGTGTTTTGAAACTGTTAAACTGTAAAGTGCTGCGGAATATGTTGGCACTATATAAATAGAGATTATTATTGCAACTCCCTTCGGTCCCATCATAGCAATTCAGTTGGATTGAGGTCTGGACTTTGGGCCATTGCAATACCTAGATTTCCTTTTCAACTATTCTGATGTACATTTGATGCTGCTGTGCTTGCAAGGATTGTCCTGTTATTCGACCCAATTTCGGCCAAGTTTTAGCTTTTAGAGAGATGGCCTTACATTTGACTCTATAAGGCCAGGTATACATTGCATTAACACACCCCGTTCAACGCATAGCATTGACGGGCTGCGTTAACGCTATAGAATAATGCAATATGCGTTATGCTATACCGCTAGCGCAGATGTTCCATCTGCGCTAGCGGTGACGGAGCCTCAGACACTGCAGCCTGCGTCCGAGGTCCATCACTGAATGACGACACATCGTGAACGCGTGCCGCTTTACGGCATGCATCGCGATGCACCCGACAATGGAGGGCAATGGCAGCGTTATGTCGCGGTGTAACGCAGTCCATCTAACGGACTGCAGAGACGCAATGTGAACCCAGCCTAATGCTTTGCTGTACAGAGAAATTTATGGTAAGCTAAGTAACTATAAGATGCAAGGTCCTGTGGCTGTAAAACAAGCCCAAATTATCACCCATTCACTTTCATGATTGGTAATTTGTGCTGATAAACGGTGTTGAAATATCCCCAAAACATGGCATGAGCTTTTTGGCTACCATCTCCAATGTCGTCCTGTTTGTCTAAAGAACATTGTTTGCTCAGAAGCAGTTTTGCAAAGTTTAACTATACTGCCATTTTTTTTTTTACAAAGAAGTCTTTCTCCTGACAGCCTATCCAAATAAGCCATACTATTCAGTCTTTTTCTAATTGTACTGTCATAAACTTGAACAATTATCATGCTGAGGCTAAGTCAAGGGTCTTGGGTTTTAGCCATTTCACTGAATAATGTGTGGTCTTACCCAGGGGTGAATGTGCTGAGACATCCAATCCTTAGAATATTATCAACGGTCTTGAATATTTTCCAATTGTTACTGTCATCTTTTTCACTGTTGAAAAACAGACTACAACTTGCTTGAAAACAGCCCTATAAACCTTCCCAAATGATTTGCAGCAACAATTGCTTCTCTAAGATTATTGCTGATGACTTTCCTCCTTGTCATTGTGTAAATACATATCTGAAGTCTACAGACTAGTAAACTGTGAAAACTTCTACTTTTCTATACTAAGTGGTTAAACTTGATGATGAACAATCAATATAATTAGCAACATCTGGTTTAATTCACATATAAAAAATAAGGGTGTACTTATTTTTTTTAACACACTGCTTCTGCATTTTGGTCTAACTTAGGCCTCTTTCACACATCAGTTTTTTGCCGTCAGGCGCGATCCGGCTTTTTTTTGTAAAACCGGATCCAGCGAAATGCAATGCCGGATCCAGTTTTTCCCCATTGACTTGCATTAGCGCCGGATGGCATTGCGTTTCATCCGTTTTTTGCCGGATCCGGCTACTTGTCTCATTCCGGCGTCTGGAAAAAACGGCTACTGTAACGTTTTTTGTCTCCGGCGAAAAAGCCGGAAGCGCCGGATCCGACGCTTCCGGCTTTTTGCCACAATGAAAGTCTATGGGCGCCGGAATGCACCGGATCCAGAAAAAGACGGATCCAGCCACCGGATCCGTTTTTTTAAGTCTGCGTATGCCAGGATCCAATTGGTCAGCCCCCAGGAAACAGATATAACCTGCTAGACGGATCCAGCAGAAAAACGGATCCGTTTGTACAGTTCTCCAAAATTTATGCCGGATCCGTTTTTTCTAAAAATAGCCGGATCCTGCCTGATGGCAAAAAACTGATGTGTGAAAGTAGCCTTAGGCTGTGTGCACACGCTGCGGATTATGTGCGGATTCATCCGCGCGGATTTTGTAAAATCCGCAGGTGAAACCGCAGGTCAAAAGACCTGCGGTTTTACCTGCGGATTGCTCTGCGGTTTTGCCCTGCGGTTTTTCATCTCCTCAATGGAGGAGATGGCAAACCGCAGGAGAATCCGCAGAAAGAATTGACATGTCAATTCTTTCTGCGGATTGAAAACCGCAGATAATCTGCGCGGAAAATTCCGCACCGTCTGCACTGCGGTTTTTGATTCCCATAGGGAATCATGGTACTGTACACCGCAGCAAAAACTGCTGCGGGTCCGCAGCGGCCAAAACCGCTGCGGAACCGCAGCAAAATCCGCAGCGTGTGCACACAGCCAAAGACAACTAATGACATGGTTCAATTTGCCATATGTCGTCATTTGTGTTTGTATTTACGTCATTTAAAGACCTTTTAAATTTTTATGCACTGATATGTAAAACCATAGAATTTAAACAAGGTGTAGTTAGTTTTTCTCATTACTGTATACAAACACTATACAACTGCATGCTGCAACTAACGAATACATACATTCAACTGTTGCTGCACACATAAGATACATACAGTGGGGAAAATAAGTATTTCATACTCTGCCGATTTTGCAAGCTTTCCCACCTACAAAGAATGGAGAGGTCTGTAATTTCTATCGTAGGTACACTGCAACGGTGTGAGAGAGAATCTAAAAATACAATCCAGAATATCACATTGTATGAATTTTACATAATTAAGGCTAGTTTCACACTAGCTTTTCTGCCGTCTGCGCACGGCCGCCGATAAGCCCCTCCCCCTGCAGCGCCTCCTCCTGACATCACCGCCTATTATCGCACATGCATCTGCGCATGAAACCTGAAAGATCTGGAGAAGATCTGTATGAAGGAGTGGGCCAAAATCCCTTCTGCAGTGTGTGCAAGCTCCGTGAAGAACTACAGAAGCATCTGACCTGTTCTATTGCAAGCAAAGTTTTCTGTTCCAAATACTAAGTTCTATTTTTCTGTTGTATCATATACTTATTTCAGGCAATAAAATACAAATTAGGCTAGTTTCACACTATGGTTTCTGCCATCTGCGCACGGCCGCCGATAAGCCCCGCCCCCTGCTGCACCCCCTCCTGACATCACCGCCTTTTATCGCACATGGCTGCATGCGATCTGCGCACCCTATCTTTAATATAGGGTGCGCAGACCGTGCGCTGACCGTGCGCTAGTAGGATTTTTGAGTGCGCTGCGCACTTTTGAAGGTGCGCCCAGCGCACCAAAGTGCTACATGCTGCATTCGGCGCACATCGGCGCACCTACAAAAGTGCGCAGCGCACTCAAAAATCCTACTATGCACGATCAGCGCACGGTTTGCGCACCGTATATTAAAGGTAGGGTGCGCAGATCGCATGTGGCCATGTGCGATAATAGGTGGTGATGTCAGGAGGGGGCGCAGCAGGGGGCGGGGCTTATCGGCGGTCGTGCGCAGACGGCAGAAACGCTGGTGTGAAACTAGCCTAATTTGCATTTTATTGCCTGAAATAAGTATGTGATACAACAGAAAGATAGGACTTAGTATTTGGAACAGAAAACTTTGCTTGCAATTTAACAGGTCAGATGCTTCTGTAGTTCTTCACGGAGCTTGCACACACTGCAGAAGGGATTTTGACCCCCTCCTTCATACAGATCTTCTCCAGATCTTTCAGGTTTCAGGGCTGTCACTGGGAAACATTGAATTTCAGCTGCCTGCAAAGATTTTCTATTGGTTTAAGGTGTGGAGACTGGCTAGGCCACTCCAGGACCTTGAAATGCTTCTTACTTCTTAGTTGCCCTGCTTGTGTGTTTCTGGGCATTGTCATGGTGTAAGACCCAGTCACGACCCCTCTGCAATGCTCTTACTGAGAGAAGGAGGTTAATCCTACAAAAAACATGGAGTATGAGTCCACAGTATATAAGACATATTAATTTTATTAGGTAAAGAAGCATAAAACAATCGCAAAAATGTATATAAGACAAGTAAAAGAAAACAGAAAAAAGGCTCCGTTGTGAAGGACATATACACATCACCAATATATACAGGAATAGGGGAAGCTAAACCTGAACAAATGGCACTAGTCTCCTAATTTGTAAGGGTGTAAAGTGCTTTAGTGCAAATAACATGCAGTATGGTTGCCCAGGGATACCACTAAAAAGTCATAAATTCAGCCCTAAGCATATGCAATGAGCATGCTTCCAACAGATGGTACTTATACTTTGAGTATTACGAACCCCATCCTGAGCAATGGTTCCTAGCCTCCACTTTTTCTCCCACTGTGACGTCCCAAGCCTTGTACCAGCACGTGTCCAGGAACATCACCTATGCGCTTACCAACGCATTTACTGGCATTGTCCACTTAACAACCAAAATGTGGGCAAGTGCTTGTGGACATGAATACTACATTTCCCTAATGGCACACTGAGTGAACATTGTGGAGGCTGGGGCCGAATCACACCCTGGCACAGCGCATGTGCTCCCAACACCAAGGATTGCTGGCCCTACTTCTATCAGAGTTTCCTGTATCTCCTACAGAAGTTCCTGCACCCCCTTCTGCTCCTCCTCATTTTCCATTTCCTATGTGCTATCTCAGAGCATGCTATCCACATCAGCTGAAAGCTCTGCATCACTGTCTCAGCTAAATGGAAACAGGCTCTGATTAAGCCAATTTGTCTAAGAGATAAACTGCACATCGCAGCAGAGTTATTTAAAGGAATAACAGACCAAACAGATCTGTAGTTTTATTGCTGAATCTCCAACCAGACATTGTCGTGTGTGATAATGAGTGAAACCTGGTGGCAGCTGTAACTCTTGGCAAGCTCACACACGTACCATGCTGGCACATGTGCTCAACTTGTTAGTTCAGTGTGTTAGGGCTGACGGAACGCACCAAATAATAAAAGATGGCAATAAGGTGCGTTCGCAGCCCGGGGTCCACTGTGCAGAGATGGCAAACTGCTGCTCGGTAATGGCGGAAGCTATATGGCGGTATAATAGAAGAACACACGCAGGTTAACGTGACCCGGTGTGTACAGAGGTGGACTCTGTTGCTTCACAGAGCCGCACTACTGCGGAACATAAATGCCGCAGCCTGTTAAAGCTCACAGAGCTCAGCAAGGTAAATGCTCAGTATATAGTCACAGAACTCAGCCCCAAGGACACAGGGTCAGAGTCCCTCTAGACCTACTAAGGATGCTGCGTCACAACTGCGGACGCCACTAATTGACCCTGGCTACCGTGGAGTGCCGAGCAAGTGTACAGACCAAGCCACCACTTGGCGTTGATGCCAGTCTCTGACTCTGCCTCCTACTTGAGCCTCAGCCTGGGCGCTAACAGGCTAGGCTACACAACACATGCGTACCAAGGGTAGGGGTTTCATAATGAGTCATTCACCAGAGACATTCATACATGCATACAACACTCACTCCACATGGTCTATAATCCTTTTCTATATTAGCGCATTGACGGGTGACCATGCAAACCTTTTATAGTTGCAGCCTTCCGGGACCCTCCTGGTGGTCCAATCAGAGCAGCAACAGGACCTGAGCATGTGACCTCCGACTTCCAATGAGAGGTCGTCCCACTGGCATGCTCAGTAGGAGAAAAGCTGGACTTAGTCCCAGGAGCATCTGCTCGCCGCTGATTCATGAAAGGTACAATAGCGGAGCCTGGAGGAGCAACCAGACACCTAGCATTAGCCTGGGCAAGATGCTGGGACCGACGTCGTTGCTGAGCAGGAACCTCTGTGACCGCAGAAGAATGGGAGACCGCAGAGGACATGGCTTGAGATTCCCCCTGTGCAGTGGGGGAAACTCGACGCCTAACACAGTGGTTTCTGAAAACATATCCAGATTTGCCACAGCTTCTGATCACTGTACGCTTTGTAATCGCCCATTTCCGCAAGTTGGATACAGCTGTCACTGCTCTGGTAATGCTGCAGTAGCACATGCAAGTGCCAGCTCACTGACTCGGGTGTGACATCACTACACACTGGAACTCCACACTACACACTGGAACGCCACACTGCACATACTGCTAAGGCTTTCTGAGTAGATGAAACCAGTGATTGAGTAACAGCTCCAATAAGCCCATTGGTCAATCATTGCACAAAACAGAAGAGTGGGCATGGATATCTGACATTTGTTCAGTTCTCAAGACTTTGAGGACTCCACAAAGATG
Source organism: Dendrobates tinctorius (assembly GCF_039654945.1). Classification (NCBI taxonomy): domain Eukaryota; kingdom Metazoa; phylum Chordata; class Amphibia; order Anura; family Dendrobatidae; genus Dendrobates; species Dendrobates tinctorius. The sequence continues at coordinate 15,451,662 of NW_027361742.1, forward strand.
GTGAGTGGAGATGACATCATAGTCAGTGCCACTATCCATCTTCTGTGCCTACTTAAAGCTTTGCATGCAGAGCAACTGAGGATGGAGAATGGCATAACATAGAGATTGTAGGCTAGCCAGTTCAGCCTCATATCATCTGCTCTGCGCAGATTGGGCATCAATGAGGAGGTGGATGCTGATGAGGAGGATGTGAGAAACAGGAGCCAGTGGCTAGTGCAGCAGGGACTAGTAGCCACACAACCTTCTTCTCATCTCTCCTACTTGGATAGACTGTGGATGGGAATATGGAGGAAGAGGGGGACAAGGAGGAGAAGATGGACAGTCGTCATCATGGTGGAGACAGTGAAGTGTTGGCTATATGGAGCTTGGCACTTTATGTAATGCTGCCTTTCCCATGACCTTTGTGTTACATTCATTTTGGCCAAAAGAGAGAATTGATAGTTCACCCTGCTAGACCCACGTTGCAAGAACTTTGCATCTCTTCTTTACGAGATTGAGAGGTCTTATAAAATGTTGCTATACGAGAAAGCCATTGTGGAAAATATGTTGAAAAAATTACCATCATACGACACTAGCACAAGGGGCAAGCTTCCTTACCCAACCAAGGAGGACAGGCCAGGAGCACACACACAGCAGAAGCAGGGGTACACTGTCAACAGTGTGGGCCAATTTCATGACACCAGCCCAAGGCCCAGGGCCTGATGACCGGGTATTTTTGATAAGGAGAGAATAGTTTTTAAAAATGGTTGAGCAATACCTGACCAACCAAACCAGCATACATCCTAATTCCTCTTCGTCTTTCAACTATTGGGTCTCAAAGCTTGACACATGGCATGAGCTGTCGCTCTATGCATTGGAGGTGTTGGTCTGACCTGCTGCTATTGACTTATCTGAGTGGGTTTTTAGTGCTTCCAGGGTAGTCATAGCTGACAGATGTTTTCGCCTGTCAGAGAATGCAGACAGGCTCACGCTCATAAAAATAAACTAATCATGGATTGGCCTACACTTTTCCACTCCACCAGATGATGGCAGCACAATTTGTTTGCAATATTCAATATCTTAATGGGGCTCACCAGTTGTTGTCTTTTAGGGGTCTATGGATGACCTTCCTCATAATTTCTGCTTAGCTTTGCACTTTCTGCAAAGCTTTTATGAGGGTATAAATACACAAACTAGACTTTCAAAATATTTTAGCTTAAAATTTTTTTATAGATTCAATGACTCATCCATACAGTTTAACATGGTTAGTGTTTTATTACGGTGGTAAGTAACACTTATAAAAAGCATAGAAAAATATTTCAGGATTAGATTACTCATCCGTACAGTATTATATGCTTTCTTTAAGTTTGGTGGTATAGTTGTGCTCAAAAGTTTGCATACCCTGCCAGAATTTTTGCTTTCTTGGCCTTTTTACAGAGAATATGAATAACAACAACAAACCTTTTTCTCCACTCATGGTTAGTGGATGGGTGAAGCCATTTATTGTCAAACTATTGTATTTTCTCTTTTTAAATCATAATGACAACCCAAAACATCCCAATGACCCTGATCAAAAGTTCACATACCCCATTTGTTAATACCGTGTATTACCCCCTCTAACACCAATGATAGATAGCTTGAGGTCTTTTGTGGTAGTTGTGGATGAGGTTCTTTATTTTCTCAGATGGTAAAGCTGCCCACTCTTCTTGGCAAAAAGCCTCCAGTTCCTGTTAATTCCTGGGCTGTCTAGCATAAACTGTGCACTTGAGATCTCCCCAGAGTGGCTCAATGATACTGAGGTCAGGAGACTGAGATGGCCACTCCAGAACCTTCACTTTGTTCTGCCGTAGCCAATGACAGGTTGACTTGGCCTTGTGTTTGGAATCGTTGTCATGTTGGAACACTCAAGTGCGTCCTATGCGCAGCTTCCGGACTGATGATTGAAAATTTGCCTCCACTATTTGCAGATAATGTGCTGCATTCATCTTTCCTTCAAATTTGACCAAGTTTACTGTGCCTTTGAAGCTCACACATTCTCAAAACATCAGCGATCCACTGTTAGGCGTTGGGTTCCTGCCTCTGCACGGGAGGAATCCCGAGCCTTGCCTTCTGCGGTCTCCAATTCAGTCCTGGCCGCAGAAGAGGCTGCTCAGCAAAGACGTAATTCCCGGCATCTTGATCAGGCCAGTGCTGTTGGCTCAGTTGCTGCTGCCATCTTAGGGTCAGCTATAGCAGCCTGCACTGGTCAGCAACAAGCAGCTCCTGGGACTAAGACCTTCTTTCGGGCTACTGAGCATGCCCGTGGACGACCTCTCATTGGAGGTCGGAGGTCACATGCTCAGGTCCTCAAGCAGCTTAGATTGGACCATCAGGAAGGTCCCGGAAGGACGCTGCTATAAAAGGTTTGCATGGCCACTCGGCCATGCGCTGATATAGCCTCTATATGCTATTTGTGTGAGTGATGATGGATGCATGAAACTGGTGACTGACTCATTATAACACCCCTCCCTTGGATACGCATGTTTGTAGGGTTTAGGGTTCGGAGTCAGCACATATTAGTGGCTTTGTCTTGCACCACTGTGCTACATCTCACAGCACCTCACTCAGCGCCATACAGTGCCGTCCTTCTCTGGGCACCTCGCTACTACATGCACAGCAGCATCCGTTAGAGCAGTGCTGTGCGCGTCTTATGCGCTTTCCAGTCCTAAGCCTAGGCTGGTTAGTGGCGTCCTCCAGAGTTGCACTGTACGCACTTAATGTGGTAAGCAACTATCAGCTGCACCCTGTGACTCTTAACAGGGCACAGCATTCTATAAGCGTCTGTCCAGGCATCGCTTTTGCGGTGCTGAACGCTAGTGGGGCTAGAGGGACTCTAACCCTGAGTCCTTGGGGCAGAGTCCTGTGTCTTTGCACTAGGGCTCCGGTTGTGAGTTCATTTTCCCCTTCACCATTGAGGTCTGATGAACTCTCTCTTCTTGTGAAGGAAGGTAGTGAGGCTGATTACAAAGCACCTGAGCAGAATGATGATGACTGGGTGACTGGAATTGCTGACTGGATATAAGGCAGCCGACGCCCTTCTGCCTTGCGGGTGATTTCTCTGAGGGATTCTAGGAGACCAGTCTGATTCCTGCTCCTCAAAAGCTAAGTTTTCTGCTCTGCTTTTTGCATTTGTGTTTTGGTTTTGTTTTGCCTTGTTTTTCTGGATTTCTGCCTTTCCTTGCTGGGTGAGCTGAATTCCTTTGTGCTCTGTCTTCAGAAAATACCTGAGTACTGATATAGTCTTTTTGAAGCCTAGCGTCTTCAGGTCTTTTTTCCCTATAAGTCTGTTGGCTCTTGTTTTGAGAGGGTTTTGGCGGATTGCAGACAGCAGCTTTTCTATCCTGTCCTATTTAGTTAGCTTGGGCCCCATCATTTGCTCAGCCTATCTTTCTATCTGTGTGAGTGTTTTTTCATCTTGCTTCACCGTCATTATATGTTGGGGGCTGCCTATTGCTTTGGGGTCTGCTCTGGGGCAGTTTAGATTTCCCTTTCTGTCTTTAGGCTATGTAGTTCTCCGGCTGTGATCGAGGGGTCTAGGGCACCGTAGGAACCCCCCACGGCTACTGCTAGTTGTTGTTGTTAGGTTCAGGGGTCTGCAATCCGATAGCTGCCAACTTCTCTGGTTTTCTGGACTTAGCTAGTATTTCTGTTTTTGCCTCCTACGGTGACTCATTCATAACAGAATCACCCGCCATACAGCAGATCCTAGGGTACTCAATAGCAGGAAAGAATTGTAAAAAAAAAAAAAAAAGTGTGTATATTTTTTCCTCTATCTCTGAGGCCGCAGGGGGAATTTTTTTTTCTCTCAATGGAGATAAAGCAATTGTCTGATCGTGTGGAGCAGCTCGCTGCGGAAGTGCGGGGAATTTCCACCTACCTTGCTCATTCACATGCTGCTGAACCAAAGATCCCTACTCCTGATGTGCTTTTTGGGGATCGGTCTAAATTTTTGAATTTCAAAAATAATTGTAAATTATTTTCTGCCTTGAAGCCTAACTCGTCAGGGAGCTCCGCACAGCAGGTTAAAATTGTCATCTCTTTGCTGCGTGGCGATCCCCAGGATTGGGCGTTTTCTTTGAAACCAGATGATCCTATTCTGACTAATGTGAACGCATTTTTTCAAGCCTTGGGGTTGTTGTATGACGAACCTAATGCTATTGATCAGGCTGAAAAGACCCTGTTGGCATTGAGCCAGGGTCGAGATTCTGCAGAATTGTACTGTCAAAAATTCCGAAAGTGGGCGGTCCTTACTACCTGGAATGATAATGCCTTGGCAGCTCTCTTTCGGAAGGGTTTGTCAGAAGCCGTAAAAGATACTATGGTGGGATTTCCTGTTCCCTCTGGTCTTGACGATTCTATGTCATTAGCCGTTCAGGTTGATCGACGTTTACATGAACGCAGGACTGCACGAGAGGTGTTGCCACCTGTTGAACAAGTGTCTGAACCTATGCAATGTGATAGAGTTTTGTCCAGGGGGCAACGTCAGGAGTTCAGAAGGCGTAATAAGCTGTGTTTTTTTTTGTGGAGATGCCTTGCATATTATTTCTGTCTGTCCTAAATGAGAGAAACGTTTTGCACACATGTTTTCTGTGGGTGGTGTTCAACCTAAGTTTATTCTGGCAATTACTCTGATCTACTCCCTGTCCACATTTTCCGCCAAGGCTTTTGTGGATTCAGGAGCAGCCCTGAACCTAATGGACTTGGATTTTGCTAAACGTTGTGGATTTCCGATGACACCTCCGCGGACGCCTATCCCTTTGAGGGGGATTGATGCTACTACTTTGGCGAAAAATAAACCTCAGTTTTGGACCCAGGTGGTAATGCGGGTCGCCCCAGACCATCAAGAAAATTGCAGATTTTTGGTGTTGCATAATTTGCATGATACCATTGTTCTGGGGTTTCCGTGGTTGCAAATTCATAATCCAGTTTTGGATTGGAAATCTGTGTCTGTGGTGAGTTGCGGTTGTCGGTGTGCCCTTAGTGAGGCTCCGGTTTTTTCCACCTCTCCTCAGTCGCATGATGTTCCTGACTATTTGGCGGACTTTTATGATGTATTTAGTGAGAATGAGTCTGCGTCTTTGCCTCCTCATAGGAGTTATGACTGTGCAATTGAACTGAGCCCGGGGTGTAAATTTCCCAAGGGTCGGCTCTTCAATTTATCTGTACCCGATCACAAGGCTATGCGATCCTATATTAGGGAGGTGTTGGAGAAGGGTCATATTAGACCATCCTCTTCACCCTTAGGTGCCGGTATTTTTTTTCGTGGCCAAAAAGGATGGTTCATTAAGGCCTTGTATTGATTATCGTGCCCTCAACAAAATTACTATTAAATATCAGTATCCGTTACCCCTGATTTCGGATCTATTCTCCAGAGTTAAAGGTGCTTGCTGGTTTACCAAGCTTGACCTCAGGGGGGCGTATAATCTTATCCGCATTAAGCATGGGGATGAATGGAAGACGGCGCTTAATACTCCGGAAGGACATTTTGAGTACCTGGTGATGCCTTTTGGGCTCACTAATGCCCCTTCTGTCTTCCAGTGCTTCATGAATGACATTTTCCGAGACTTTGTGGATAAATTTTGATTATCTATCTGGATGATATTTTGATCTTCTCCAAGGATTGGGATTCTCATGTGGACTGTGTTCCGGATCTTGAGGGAGAATTCCCTGTATGTCAAAGGATCGTAATGCCTTTTTGGGGTAGAGAGGATTTCATTTTTGGGATTTATTTTGTCTCCGTCAACTATTGAAATGGACCCGGCCAAGGTACAGGCCATTTATGATTGGGTTCAGCCCACTTCTTTGAAGGTCCTCCAGAAGTTTTCGGGTTTTGCTAATTTTTATTGGAAATTTATAGCAAAACTTTCAAGTATTGCCAAGCCGTTGACTGATCTGATTAAGAAGGGTGCTGATGTGTTGAATTGGTCTCCGGAGGCTGTTTCTTCCTTTCAGGAGCTGAAGCGAAGATTCACTTCTGCCCCGGTTTTGCGGCAACCTGATGTCTCACTCCCGTTCCAGGTAGAGCTGGACGCTTCTGAGATTGGTGCAGGAGCTGTTTTGTCCCAAAAGGATCCTGTAACATCTAAAATGAATCCCTGTGCTTTCTTTTCCCGAAAGTTCTCTCCATCTCAACGTAACTATGATGTGGGGAATCGGGAACTGTTAGCCATGAAATGGGCATTTGAGGAGTGGAGACATTGGTTGGAGGGAGCTAAACATCAAGTCGTGGTCCTCACTGACCACAAGAATTTGATTTACCTGGAGTCGGCCAAACGCTTGAACCCTAGACAGGCTAGGTGGGCCTTGTTTTTTACACGTTTTGATTTTGTGGTCTCTTTTCTTCCAGGCACTAAGAATGTCAAGGCAGACGCCCTCTCTAGGAGCTTCTTTGCTGATTCTCCTGTGGTGACCAAGCCTGCTACCATTTCAGGCGAAGGGGTAGTTCTTTCTGCCATCTCGCCCGATTTGAGACATGCTCTGGAAGAGTTCCAGGAGGACAAACCTGAGCGTTGTCCCAGTGGAAAGTAGTATGTTCCTGACCAGTGGAAGAAGAGAGTGATGTCTGAATTTCATTGCTCTGCATTGGCTGGTCATCCAGGTATTTTTGGTACTAGAGATCTGGTGAGTCGGTCTTTTTGGTGGCCCGCCTTGTCTCGTGATGTCAGGAATTTTGTGCAGTCCGATGGGACCTGCTCCCGGTCTAAACCTTATTCTCGCTCTAGTGGGTTGCTGATGCCTCAGCATTTGAAGGTAGTGAGGCTGATTACAAAGCACCTGAGCAGAATGATGATGACTGGGTGACTGGAATTGCTGATTGGATATAAGGCAGCCGACGCCCTTCTGCCTTGCGGGTGATTTCTCTGAGGGATTCTAGGAGACCAGTCTGATTCCTGCTCCTCAAAAGCTAAGTTTTCTGCTCTGCTTTTTGCATTTGTGTTTTGGTTTTGTTTTGCCTTGTTTTTCTGGATTTCTGCCTTTCCCTGCTGGGTGAGCTGAATTCCTTTTTGCTCTGTCTTCAGAAAATACCTGAGTACTGATATAGTCTTTTTGAAGCCTAGCGTCTTCAGGGCTTTTTTCCCTATCAGTCTGTTGGCTCTTGTTTTGAGAGGGTTTTTTTCTATCCTGTCCTATTTAGTTAGCTTGGGCCCCATCATTTGCTCAGCCTATCTTTCTATCTGTGTGAGTATTTTTTCATCTTGCTTCACCGTCATTATATGTTGGAGGCTGCCTATTGCTTTGGGGTCTGCTCTGGGGCAGTTTAGATTTCCCTTTCTGTCTTTAGGCTATGTAGTTCTCCGGCTGTGATTGAGGGGTCTAAGGCACCGTAGGAACCCCCAACGGCTACTGCTAGCTGTTGTTGTTAGGTTCAGGCGTCTGCAATCCGATAGCTGCCAACTTCTCTGGTTTTCTGGACTTAGCTAGTATTTCTGTTTTTGCCTCCTACGGTGACTCATTCATAACACACTCCCCTGCCGAGTCCTGTGAGGATAAACAGGCTCTGGCACTTATTCCAGCGGCTCTGTAAGGTAACAGAGTTTGCTCCTGTGCACACCAGGTCAGCGGTTAACCCGCCGGTAGAGTTGAGCGAAATGGGTCGAAAAATTTCAAAAGTCGCCGACTTTTGGCAAACACGGGTTTCATGAAATGAAACCCGACCCTAGGATGAGGTCGGCCACGAGGTCGGCGGATTAAGCGCCAAAGTCGCTTTTCAAAAGTTTGTTTTGCGCTCTTTTTCAGCCAATCAGGATCTACGGACACTGTGGGCAACGTGATGACATAGGCAGGGGTCACCACCATCTTTGAGAAGGGCATGCAAGTGATTGGCTTGCTTTGGTGGGCGTCACAGGGGGTATAAAAGGGCGTGCACGCCGACCGCCATGTTACTCATGCTGATCTCAGAATAGGGAGAGCTGCTGCTGATGATGATGATTTTGTAGGGAGAGTGTTAGGCAGGGAAGAAGACACCAAAAACTGCTTCTGCTGCTAGCGATTTTGCCTGTACAACACACCAGTCTCTGTGTGTGCAGTGCAAGTGGAGGCTATATTTTGCTGGATCAGCGGTGTTGGTTGTTAGGCTGCCTTCTAAGGCTTCCTGATGGCTGCATTGCTGTTTACCCACTGCTCTGCAAACTGCTTTTTTAAAAGCAATCCCAATTTTTTTTTTTGTCCTGGTGAGGTACTGAGCATGCATTTTTTCACACCATACAGCGGTGCACACTCCTCACACAGTACCGTGTAACGGCTGTTATCACAGCCACAGTGAAGCTATCTGTGTGTCGCTCTGTAAGGATAAGTCGAGGACATGTTCCGTTCTTACAGACCTACACTCTAGGGAGATTCCTAATCTGCCCAATTCTATATACACCTTGTAGTTTGTCATACACTAGCCAATTTCTGCGAGTGACATAGCGCTGTGATATTCACTGGGCCTCACACATTCCAAAAGTGTCCAGTGTCCACAAGTGTGTGCTGAAATTCAAAATCTCCGTTATCCTCTAGTCACATTTTTCACATCTGCGACAACAAGCCTGTGACATAGCTCTGTGATATTCAGTGGGCCTCACACAATCCAAAAGTGTCCAGTGTCCACAAGTGTGTGCAGAAATTCAAAATCTCCGTTATCCTCTAGTGACATTTTTCCCACCTGCGACATCGAGCCTGTGACATAGCGCTGTGATATTCAGTGGGCCTCACACAATCCAAAAGTGTCCAGTGTCCACAAGTGTGTGCAGAAATTCAAAATCTCCCCTGTCCTATAGACACCTTGTACCTTGTTTTACATTACTATATAGTTTGTTGGATTTTATCTACATTTCTGCCAAAAATGAGGAAGGCTGGTGGAAGAGGCCGTGGAATTGGGCGGGGGTTGGCAGCTGGTAATGATGGTGTTGGTGGTGGATCTGATGGTAGTGGCAAAAGCAAAATAGGACCGAATGCAGGAGGTGTTAAGCCTGCGTCATCGTCTGGCTCCACAAGGCCTCGAAGGCTTAGTTTTGTAGGAGTTCGCAAACCGCTTTTAAAGCCAGAGCTTCAGGAAAAAGTTTTGGCTTACATTGCTGACTCAGCCTCCAGCTCTATCGCCTCCTCTTCTGAAGTTGTAAAAAATAAAAGCACTGAATCGTCATTGGAGGCTCATGTTCATGAACCACACCTTTCCTTGTGTCCTTCACCCCAACCAAGATTGAAGGATGATGCAGGCCATACTACTGATTACTCCATGGAGCTGTTTTCACATACCATGCCTGGATTATCAAGTGAAATGGTGAATTACCCAGGCCAAGATGAATCTGACATGGAGTGCACTGATGCACAGCCACTGATAGATGATTCTGCTGGTACATTCACTCAGAGCACTACATTGTCCTCGCAGTGTATAGAGCCAGATTCTGACCCTGATGAGACTCAGGTGCCCCTTCACGCACACTATACCACCATACACGGTGACACAGAGGAAGGTGCACATGACATTGAAGAGGAGGTGATGGATGACCCAGTTGTTGACCCAGATTGGCATCCATTGGGGGAAGAGGGTGCTGCTTCCAATAGCTCAGATGAGGAGGAGGAGCATCCACAGCAGACATCGACATCGCAACAGCTGTTATCTGGCAGGCCCGGAGCACTCCAAAGACAGGTTCCAAAAATCAAAAGAGTTGCTGGACAGCTTGTCCAGAGGGTCAAAATATCTCAGCGTGCTAGGCCGCAAAATGTATGCCAAAGTAGGAAGAGTGCAGTGTGGCACTTTTTTGAACAAAATCCTCATGATCAGGCCAAGGTTATCTGTAAGAAGTGCGCAAAGACCTTTAGCCGAGGGAAAAATCTGAAAAATTTGAATACCAGTTGCATGCTTAGACATTTAACCAGCATGCACTTGCAAGCGTGGACACAACACCAAACCTCAAGTACCACATGTGCAACTGATCACAAAGAAGGTAGTCAGCAACGCTACATTGTTTCCCCCACTGTAAGCCCACCGGTTAGCACAGCAGCAAATGTTGAGGTGTCGTTGCAAGACCACAGCAGTCAGGGAATCCCACTGTTATATCAACGAAAGACTGAATCTAGGCCATCAGAAAGAACACCAACTCCATCACCATCATCAACCCTCTCTCAGTCCGCCCTGTCCACCGCTACTTCCACCATATGCAGCTCTCAAGTCCAGCTCACCCTCCCAGACACTATGAGTAGGTCAAGAAAGTACTCAGTCTCTCATCTGCGTACACTGGGTTTGAACGCCCACATTGCCAAACTAATCTCGTTAGAGATGATGCCCTATCGGTTGGTGGAAAGCAAAGCTTTCCGCGAACTCATGGCCTATGCAGTACCACGCTATGACCTACCCAGTTGCCACTTCTTCTCTCGCAAAGCCATCCCAGCCCTCCACCATCATGTGAAAGACCGCATTGTCCATGCACTCAAGCAGTCAGTGAGTGGAAAGGTGCACCTCACAACTGATGCATGGTCCAGTCGGCATGGCCAGGGCCGTTACGTGTCCATCACTGCGCACTGGGTTAATGTGGAAGATGCAGGGTCCACAGGGGACAGCGGTGGTGGGACAGTGCTGCCTAGCCCACGGTATAGGAAACAGTTGGCTGTAGGCGTTCGACCCTCTTCCTCCTCCTCCTCCAGAAGCGAAAGCTCGTACACAGAGCGCAGTCGTACGAGCACTCCATCTGCAGCTGCCACTGTTGCACTCGAGGTGTCCCCCTATCGAGCAGCTAGTGGAAAGCGTCAGCAGGCTGTGTTGCAGATGATGTGTTTGGGCGACAGACACTCCGCCGAAGTGCTGGCCGAGTACTTTCAGCGACAAATTGAGTCATGGCTGGGCAGTGTACATCTTGAGGCAGGCAAGGTAGTTAGTGATAACAGCCGTAATTTTGTGGCAGCCATAGCCCTTTCAAAACTCAGCCACATACCTTGCTTGGCTCACACCTTGAACCTGGTGGTGCAGTGCTTCCTCAATAATTATCCGGAGTTGACAGCCCTGCTCCAGAAGGTGCGAAGACTGTGCGCGCACATCCGCCGGTCGCCTGTACACTCCATTCGTATGCAGAAGCTCCAGCGTTTGCTCCACCTTCCCAACCACCGCCTCATTATCGACATTGCAACAAGGTGGAACTCCACCCTGCACATGGTTGAGCGGCTGTGCGAGCAGAGGCAGGCCATAATGCATTTGTGGGAGGATACACGGCCAGGCACTTTGAGAGCAGACATGGAGTTGACAGGTGTGCAGTGGTCGAAGCTGAAAGACCTCTGTAAAGTCCTTCAGTGTTTTGAGGAATGCACACGGCTGGTAAGCGCAGACGACGCCATCCTAAGCATGAGCATCCCACTTATGCGTCTGCTCATGCAAACTTTGACACACCTTAAGGAGCAGGTGTCTGCAGCCAATGTTGACGAGGAGGAAGAGGTGGAGGGAATCCTTGATGACATTCAGCCATTGTCTGCTCAGGGACCTCTCCTGGACGAGGTGGAGGAAGAAGAGGAGGAGGAGGATGATGATGGTGATGATTACTTAGGGGAGGAGGATGCATCTCGTGGGGCAAGTGAAAATGTTGGTGTGGCAAGCTCTGGTACAGGGTTTGTGCGTGACTGGAGGGATGTGGATTTGCCAAAAAGTGCTCCTCCACCCAGCACTCGCAGTGCATCATTGACACCGGGAACATTGGCCCACATGTCAGATTATGCCTTGCAGATCCTAAAAAGGAACCCACGCATTGCCAAAATGATGAACGATGATGACTACTGGTTGGCCAGCATCCTGGATCCACGCTATAAAGGCAAATTACAAAACATCATGCCACAGGAGAACCTTGACTTAATATTGGCTACTAACAAGCAACTCTGGTTAACCGCTTGGTTGAGGCATTCCCAGCACACAGCAGCGGTGATGGTTCTCACACGAGCCGTACGGGCCGGGGGCAGCTTGGCAGAGGTGTTCGTGGTGCACACAGCAGAAGTGGCATTAGAGACAGGGGTTTCATGACAATGTTGTGGACTGATTTTTCACGGACCGCTCACACAATTGGTAATACTGCATCGATGGAAAGTGACAGGAGACAGCAGTTATCAACTATGGTTAACAACTACTTTTCCTCCCATATCGATATTCTCCCGCACAGGTCATTCCCCTTTGACTATTGGGCCGCTAAACTGGACACCTGGCCTGAATTGGCACAATATGCCTTACAGGAGCTTGCTTGCCCAGCTGCAAGTGTGCCATCGGAAAGAGTCTTCAGTGCAGCTGGATCAATCCTGACAGAAAAAAGGACCCGTCTGTCAACCCAAAATGTGGATGATCTAACCTTCATTAAAATGAACCATGCATGGGTTTCCAAGGATTTTGTCCCACCTTCCCTTGATGACACATAGGTTGCCAGAAAAATGGCTTGCTTTGGTCCTCCTCCTATTCCGCGAACTTGACCTATTTCGCCTTTTGCAGCAGCTGAATGACCCACATCTACATATGCCACTTTGTAAACCTCCCTAAGTGGGCGCCCCCTCCATGGCCGGGGTCACCACCTAGCGCACAAAACCATGCGAGTGCCGTTGCCCTGGACAGGTGGGTAGGCCGACTCTTGGGCGCGGGCACTGGCATAGGGTCCCTCATAGTGCAATCAAGTGTCTCTGACAGTGTGGTGCACACCCGCCATCAGACACACCGCCGTACTGTGAGGGGCCCAGTGCCAGTACCGACACCCACGAGTGTGCCCCCCTTGCTTGGGCAGGGCCCCAGCATTTGCAATGTTTACCTCTCCCTGCTCCTCCGCTGTGTAGTCTGGGCTGTCAAATCCTTCACTGGGACTGCCACTACAAATTGATTGAACTGAAAGATGATGGTTAAGATGTAGCTATGCCCTGTCCTGCTGGCCGGGCTCTAGCTCCAGATGATCAGTGGCTTCCATTTCTTATGGACGTCGACTCACAATTACATGCAGTGGTGGTTTATCATCAGCTTTCACAGTTTTCCTACTCACAAACGTGTGACATTCCGGCGCACATTTCAAAATGTGCCCTCTCATGCCAATCAAACAGAATCGCCTACGGCCTGTGGCTTCTGTCTTTTGCACTCCAAAGTTACGTGACAGATCATGATAGCCAGTGAGCACCATGTTTACATCGCTCCCTGTGATAAAAATTGGATTGAGATGAGTAACAGTGATGGAATCAACGGAAGTGCGATACAGCAAGACTTTATTCACAAAAAAATGTTTTCACTGTCTCAACACACAAATTAATTGAGGGTCAGCATCGCCTATGAGAATTGTGACGGAAGTTTTTCCCGTGAATAATAATTCCTAGATTTCTGCAATCAATAGCCTTTATGTCACTAATTGTATGCATCTCATTTCCTATTGCGGAGAGGCTGGACTGTATTACTGAGACAGAAATATATATGAATAAAAATAACACCAAAAGTATATAGTTGTGTACGCCTCAAATGCATTTCCTTTTTTCCACTTTTTAGATTGCTGTGTAATCCATACTGAGAACACGGAGATTTTACATGTTTAAACTATGCTATATATACCTGCTATCCAGTGATAAAGTACCCTTTCTCAACTTTGTACAATCTGGTCAAATCCATACTGGGCCTGAGAACATCTGAGTCTGCCTCCTGATCTATAGACATATATTTTTAATGTGTAAACTAGGCTACATATATACGTGTTATCCAGTGAAACTGTACCCTTTATCAACTTTCTACAATGTTGTTGAATCCATACTGGGCCTGAGAACGGCTGCCGAGCTGTTAAGCAAGCTACAGCACCTGTGGTTTGGACACGTAATTTTTTCAGGAATGACGGTTAGGACTAACTCCGGAATTGCGGTTGACCTGAACTTACTGAGAAATCATCGTTCGCGGGGAATAATCTGAATCCCAGATCCCCATCACTAACGGAGTTCAGCAGGTTATCTGCACCTGTAAGCGGCAAAAGCTGGTCCTTTCAGTGTAGCGTGCATGTAGCCCCGGACATGTACTGGAATGCTAGACCTGTTATTGCTCGATCTCACGTGCCACAGCCTCGCGTATCCCTCTAGTAAGCTTGACGCGTACCGCGGGGCCATGCCGGAGTCTCGGTCGTTAACGGAATAAAGCTGAGAAATCGCTAGCACAACTACAAACGGACATACCACACCACACACAGAATCGACAAAGCTTGCAATCTGTCCATCTTTTCTGTAGCTTGTATGGTAGTGGTTTCCCGGGTGCAGTCCAATTAAGCCACAGGCTCCACTCCTGGTGGTGCCATTTTGGACATTCCTTTAAGATTCAGCTTTGCAATCATACTGCCCCCGGAAACCAAAAACTTTGCCTTCAGAGACGCTGTTTGGAGGTTCGTGGGAATAACGCCGCCCGATAAGCAGTCGGCATATGGGTCGCCCTCCCAGGGCTGTGGGCTACTCGGTACCGGGCCGGTGTCAGTGGGATGTGTCACAGCAGCGGTGACCCGGACGGTGGCCCTGGGTGCCCATGTAAATGGCGTGGTATAATGGTAAAGAGTTTATATAGATAGCTTGACGCCACCTGTGGTGTTCGGCAACATAGATGTTAGGCCGACGCTGCATGCAGATCCTCTGGGACTGATGGCGTTGTGCAGCAAAGATGGTGAAGCTCCCCACAGGTGGAGCTGGAGTCCCAGGGAAATGTAGATGTAGTGATGGGGGAAAGGCACAGGCAGTGTAGGTGCTGGTACCCAGATGTAGCGGTGCTGGAATAACTGTAGGACACCAGAGTGTGCAGTTCCAAAGCTTTACTCACAGTCTGCAGGTTACACAGATGCCTGCCTCCGTGCTGTGTCCTCCGGGTCAGGACCTCTGCCAACCTCCGGGACCAGAATGGAAAGCTCCTTTCCAACACTCCGCCAACATGTACCTTCCTGAACGTCTCCTTTCTAGCGCTTGTGGGGGAAGCACTCACAGTATCGTGGTTCACTGAAACGCCTCCTGTCTAACAGATGTTCCTCAGACTTTACTTGTATGGCAGACAGCTGTAGCCTTTTCCTTCTGCATTGCAGATGTCGATGCTGGGGCCTCCGAGCCTTAGTTGGGTACAGAGCATTTATAGCTGCTACTTCCCCCGGTTTCTGCTGCAGGAACGTCAGTGTCCCTACAAACTCGGAGACCGGAATCCGGACCATACGCTCCAGCTAGGAGTGAGCCTTAACTCTGCTCATCCTCCAGCTCCCCTTCTCACGTCCACACACTTCCCCTTCCCTGCACAGAGTGCCCTAACTTACCTCCTCCCGACCACAGAGAGCAGCTCCTCAGCAGTCAGGTTCAGAGGTCTCCCTGCTGGCCTGGAGTGGGAAATGTGTTGTGTGTTGGTTTCACTGCTAGAGAGATCCTTCGTTGCTCCCAAGCTTGACAACACACTCCCTAGGAGGAAGGCAATGCCACAGTGGCGACCGTACTCTTGGGGACGCCACAAGTGCACTGAGGCCCAGCCACTGCTGGATGATGCTGCTGGTACATTGACCCAGACCACTATATTCCCCTCGCACTCTACACAGCCAGAATCTGACCCAGAGGAAACTCAGGTTCCCCTTCCCGCATACTATACCACCTTACACGGTGACAAAGAGGAAGGTGCAGATGAAAGTGCAGGTTCCTTGAGCAGGTGGGGGGGCATACTCATGGGCGATGGCACTGGCACAGGGCACCGCATAGTACGCAAAAGTGTCTCTGTCGGTGGGAGGGCCTAAACAGCCAAGTGCAGGATTCCCTAGCAAGGAGACTTATGTAATTGTTTTCAATGTTGGGACAGCAATTTTTGGGGAGCACTATACTCTGGTGAATGATATATGGGGCCCACCATACACTGGAGCATTCCAAAGGTGGACATCAGACACTAGAGCAGCATTTACAGGGCCTATTATACACTAGAGCAGTAGAAATGGGGCCCATTATATATGGAGCATTATTTGGGCCCATAAGACAGTGGAGCTTCATCCATTGGGACCAACATATACTGTAGCATTATGTGGAGCTCATCATATACGGTTTGAAACATTATATGGGAATAATGATTCCGTATGGAGAAATATATGGGCCTCATTACTCTGTATAGCGCACTAAGCGCTGGCCATAATACTGTATGGACTTATATACTGTCCTTTTTTGGAGGTATTGGAGAATTTAAAATGGATATCAATCATGAGATATAAGAAGTGAAGTTTTTTTCATTGTACTATACTGCTATTTCTCTGCCGTATTGGAGCATCATGAGTTGTGGTATGTGTTAAAGGGTCGCTCTTTGGCCCTGGGCCCACGAAAACCTGGAGCCAGCCTTCCCCCCCCACAACTGTAGCCAAATAACCCCCATTTTTCAGTGCGTAACTAGTATTATGAAGTTAATTAAGGTTGACAGGCTTCAGTAACAAGAATTTATGCTTTTGGCATTCAAATGGGCACTGTTGGTGTGTTTCCTGTCCTCCTCTCACTGCCGACTTTAATTCTCCATTGACTTACATTGGGTTTTGTGTTTCGGGACGACCCCGTCTTTTCCCTATAGTCGGCCGATTTTGCTCGACCCGACTTTTGGAAAAGTCGGGTTTCATGAAACGAAACTCGACCCTAAAAAAACAAAAGTCGCTCAACACTACCCACCGGTGTTTAGTTAGTGCTCCGCCCTTACTGAGCAGAAGTTTTCCATCTCTGCATGGTGGACCCCGGGTTGCGATCGCACTTCCTTATATTTTATATTTAATGCGATCCACAACCCTAACATCGATCTCTGTGCTTTGCAGTAGGAATGGTGTTCCTTTCATCATAGGCTTTGTTGACTCCAAATGTAACATTTATGGTTGTGGCAAAATAGTTCAATTTTGATCTCATCACTCGAAATTACCTTATTCTAGAAGTTTTGAGGCTTATCTCTGTGCTGTTTTGCATATTGTAGGGGAGATACATTGAGGCATTTGCGCAGTAATGGCTTTCTTCTGGTTACTCGACCTTGCAGCCCATTTTTCTTCAAGTGCCTCCTTGTTGTGCATCTTGAAACGGCCACACCACTAGTTTTCAAAGAGTCCAGTATTTCATCTGATGCTATTTGGGGGTTTACTTTGCATCCCAAACAATTTTCATGGCAGTTGTGGATTAAATTTTTTTTGGTCTACCTGACTGTGGTTTTGTTTCTACAGAGCTCCTGATTTTCCATTTGTTATTCACACTTTGAGCGCTGCTGACTGGCATTATCAATTACTTGGACATCTTTTTGTATCCCTTTCCTGTTTTATACAGTTAAACTACCTTTTCCCGTAGATACGTTGACAATTCTTTTGCTTTCCCCATGACTCACAATCCTGAAAAGTCAATGGCTGCATGAAAGATGCAAGAGTCTATCTGGATCCCAGAAACTCACTCAGCTTTTATGCGCACACTGTTAAATATACTTATTCTCATATATTTATTTATTCAGGACTTGTTACCAGATGTGATTCTTTAAAGGAAATTTCACAAAGTTTCTTAGAAAAAAATTTAGTGCTTTATTTGGATTGTCCACCAAAAAGATCATTACAGGAAAACAAAATAGGTGAAATAGATAAAATAGTTACATTGTCCATATCAAAGTTTGTATTCTTCTTAACTGCGATTCTGAATGGTAAAAGGCATCTGTCTCTGTCAAAAGCATCGTAGAAGCAACATGTGGTTAACTTACATATCAGCTGTCCATTCAACGTAGTGGCCGAAGAGAGCGAAGAAAAGAGAGCCATGTTAAATATACGTCCCACAGGGAATGTGTTCTCTCTATATATGGGGTTGACACTTACTATGAGCTAAATTTACAGAAGTAACTTGTCAGCTAAAAGCAATGTGCTGAGAATAATAAGAATATAAATCCATAACTAATAATATTTAACACACACTGATTACAAGCAAACAGGTCACAGGTAAGCCATTCAACCCAATTTGTGATTGTCAACTTCTGTGCATGTTATTAGGTCAAAATCACCAGGGTATGTCAACTTTTGGTCAGAGTCATTTGGATGTTTTGGGTTGTCATTATGATTTAAAAATTGAAAACACAGTAGTCTGACAATAAATGGCTTCACCCAACCACTAACAATGAGTAGTGAAAAAATGTTGGTGTTATCATTCTCTGAAAAAAAAACCCCACGAAATCAAAAATTCTGCCGTGGTATGTAAACTTTTAAACACAACTGTATATAACAGTATAAAAAATCATTTGAAAATGTTACTTGTTTGTTAACATTTCTTACCCACACACTATTCTGTTTTCTGGAGTACATATTTGTGATATATAACACTAAAAAAACAAACAAACATTTTTTGCTGATTTACATTTCTCGGCCATTTAGTATTATGTGTTCTTGGGTACATTTCGTTGATATATGACCCTTAAAAAAACGGATTACTTACCGGTAATACTCTTTTGTAGAGTCCACGACAGCACCCACTGAGAGAGGGGATCCGCCCCTAGGAACAGGAAACCTACAGAGAGATAAATGGGGCCGTCCCCCTCGCTCCCTCAGTTTGTATTACAGAGAACAACGGAGGAACCACCACACATGTTTTAGTCAATTTGTTTAGACAATTCATCTGTCTTTATACATATACAACTATATGCTTGCTATAGTTTTCTACATCTTAAGACCTAATTCTAATATCCACCACCAAGGAGAACCACTTGTGAGAATTTTATGGGCGGGAAGTGAGCGGGTGCTGTCGTGGACTCTACAAAAGAGTATTACCGGTAAGTAATCCGGTTTTTCCTCTTCGCCACGACAGCACCCACTGAGAGATTTCCAGAGATAATCACCTGGGTGGGTACACCGTGTTAAGGACAGATCTACCAAAAGTCAGATCCTCTGTAGAGGACAAATCTAGTCTATAGTGACTATAGAAGGTAGATGGAGAAGACCAGGTTGCAGCCTTACATATTTGCTTAATTGGGACGTTTGCCCTCTCGGCCCAGGAGGATGACATGGCTCTAGTAGAGTGCGCCTTAATACCCTGTGGAGGGTCCGCTCCTTTTGCTGAATATGCCATTGTGATCGCATCTCTGATCCACCTGGACAACGTGCCCATTGTAACACTATCCCCTTTCTTGTTGCCCTGGAAGGAGACAAAAAGAGACCTACTCTGCCTCCAGGGACTGGTCCTATCTAAGTAGGCTAGCACAGCTCTTCTTACGTCTAAAGTGTGATATTTAACCTCGTCCTGTGTTGTTGGGTTCTCATAGAAAGAAGGTAGGCAGATCTCCTGAGACCTATGAAAATTAGTTGCCCGTTTGGGAAGGTAGGACGGGTCCGTTTTCAATACCAGTCTGTCCCGTGTTACTGACAGGAACGGGGGGTCTACCGACAGGGCGTGAAGATCACTTACTCTTCTAGCTGATACTAAGGCTACTAGCGTAGCAGTTTTTAATGAGAGGCATTTCATTGATGCTGAACTTATGGGTTGAAACGGGGCCTGAATGAAGGCATCCAAAACAAGACTAAGGTTCCACGCTGGTAGCTGAGGAATATGAACTGGCTCTGACCGCTGACAAGCTGAAATAAACCGGGTCACCCACCTATTACCTGCCACGTTGTAGTTAAACAAGGCTCCTAGGGCCGATACATGGACCTTTAGAGTATTTACTGAGAGCCTCAATTCTCGGCCCTTCTGAAGAAATTCTAGAATAGCCATAATGGACACTTCACTGGATAATTTTGCTGGGTGAAAGGCCAGGAATTTCCTCCATACCTTAGTGTATATTCTTGTTGTAGATTCCTTCCTACTTTGCAGAAGGGTACTAAGGTTTTTTGAGAAGCCTCTCTGCTTCAATAGTTCCCTTTCAAATTCCAGGCCGCTAGGCACAGGGCTTTGACCTGTGGATGGTAGCAGGGTCCCTGCGAGAGAAGGTCCTGGTGTAGCGGCAGAATCCATGGGTCGGTTATTGACATGGCTCTCAGCCATGAAAACCACAGCCTCTTGGGCCAAAACGGGGCTATCAAGATGACCTTTGCCTTCTCTTGTCTTATTTTCCTGACCACTGTTGGTAACAGAACCATTGGAGGAAGGCATAGGCTTGCCGGAATGTCCAGGATGCTTGGAGGGCATCTAGTATGTCTGGGTTGTCTGCTCTGTAGAGAGAAGCAAACTTTTTTAACCACCTATTGGCTCTGGTCGCGAACAGGTCTATTTCTGGTCAACCCCATTTCGCCCGTATCATCTCGAAGATGTGCTGGCTGAGGACCCACTCGCCCTGAGATAGGGTTTGGTGGCTGAGGTAGTCTGCTCGAGAATTGTCCACTCCTCTTATGTGGAGCGCAGACAAGGAGTGAAGATGCACTTCGGCTATCTCTAATATCTTTTCCGTGATAGACATCAATGGTCCTGATCGCGTACCTCCTTGCCGGTTTATATATGCCACTGCGGTGGTATTGTCTGACTGGATCCTCACATGGGTTCCTCTTAACTGCGGGAGAAATTGAGATATAGCATATTAAACTGCTGTTAGTTCCTTCATATTAGAGGAGCTTTCTGCTTCATGCTCTAGCCACCGGCCCTGTACCATCTTTTCCTCCAGGTGGGCCCCCCACCCCGAGGGGCTAGCATCTGTGGTGAGTACCATAGAGAGAGTAACCCACCATTGAACTCCTTTTGATAAATTGGTAGGATTCAACCACCAACCTAGGGAATTAATAACTTCGGGCGATAGGGACATCTCCCCTTCCAACCGCCCCTGCAGTCTATCTGTCTCCTGTAAAATAGCCCACTGCAATTTTCTGGAGTGGAATTGGGCCCATTGCATCGCTGGAATGCATGATACTAGGGACCCTAGCAAGGACATACCCTGTCTCAATGATATTACGGGTTTTTCAGTGATGTTCTGTATTTTATTAACTATGTCCTGTGCCTTAGCATCTGGTAGAAAGCATTTCTGACTTACGGAATCTACTTGCAGGCCTAGGAACTTCTGACAGGTTACCGGTTTTAGCCTGGACTTCTCCCAGTTGATTAGCCAGCCTAATGTCTGTAGGGATGAGACAATGTCAGCTATTCTTTTTTCACATTGGGAAACAGAATTTCCTACTATGAGCAGGTCATCCAAGTAGGGGACCACTAGGGTGTCATTCAGCCTTATATATGACAACACCTCCAGCATCAATTTGGTAAACACTTGAGGAGCCATAGATAGTCCGAACGGCATCGCCGTAAACTGGAAATGTTGAATCCGACCCTTGAACCAGACTGCTATAGGCAGGAACTTCTGGTGCCCTTGGTATATGGGGAGATGGTAATAGGCATCCTTTAGGTCCAAGACTGCCATATAGCACCTGGGGAACAAGAGTTTTATTGCTGAATTTATTGATTCCATTTTAAACGGCCTCAGCTTCAAGAATGTATTAAGCTTTTTTAAATTTATTATAGTCCTAAAAGAGCCGTCTGGTTTAGGGACTAAAAATAGGGGAGAATAAAAGCCCCTTCCCTTTTCGTCCCCCGGGACCTCTATCAGAACACGCTTAGTTAACAGTGTTGCAATCTCCATCTCCAGTGCTTCCTGCTGTGTTTGGGACTTCATAGAAGTCAATAGGAAGGAGTTTGGTGGATGCCGAACAAATTCTAATTTTAGGCCCGATGAGATGATATCAATGGCCAAGGGGTTGGATGTAATTTTCCCCCATTGGTGGCTGAATTTCAGTAGCCTGCCACCTACCGGTGTACTGGTACTAGCGGAACCTGTCTCCTCTGAAAGGACGTTTCCCAAATAGGCTGCCCCTCTGTTTGGGATCCTTATTTCCCCAGCAGTCCTGAGGTTTGAAATCTCTCTTTTTTCCAAACGGAGGCTTCCTGAAGGCCCTCCTGTTAAAGGGAATATACGGGTTAGGAAAACCTTTCTTTCTCTCCCCCCGCTTTCGTTTGGATCTCGTCCAACTCCGTGCCAAATAGGTACTTACCCTGGCAGGGTATAGCACAAAGTTTAGTCTTTGTCTGCGTATCTCCTCTCCACCCTTTCAACCATAGGGCCCTCCGACCTGAATTGGTTAGCCCTGCTGCTCTAGCAGATAATCGGAGAGAGTCCGCTGAGGAGTCAGACAGGAAAGCCGCTGCTCCCTTAATGAGGGGAATAGAGGAAAGGAGTTTGTTTTTGGATACTCCGCTTTTAATTTTCTCCTCTAGGTCATTCAGCCACACCAACATTGACACCAACTTTAACCTTGCTGTGCACGTGGCTGCTATTGCTGGCTTAAAGGCTGCCATGCATGCCTCCCAGGATCGTTTAAGAAAGGTATCTGTCTTACGATCTAACGAGTCAGCCAACGTCCCTGAATCTTCCACCGGCAGGGAGGATCTACGAGACGTAGAGGCCACTGCCGCATCTACTTTGGGGGCTCTCGACCAAGATGTCAACTCCTCATCGTCAAATGGGTATTTGCGTTTTGAAGTTAAGGGGAGGAAAGTTCTCTGACCCTGTTTATCCCACTCCCTCCTTACCAGCTCCTTTATGGCTGGGACTACTGGGAACGCCCGGACCTTTCTCCGGGAAATGCCTGCGAACATCATGTCTTGCGGAGTTTTGGGGTCCTTACTCTCTGGTAGCCCCATGGTATTCGGACAGACTTAACCAAGTTATTAACACTGTCCGTAGGGAAACAAGTCTGTTCCTCCTCCTCTGAGGAAAAGTATTCCTGGGATCTATCAGAGTCTAGTTCCCCAGTTTCTGACGGCGACCTTGACGCCGGCGAAGCTATTCCTCTCGGTGAAACTATTTCTCTGACAGAGGAGTGACCCCCAGACTGCTGGAGCTGCCTATGGCCCGTACCTCCTCTCTAATTATTGCTCGGATATCCTCTTTCCTCCCTGAGGATTCCTCCTGTAAGGTCTTTCCAATACAAGACTGGCATAATCTTTTAGGGTGGCCATCTGGGAGGGGCTGAGAACATAAGGCACACTCTCTATTTTTCGCCTTCTCCATTCTTTTGGCCTAAAAGGGGTATGGACCAGAAAAAAGCCATCAGCTGTTTAGTCTGACTATAACCACTCACCTGTGAATCTCGTCAGCAAACTACCGCCTGCGGGGTCTGATTTTTTCTCTTTTCGTTTCTTTTCCAAGGGCTCATCCTGCCTAGAACGCCCGCTGGACTCTTTCCTGGAGCTGCCACTTCTTCTGGTGCTGCTGCTCCTTCTTGTAGTACCGCTTTGTCTGCTGCCATGTGGGGATTCCCCTGGCTGACTTAACGGGAGCGGAGCTGGGTCGTTTATGGATGACATGACTGCGCACTGCCGCAGCATTATTGGGTTCTTTTATGCCACTTCCTGGTTCTACCTCCCCCTTTTTTTTTTTTTCGCTCCACTGCGCATGCGTGGCCACTCTCCCGCGATACCGCTGTCTTCCTGTCTCCTCTGACCCCGGAAGCTGTCGTTCCACTTCAGGGTCGCCTCTGCCTGGAAGCGCCGGTCATCATGCTCTCTCTGCCCGTCGCTACACCTATACGCCTGCAAGGTATGTCTCCCTCTAGCGCTGCTTGGCACCACCAGCGCGAGCTCAGGATCTCCTGCTTCTCCTCCCAGCCTCGCTGTCTCGGGGGGGCGCGGAGGCCACCTCCCCGATGCCGCGCTCAGGTAATGCGTCCACCCCGCTCCCGGTGGGGGGTGTGTCTACCCCATAACCCAGTGAGCCTCGGTACTTGTTCCACCTCCGGCCTCACCTGCATTACCATCCATGGGGGGAACCTTCTCTCCACCCGACGCTGCCTCCAGTCCTGGGGCCCCTGCTGCTCATATTATGCATGCAGGCGGCTACCAGACCAGGCATCCTCTTCTGCAAGTTCCTTCCTAGGAACAGGAAACCAAACTGAGGGAGCGAGGGGGACCGCCCCATTTATCTCTCTGTAGGTTTCCTGTTCCTAGGGGAGGATCCCCTCTCTCAGTGGGTGCTGTCGTGGTGAAGAGGCGAAACCTTGTTACAAAATGTATCGGTATTATATTGCTTACCCTTAGGCTGTGTGCACACACAGCGTTTTTTTTAGTGGATTTGCCAATAAATCCGCTATAAAAATGCTAAAAATAAGCTTCCCATTCGTTTCTATGCATTTTGCAATTTCTGTGCATATTGATGCGCTTTTTACCACGAATAAACCGCTTCGCGGTAAAAAATGCAGCATGCTCATTAATTTCGCGGATTTTTCCGTATTTCTGGCTAGTTCTATGTGTCAGGAACCGCGCGAAAAAAAAACGCATAAAAACCATGCGTTTTTTGCACAAAAAACACGCAAACCACGAGCGGAAAACGCGCAGAAAAAAACCCACGGTTTCTGAGAAGGGAATCAGGTTTTTAAGCAGAAATTTTCTGCTTTGTGTGCACATAGCCTTAAACTATTCCATGGTCTAGAGTACATTTCCTTGGTATATAACCCTCAAAAGTGAATAGCCTTTATGAGTCTAGCAGTACCAATACATGACATTTTGAACAGAATGTGTATGAGGCCCTCCTTTATGTCTAATACAGGATGTAACAGTGTCACTTATTTTTGGCAGTTCTTGCTTCCTTCATAAATTTCACTGACATTTCTTATTTTTTAATAAAAAAATCAGCTTTGGTTTACTTAAGTTGTATGTTTTTTAATCCCTTTATAAATGTTGCCTTATATACAAGTAATTATATAAGAAAAATTGTTTTGTTACTTTTTTTCTTTAAAAATGCAATTTCTTGTTGGTTTGGAATGTTTTATTGTCACTCCTTAAAGTGGAGTAAGGCTATGTGCGCACGTTGTGGATTTGCTTGCGGGAATTTCTGCGCGGTTTCTGTATCTCTTGGCAGAAAACACAGAGGAAATTCCGCACGTTTTTTGTGTGGATTTTATGAGTTTTTGATGTGGATTTACATGTGATTTTGTATGTGGACTTGTTAGCTAAATAAAGATGTATTGTTTAAAAAAATAATTTCCTTGTCCAACCTCAATAGGATAGGACTCCATTGCTGATGTGCTTGCTTCAATAAAGATGGGCACTATTCTATATTCTCCGCCCGCACACTCTTCCTCCTTCTGACATCATTTCCTTTGACAAACCGGCAGCATTTTTTGGCAGCAAATCCACAAACCTTTTTACACCTGCATTTTTGCTGCAGATTTGAGTGTCTCAATGGAAGTCAATGGGTGAAAAACGCTGCAGATCCGCAAAAAGAATTGACATGCTGTGGAAATAAAATGCTGCAAATAAGGATGGAAATTTCCAGATCATATGCACAACACTTTAGGATTCTCATTGATCAACCTTGCTTTAGTAATCCTTTGTGCTTTTGGAGTATTTCATCACAGAAAAAAATGCTATGGAAATGCAACAAATCTGCATCATGTGCACATAGCCTCAAAGTGTGACACCATTGTTCTCAACAGCAATCTGGGAGTTAGAGATGCTTCCAGGGGTTTTAACCATGCTTTTATCCTTCCATTCTGCAGTTTTTCCATCCATATCAACATTTTCACTGCCTCCCAGACCTCTTTGTAGAGTCTGCCAGAAAAATGCTTGGATTTCCCATTGATTCCCATTATACTTGTTACTTGAAATGAGCATTTGAGTATTAGGAATTGCTCGGTTTGAGCAACAAGCACCCAAGCATTATAGTGCTTGCTCATCTCTAAAGTAGTCGGGAATTATATCAGTGGGGTGATCCCAGCAAAGAGCAAACAGATAAACGGCATACTAGGGCACACAAATCACCACATTGACGGAGCTATTTATCTGAAGTATTGCGGTATATATTTCAGTCAAAAATGGAGGTGCTTGCATGAAAAAACATGAATATTTCAATGTGAAGCGAAAAAAGGAGAAATATGCAGCACTCACCAATATAGCTGAAAAACTGTGCGTCTTTATTTCACATAAATTCCATCAATAGATCTGTGGACATGCAGGACGTTAGAGGAATGCTACGGGAGGAAGGTGGCGGACAACGGCTGTTTCGCAATTTCTCGCTTCTACGGGTCCAGGTGACCCGTAGAAGCGACAAATCGTGAAATGATTTAGGTGACTATGTAAGACAGCTGTCTTTAATGCAGGTAACAAGTTGATTAAGAGCGTCTAACTGGTCTGTAGGAGCCAGAACTCTTAATGGTTGGTAGGGGATCAAATTTCCTTCTGTATTTTTCCCAGCAAAATACAAATAAGTTTATATAATTTATACAATGTGATTTTCTGGATTTTATTTTTGATATTCTATCGCTCAATGTTAAAATTAACCTACCCTTAAAATTATATACTGTTCATGTCTTTCTCAGTGGGAAAACTTACAAAATCAGCAAGGGATCAAATACTTATTTCCTTCACTGTACAATATATACAATATATCAACTCAGGTGCATATAAACCACAGGTAGAAGGACGTGCTACAATGTTAAAGTTTAAAAGACTTAATTTTTATTGAGCGCACAGTACAAAAGTGGTTAAAGTCAAAGACAGGTGCAGGATAAAAATGAGGGACTGGGACTCACAGAGTGTAATTTGCAAAACAGGACAAATAAACTTCAATAATTATGCATTGCATGTTTTTTTTGAGAAATAATAGTATGTTATACCTCCGCAGTGGGCGCCATAGGCAATCAAGAAACAAACATAAAATGTAGAAAGGGTGTCAGTGTATTTAAATATATTCAAGCACTGAATGCAATCAATTATGCTTACAAAATGACTTTGTTATGCACATATAATTTTTGTAAATAATGTAACTGCAGAAAAAATTTACATACTATATCATCACATTAGCTTACTCCTTCAACAGAAGGACTATTGAAAAAGTTGGTCCACAAATGCATAGTTAAATACTGCGGAACCTGGGATAAAAAGGGGAAGCCTGCATTTGGATTTCACAGTAGTCTTAGTAGTAATTGTGACACTAATTGTCATAGACTCCCTGTGGGGATAGGAGTAAAGATGAAATGCCCGGAATCGCACGCAGACAAGCAAGCTTTTACCTGAATCTGTGTCACCCAATGACATATGAAGGAGTCCAGTCCCTCTGCCCCAATGAGCACGGTTCGCCAAAGAAGATTGGGCTCCTTCATATATTATTGCACTTTTTCAATCGTTCTTCTATTGAAGGAGTACTCTAATGTGATGATATCGTATGTAACTTATTTCTGCAGTTACATTATTTAGATTAGATCACTGATACTAATCATACAGATCCTTCAACCCCTGTGTTATATTCATCTTACAGCCGCTTCACCCACTATGACAGTGCCTCCATTGGGATCCTGTGGCCAAAATGAACAGTGGAGCTCACAAAACTCAGATTTCAAGGCACCTGCTGGTTCTCTGAAAATGTGAAGCAAGGGCCACTGTATGGACACATCTGGTTATGTATGTAAGCCTCTTTTGTCTTTCAAATGTTTTTATAATGTATATAATGTTTTTATATTGTATATCTTTGTTGTTCAATGAAATTACGTTTGCTATTTAGCATATTTAGTGATTCTGACTACTTTACACGCTTCTTTCTCTTACATCTGTTTTGCACCCTTCTCACCCCTCGTTGTCAATTACCTGTTGTTCCTGTGAATCTAGGAATCTGAAAGATAAACAACATGGCAGCATGTCATATATACATTAATATGGCATGACAGACCATGCTGTGCAACACATTCATTCTTCTCACGTCTTCTTTGACTTCATTGGAAAATATACACATTGGAGACGAGGGAATCAATTTGATGTAAATGAAATGTTTGTCAAAATTGTAGAAAATTGCTGAACCGGGTGAAGTAAAACAAATTGTGATTCACTTCAAGTGAAATACTTAAAATTGATGTCACCATTTTACATATTAAAAGGATTGCATCAGCCAGAGATGAATCACACGATTTCAAGTGTGGCCAGGAGATTTCTCTATAATGCCTTGCAGCGTTCCCATTACATGATGTAGCGCAGCCAATCAGGAGAGACTTTCATTGCCTGTATAAGTAGCAATATGAAATGAAGCAGCCATTTTGTAATGAATCTGGATAGGGAAAGGATTTCACATCTCACAACATAGCCATATAGAGAGAGAGTGAGAAAGTAGTAGTCCCTTTAACAAATAGTTCAGTGACTGTATGTGACAGCACAGCAGAGAAAAGAAAAGAGGAAATGAGAATTATTTTGCTTTTTTCTGTAGAAGCAAGCTACTAATAGTGCTTAAAAATTAAAAAGATACCTGTGGTTGCCTAACAATGTCTGCAAGTTACAAAAAACATTTCTCAGTTACTCATTTTTAGGAAGAGGAGAAGGAATTGTGTTACAAGGAAATAACAAAGGGGTAATAAAATACAGATATTTAATGTTGTGGCATGCCACACCAATTCTACATCCTATTACCAATGTTGTTTTTCCAGCCCCCTTCAGCCCCCTCCCTTTTAGGCCCCCTTTGCACTTTTGTATTTCCGATGCATGTGGTGTCCATTTTCAGACACTTACGTATGCACACCCATTGTAATCTATAGGACTGCATACATTGTCCATGTTTTTACATGGACCATGTGACCCAAATGTAGACATGTCCATTTTTTTCCAGCGGCATGAATGACAATATGTACTGCACACATGGATGATATGAATGTAACATCCGTGTGCCATCTCTATGACATGTACTGGACTAGAATGCAGAATAGAAATGAACAATTTTTATGTGTTATCAGGCTGATTATTGGGCCCTTCTCAGCCTAAAGATGGCAGCCCGCAGCTGCAACAGAAATGGCCCATCACATTATATGCGCCAATTCTAGGTTTTTGCCTCGGCTCTTCTGATTGCCATGGTGCATTGGCAATCAGAGTATTGGTAGTTGGGGTTGATGTCAGCTGTGAATTATCCAAAAAACATAGCTGACATCACACATTGGTGTTAGTAATGGAGAGGTATCCATCAGACATCCCATTACTAATCCAGAAAGAAAAAAAAACACACACATACAAAAATGCTTTATTTAACAAACACTCCCCAACTATTTCCCTGGTTCGCCAATTTATTTAAAAAAAATTCCCATGCTGGTTCAACATAGTCTGGGGAATCTGAAACAGTCTGCAAATGGAAACTTGAAAAACATAAAAAGAGAGAAATAGAAACAAGACACTGTCCCTCAGTAGAAAATTGAGGTTTCCATTGATGAAGAATGGCCCCACTATCTTTGTACCCCATATATCACACCTGTGCAGCATATGAAACAACGGATACTGGAAGCCTGTGCGAGCATTTCTTCAGTGGTGTTGCTATCAGTGTGTCAAGAGTGGGAGAAGAGGGTTAAATTGACAATCCAACACAATGGGCATCAAATTGAACACATTTTATAAGTTGTCATAAACTTGTCAATAACTTATGAAAGAATAAAGTTATGTTAAAACCAATCTTCATTGTTTTTCTTGTGAAATTCTCAATATGTTGGGTGTGTCATATGACCCTCTTCCCATTGGAAAAAATAAAGTTGGATCCAAAATGGCCGACTTCAAAATGGCTACCATGGTCACCACCCATCTTGAAAAGTTTTCCCCTCTCCCATATACTAATGTGCCACAAAGAGGAAGTTGATATCACCAACCATTCCCATTTTATTTAGGTGTATCTATATAAATGACCCACCCTGTATTTTCTGTTAGAAACTGATCATTATTTTGTCAGATAGGGCAGACCTAAGCGACATCAAGGGTTTGTATGGTTATTAATAGTGAAAGCTTTTCAGGCTTTTTAAGTGTTTTCAATGTTTGTCTTGGCTTATATGTTAATAAATATTGATCTTTTATTTGTGATACTTCTCCTTGCACATTTTTCCTCTCTATTGTGATTTGCAGTCTTTTGGAATGCTGTAGATTGATCCCCTTTACATGGTGGTGCCCTCTTCTTTTGTTTCCCAGTCCAAATCACCAACAAGTTGCCAATGAAGCAGCTGTTCTTAATCTGGGGCAGCACAAACAGGTTCCAAGTTGAAAAGATGTAATGTTCCTCCAACCATGCTACAATAAAGTAGCTACGACCAGTGAAAGCTTAGATCCTATAGAAGCTCCTTAAATTTGTAGAACACGTTCACCATATCAAATGTGGAGCGCCCCGCGGGGCCTGGGGGTACTCGGTACCGGACCCGTCGACTTCAATGGGGGATGGTGTCACGGCAGCGGAGACCCGGTCCGTGGCCCAGAGGCGTCCAGTAATAAAATAGGGGAAAGTTGTATGATATTTATGTGGTAAAAATGAAGATAGAGTTTATAGATGGATAAATATGTGACGCCACCTGTGGTATTCTGGTCAGAGGTGACCAGCGCTGCGGGGTTGTTCCCCTGAGACTGTTGGTGTGTCGCAGCTGAGGTGAAAATAGCTCTCAACAGGTAGAGCAATAGTCTCAGGGCAAAGATGTTTAATTAATAGTCAAAATGGCTGTGAACGTTGGGGCGCAGAAAAATGAGAGAAAGACACAGAGAGGTGCAGTTTCTTTACCTTTTACTTGAAAGTGGTTGTAATCCAGAGTACCACATACAGGTGATGGAATGAGTCCAGCTCGCCTGGAGGCATTCAGGGGATCCACCTTGCCAGGTGGGGATTTAGGACCTTCCTTCTGCGCTTTGTGTGTGGGTCTCCGCTGTTTATAACTATGCTGCGACCCTCAATTGCGTGATGTTTTCACTAACCTGTACTTTCGTTTTCACCGTCGGCCCCGGGCTCCTTATCTGCTGTCATGCCCTCAGGTATTCAATGTCGCACAGGAATTTACAATTCCCTGTACCTTCAGATTCGGCGGCAGGACCTTTTTCTCCCTATTAGCGCTTCGCTCAGGGGTCTGCTATATGCAGTATTTTAGCTTTCCCGGAGCCTCTCCGTCTCTTCTCGAGTCCTTTTCCTTCTTGTCAGATCAGCTCCCTGTCCTTCACTGACAGGATCTTCCAGAAAGATCTTTTTACCTCACGTTTTAACTGCCTTGTCATTTCTCTCACAGCTGCGCTCGTTTCCATGACAACTCCCTCAGCTGACTTCTAGCTGACTCACCAACCCCCTCTGCTGGTCAGAATTTATAAGGCAGCTCCCTTTTCTGACCTGCAGCTGGAATTGTGATTTTTAATCTCTGTTACCTGGCATGGGGTTCCCTTTCTGCCTCCAAGCATGACTTCACCTCTTAGAGGGAGGCAATGTCACTGTGACAACCGGACTCTGGGGTGTCACAAATGCAATCACTATTTTTCAGTAAAATGTCTATGGTCATTAGGATAAATTGTTTCAAATTAGCAATATCTTGATTGTCTCCGTATAAATGATATTACATTGCCATAAGTGTGTGTTTATATGTTACGATATACAGGAATAAAGTTGAATGACATCACTGTTAAGAAACTATCACTTTCTTTCCATAGAAATTTGTCCAAACACCTCCAAAACTGTAGTGCGATCCCTAGTATACGCTGGGTTCTGCAGGCCTATGGCGGTTAGTGTCCATTGATCCAGGCACTAAGGCTCTCAGTGAGAGAGAAAATGCTTGTGACAAAAGGACAAAGGTCACGTTAAACACATCCTTATGAGTTCTTTAGGGAACCCTTGAAAAATAGCTGCTACTAGATTTTCAACCAATAAGTATTTTCCCATCTTATTAATGAAAACCTGCAGTGACAAACGTTCAGTGATTTAAGCTAATGTTCTTTTACAGTACATGCATCAGTTGGATAACTACTGAGGAGGGATACATGTACAGTCATGGCCAAAAGTTTTGAGAATGACACAAATATTATATTTTCACATGATCTGCTGGCCTCTGGGTTTATGTGTGTTTGTCAGATGTTTTTATCACATACAGAAATATAATTGCAATCATATTATGAGTAGCAAAAGGTTATATTGACAGTTAGAATGAGTTAATGCAGCAAGTCAATATTTGCAGTGTTGACCCTTCTTCAGGACCTCAGAAATTCTCCCTGGCATGCTCTCAATCAACTTCTGGATCAAATCCTGACTGATAGCAGTCCATTCTTGCAAAATCAATGCTTTTATTTTATCTGAATTTGAAGGTTTTTGTTTGTCCACCCGTCTCTTGATGATTGACCACAAGTTCTCAATGGGATTAAGATCTGGGGAGTTTCCAGGCCATGGTCCCAAAATCTCTATGTTTTGTTCCCAGAGCCATTTAGTTATCACCTTTGCTTTATGGCAAGGTGCTCCATCATGTTGAAAAAGGCATTGTTGATCGCCAAACTGCTCTTGGACGGTTGGGAGAAGTTGCTCTTGGAGGACATTCTGGTACCATTCTTTATTCATGGCTGTGTTTTTAGGCAAGACTGAGAGAGAGCCCATTCCCTTGGCTGAGAAGCAACCCAACACATGAATGGTTTCAGGATGCTTGACAGTTGGCATGAGACAAGACTGGTGGTAGCGCTCACCTGGTCTTCTCCGAATAAGCCGTTTTCCAGATGTCCCAAACAATCAAAAAGGGGATTCATCAGAGAAAATGACTTTACCCCAGTCCTCAGCAGTCCACTCCCTGTACCTCTTGCAGAATATCAGTCTGTCCATGATGTTTTTCCTGGAGAGAAGTCGCTTCTTTGCTGCCCTCCTTGAGACCAGGCCTTGCTCCAAGAGTCTCCGCCTCACAGTGCGTGCAAATGCACTCACACCTGCCTGCTGTCATTCCTGAGCAAGCTCTGCACTGCTGGTAGCCCGATTCCGCAGCTGAAACACTTTTAAGAGATGGTCCTGGCGCTTGCTGGTCTTTCTTGGGTGCCCTGGAGCCTTTTTGGCAACAAGGGAACCTCTCTCCTTGAAGTTCTTGATGATGCGATAGATTGTTGACTGAGGTGCAATCTTTCTAGCTGCGATACTCTTCCCTGTTAGGCCATTTTTGTGCAGTGCAATGATGACTGCACGTGTTTCTTTAGAGATAACCATGGTTAACAGAAGAGAAACAATGATGCCAAGCACCAGCCTCCTTTTAAAGTGTCCAGTGGTGTCATTCTTACTTAATCATGACAGATTGATCTCCAGCCCTGTCGTCATCAACACCCACACCTGTGTTAATGGAGCAATCACTGAAACAATGTTAGCTGGTCCTTTAAAGGCAGGGCTGCAATGATGTTGAAATGTGTTTTGGGGGATAAAGTTCATTTTCTAGGCAAATATTGACCTTGCAAGTAATTGCTGTTAAGCTGATCACTCTTTATAACATTCTGGAGTATATGCAAATTGCCATTAGAAAAAATGAAGCAGTAGACTTTGTAAAAATTAATATTTGTGTCATTCTCAAAACTTTTGGCCATGACTGTATTTTCCTCATTAAAATATTGTATACCAACTCAAAATATTAGCCCAAATCTAACACTACAAACAACCCATTTTCTCAGATTTGCATATTACTAGAATAGAATTAGATCACAATTCATACATTGCTGTAAATTGCTTTTCATTAAGATTAATTTTATTTTAATTCTTGTCTTTTGTTTCTCTTGCAATAAGTTCAAATCCCTTTCAATTGTATTTGGTCTGATGAAGGCCGAGATGTTATTGGATAATAGTACGAAATTTATATTTTGCACCCAAAGACATCACTATTCCATGCCCCAACCCCCACTCCCAATAATATCCAACTTCTGGAGCATGGCACTTTATTACACATTGAAAATGCCTAAATATTCATTACTGTTATTTACCAGCAAATCTAGAAAGAAACATTACATAGCCACCCACAAAAAAGGTTAATCAGAACTGCCAGGTCACTAGCTGGATAAGGTTTCTTTTTTGTTTGTTAAAAAAGATAATGGTCTCAGACCATGTATTGACTATCGGGAACTAAATAAAATCACTGTAAAGGTACTGTCACACTTAGCGATGTACCAGCGATCCCGAACAGCGATAAGACGCTCGTACACCTCTGCACTGTCTGTAAAAGACTCAGATGCAATTCTGTATTTGATAAACTTGAAAAATATATTTTCATGGTTCAGGAATTAAACTTCCTGGTCTTATATCTAGTCCGCCAAAGGCTTCTGAATGGATACTTCTAAGATACAAGCTATTATGGATTGGGGTCAACCCAAACCTCGAAGACTTTGAAAATCTTTCTTGGGTTCACTAAGTAATTACTATTGTAAATTTTCAAAAAATGTTTATAAAAAAGTTCCTTTTCAGAAAATCTAAAGGGTATGTCACACTAAATGAGATCTCTAGCGATATTGCTAAAGCGACATCGATTTTATGACGCAGCAGCGACATCGCTGGCGATGTCGATGTGTGTGACATGTAGCGGCGACGTTGCCCCCGCTGCGATGTCGCTGATCGTGCATGAACATTCAGGACCATATTTTGATCGTTGGCGTCCCGCTGGTGACCCTGAATCGTTTTGTTTGACCCCTTTTGTGAACGACGGGCGACCTCGTTGGCGACTTATATGACAGCTGCGCAGGCGGGACAAGGTTTATTTTGTAACGCCCCTCTGCTCCGATTGGTGGCCACAACATCACCTCAGCAATAAATGAAAACGTCCGTAGTTTACGTAGCTACATGCCTTTTCCGAAATCCGTGGCGGAATGGAATAAAAATGCTTTGGATTTTGAGCGTATTTGGCAGTTCCCAAGCTGTGGGGGTGCCTTGGATGGCAAACATGTTCGTATCACGCAACCAGCCAACAGCGGCAGTTTTTTCTATAACTACAAGGGCTACTTCAGCGTGATCCTCATGGCCCTTGTGAACGCCAATTATGAATTTATAAACGTTGATGTTGGCATGAATGGGAGGGTTTCAAACGAAAGCGTTTTGGAGCACACTATTTTTGGTGAACGCTTGAATAACTCAGAACTGCATTTGCCAACCAACATTGACACCACCGCGAACCTTAATTTTGTGTTTGTGGGCGATGAAGCCTTCCCCCTTCATGCGCATCTGTTGAAGCCGTACCCACAAAAGACTTTGACAGAGGAAAGGCGCATTTTTAGTTACAGACTGTCTCGGGCACGCCGCGTATTGAGAATGTGTTCGGCATCATGGCCAACCGCTTCAGGGTTTTCCACACTCCAATCAACATGAAGCTGGAATCTATAGACTCCGTGGTGTTGGCCTGTTGCGTGCTGCACAATTTGCTACGGCAACGCGATGCTGCAGCATACAGTCTGCCTGGCTTCATGGACTCAGACAGCGATGGTGATGTGGTAATGGGAGAATGGCAAGAAAATGATCCCGCTATTGCAGGACTTCAATCTGTAAATCTTGGCCGGACCAAGGACGATGCAAAGGCCTGCCGAGACAAGTACTGCCAATACTTTAACGGACCTGGTGCTGTGACTTGGCAGCATCAGATATAGCTATCTTGTAAAACATTAATTGCTTATCCTGTTTTAAAACTTTTTGTTAATAAAAAAAATTTCTTTCAAATTTTGTGTTTCATTGTAATTTCAACAATTTGGGAAAATTAATGTGGATAACGCAAAAGGGTGGTCAGATGGGGAGGGGTCAGTAACTCTAAAAATAGAGTTGAGATGGGGAGGGTGGAGTACAGGGGATAACTCCAAAAAAAGGAGTGAGATGGGGAGGGGGGAGTTATGGGGTGTGGGATACTCATTGGTGTGATGGGGTGGGGGAAATAATGTCTAGAAGGCAAAAATAGAGTTGAGATGGGGAGGGTGGAGTACAGGGGATAACAAAAAAAGAGGGGTGTGATGGAGAGGGTGATGGGCAGATGGCAAGATAAGGGGTGTGATTGGAGCAGTGGGTGGAAGGAAAAACAAGGTAAAGCCCACAAATTTGCATCTATTGTACTTTCTCAAAGAGGCCGCGGGATAACAATGACGCATCTGCGTTCCCGTGCGCCGTGACGTCATGACGCTGGGGTGGGCGGCGTTAATGCGGCCTAGAGAAAAAAGTATTCTTAAAAATATGGCATCCAGGCGTTCTGTACCCTGGGGTGAGCCCGAGGTTCGCTTCCTAATCCAGGAAGTCAATGCACGGGATTATAATTGTGTCAGACATGCCCGGCCCATGCTTCATAAAAAGAGGGTATTAAAAAAAATTAAAAGAGGCCTAATCTGCAGGTTCGGCGTGGAGCGCACAACGACACAGATACGTAATAAACTTGCGGATCTGCGCTACCGGTCCATTTACCGCATTGACAACATCAGGTCCACCAACCAAAATGGAGATGGTGAGTGTTTTTGACAGGATCAGCAAATTTTTTTTTTTATTTGAAAATTTGTCTTTTGAATTGTGCTTTACCGCTTCCTATCTGACATTGCACGTTCTGCATTTGATATGTGTTAAATTGTTAACACTTTGCACGATGGCATGAGGTTATGCTCGGACCTTGCAAAATGGTAAGCTGAAAGTGAAAGTTAAAAGAACTTTGAATCTTTATTTTTCTTTTTTTTTTGGGTTACTTTAAAATAAAGATGAACTTTTTTAGTTTTTTAAAAACATTTTTGTCAACTTGTTAGCGGAGTTTAAATAACGGTGATGATTTCACATGTCGCTGAACTATATTTAACATGCAGATATGTATGGATTGTTTTCCCTATCTCTAGGACAACCATCACCAGCAAGCCCAGCATCGCAGGCTGCTCTAGCCCCAGCATCTCCGGGGGATCAAGAAGGGTTACCACCTACCTCTTCGCCCCGCTGCCAGCCCATCTCCAGCATCATTCGAGGATATTGGTGTGGGCTCTCCATCCGGTAAGTTATGCAATTATTTTTCAAAAGAAAATATGAAAAAAAACGGAACTTAAACTTTTGTCTTTGGAAAGCCGTTGGTGCCACAGCTTCGGGGTGGGCAATTAGCCCCTCACCAGAGATAACAGACCCGCCACAAATCCATAAGTACAAAAACAAAAACCATGTCCCTTTTGTTTGTTGTGTTTCAATTGTTGACAGGTTTACGTTTTATCATTTCATCAACAGAAATCCCCACAGCACAAGCACTGCTGGCATCTCACCGGTGGATGAGAGCAGCTATGGCTGTCACTCTGGCAGCCATGGATGTGCACGGAGAGATGCTGGAGAGGTTATTGGCGGGCCTACAAGAGGGAGGCAGTAGGCAGTAATCTTTTTTTTTTTTTTTTTTTTTTATGTGTCTCTTGGTAAACACAATTGTTTGTGAAGTTCAAAAACAAATTATCAAATATAAAATAAAAGAAGATCAGAAATAAATATTTTTATATTTTCTGTTTATATACGTGTCTGGATGTTATTTTGAGTAAAAGATGTTCCTGTATACAGACAACTTTGTAGTGTTGTCAACCACAATGTCGAAATAACAAACAAAGCAAAGAAAACCAGATGTCTATTAATTTAAAATATAAAATTTTTATTAAAAACAATTAAATAAATTGTAAAAAAATATATATATACAGTATAGAAAACCAAATTTATATAAAACAAACTGAAAAACTATAATTGTTGGTAATAAAGGCCATTTTCATTTCCACGTTGCCTTGGGGGAGTGTAATAAAATTCTGGTGGAACAAGGGTTATGATGATGGTCCCTACTCATTGTTGGGTCAAGAGTCTCTGGATTCTGCGACAGAGTATTGGGTGTTCTGACGTCTGTCCATGAAAGCAGTCGTGTCCGTCAGTTTCCCCATTGCCGCTTGACTTAAAACTTGGAGCTTAAGCCTTTCGGCATGAAGACGCTGAACTGGATCCAGCGTGGGCAGCTTCTCATTCGCATAGAAGGCAAAGCCGGTCAGGTTCTGCGGTGTTGTAAGAACTTTTTTGGCCAGTTCTATAAATTCTGGGGTATCCGAGGTGGGGGCCTTTCTTTAGCAACCTGAAAATGTCAGTCGCCTCGGCACAGATGCGGATGGTGCAGATGGGGATGGTGTCTCCACTGTTTCCTCCTCTTGCTGTGTTGCGATGCTGTGTAGTTCGGCCGTCATTACCGGAGGTGAAGCAACTGCCTCTTCAGTGCCCTGTGTGAACAGAAAATACATGTAACATCAGAAAGCAAAAGAAATAAAGCTTCACACTTTTACAGTCAAATATAGCTACAATTTTGATAACGGGAATAGTATCTATTAGTGTTGAGCGACTTTTGGTTTTTTAGGGTCGAGTTTCGTTTCATGAAACCCGACTTTTCCAAAAGTCGGGTCGAGCAAAATCGGCCGACTATAGGGAAAAGTCGGGGTCGTCCCGAAACACGAAACCCAATGTAAGTGAATGGAGAATTAAAGTCGGCAGTGAGAGGAGGACAGGAAACACACCAACAGTGCCCATTTGAATGCCAAAAGCATAAATTCTTGTTACTGAAGCTTGTCAACCTTAATTAACTTCATAATACTAGTTACGCACTGAAAAATGGGGGTTATTTGGCTACAGTTGTGGGGGGGGGCTGGCTCCAGGTTTTCGTGGGCCCAGGGCCAAAGAGCGCCCCTTTAACACATACCACAACTCATGATGCTCCGATATGGCAGAGAAATAGCAGTATAGTACAATGAAAAATACTTCACTTCTTACATCTCATGATTGATATCCATTTTAAATTCTCCAATACCTCCAAAAACGGACAGTATATAACTCCATACAGTATTATGGCCAGCGCTTAGTGCGCTATACAGAGTAATGAGGCCCATATATTTCTCCATACGGAATCATTATTCCCATATAATGTTTCAAACCGTATATGATGAGCTCCACATAATGCTACAGTATATGTTGGTCCCAATGGATGAAGCTCCACTGTCTTATGGGCCCAAATAATGCTCCATATATAATGGTCCCCATTTCTACTGCTCTAGTGTATAATGGGCCCTGTAAATGCTGCTCCAGTGTCTGATGTCCACCTTTGGAATGCTCCAGTGTATGGTGGGCCCCATATATCATTCACCAGAGTATAGTGCTCCCCAAAAATTACTGTCCCAACACTGAAAACAATTACATAAGTCTCCTTGCTAGGGAATCCCTGCACTACTCTGAACTCCTTGTCGTCCTCATCTTCCATCTCAATGCACTTGGCTATTTAGGCCCTCCCACCAGCAGAGACACTTATGCATACTATGCGGTGCCCTGTGCCAGTGCCATCGCCCATGAGTATGCCCCCCCACCTGCTCAAGGAACCTGCACTTTCATCTGCACCTTCCTCTTTGTCACCGTGTAAGGTGGTATAGTATGCGGGAAGGGGAACCTGAGTTTCCTCTGGGTCAGATTCTGGCTGTGTAGAGTGCGAGAGGAATGTAGTGGTCTGGGTCAATGTACCAGCAGCATCATCCAGCAGTGGCTGGGCCTCAGTGAACTTGTGGCGTCCACAAGAGTACGGTCGCCACTGTGGCATTGCCTTCCTCCTAGGGAGTGTGTTGTCAAGCTTGGGAGCAATGAAGGATCTCTCTAGCAGTGAAACCAACACACAACACATTTCCCACTCCAGGCCAGCAGGGAGACCTCTGAACCTGACTGCTGAGGAGCTGCTCTCTGTGGTCGGGAGGAGGTAAGTCAGGGCACTCTGTGCAGGGAATGGGAAGTGTGTGGACGTGAGAAGGGGAGCTGGAGGATGAGCAGAGTTAAGGCTCACTCCGAGCTGGAGCGCATGGTCTGGATTCCGGTATCCGAGTTTGTAGGGACACTGACGTTCCTGCAGCAGAAACCAGGGGAAGTAGCAGCTATAAATGCTCTGTACGCAACTAAGGCTCGGAGGCCCCAGCATCGACGTGTGCGAGGCAGAAGGAAAAGGCTACAGATGTCTGCCATACAAGTAAAGTCTGAGGAACATCTGTTAGACAGGAGGCGTTTCAGTGAACCACGGTCCTGTGAGTGCTTCCCCCACAAATGCTAGAAAGGAGACGTTCAGGAAGGTACATGTTGGCGGAGTGTTGGAAGGGAGCTTTCCATTCTG
This sequence comes from Dendrobates tinctorius, assembly GCF_039654945.1. Classification (NCBI taxonomy): domain Eukaryota; kingdom Metazoa; phylum Chordata; class Amphibia; order Anura; family Dendrobatidae; genus Dendrobates; species Dendrobates tinctorius. The sequence continues at coordinate 15,491,435 of NW_027361742.1, forward strand.
GTCCCGAAGGTTGGCAGAGGTCCTGACCCGGAGGACACAGCACGGAGGCAGGCATCTGTGTAACCTGCAGACTGTGAGTAAAGCTTTGGAACTGCACGCTCTGGTGTCCTACAGTTATTCCAGCACCACTACATCTGGGTACCAGCACCTACACCGTCTGTGCCTTTCCCCCATCACTACATCTACTCCAGCTCCACCTGTGGGGAGCTTCACCATCTTTGCTGCACAACACCATCAGTCCCAGAGGATCTGCATGCAGCGTCGGCCTAACATCTATGTTGCCGAACACCACAGGTGGCGTCAAACTATCTATATAAACTCGTTACCCTTATACCACGCCATTTACATGGGCGCCCAGGGCCACCGTCCGGGTCACCGTTGCTGTGACACATCCCACTGACACCGGCCCAGTACCGAGTACCCCACAGCCCTGGGAGGGCGACCCATATGCCGACTGCTGATCGGGCAGCGTTATTCCCACGAACCTCCAAACAGCGTCCCTGAAGGCAAAGTTTTTGGTTTCCGGGGGGCAGTATGATTGCAAAGCTGAACCTTAAAGGAATGTCCAAAATGGCACCACCAGGAGTGGAGCCTGTGGCTTAATTGGACTGCACCCGGGAAACCACTACCATACAAGCTACAGAAAAGATGGACAGATTGCAAGCTTTGTCGATTCTGTGTGTGGTGTGGTATGTCCATTTGCAGTTGTGCTAGCGATTTCTCAGCTTTATTCCGTTAACGACCGAGACTCCGGCATGGCCCCGCGGTACGCGTCAAGCTTACTAGAGGGATACGCGAGGCTGTGGCACGTGAGATCGAGCAATAACAGGTCTAGCATTCCAGTAGATGTCCAGGGCTGCATGCACGCTACACTGAAAGGACCAGCTTTTGTCGCTTACAGGTGCAGATAACCTGCTGAACTCCGTTAGTGATGGGGATCTGGGATTCAGATTATTCCCCGCGAACAATGATTTCCCAGTAAGTTCAGGTCAACCGCAATTCCGGAGTTAGGCCTAACGGTCATTCCTGAAAAAATTACGTGTCCAAACCACAGGTGCTGTAGCTTGCTTAACAGCTCGGCAGCCGTTCTCAGGCCCAGTATGGATTCAACAACATTGTAGAAAGTTGATAAAGGGTACAGTTTCACCGGATAACACGTATATATGTAGCCTAGTTTACACATTAAAAATATATGTCTATAGATCAGGAGGCAGACTCAGATGTTCTCAGGCCCAGTATGGATTTGACCAGATTGTACAAAGTTGAGAAAGGGTACTTTATCACTGGATAGCAGGTATATATAGCATAGTTTAAACATGTAAAATCTCCGTGTTCTCAGTATGGATTACACAGCAATCTAAAAAGTGGAAAAAAGGAAATGCATTTGAGGCGTACACAACTATATACTTTTGGTGTTATTTTTAAATCTTCATATATATTTCTGTCTCAGTAATACAGTCCAGCCTCTCCGCAATAGGAAATGAGATGCATACAATTAGTGACATAAAGGCTATTGATTGCAGAAATCTAGGAATTATTATTCACGGGAAAAACTTCCGTCACAATTCTCATAGGCGATGCTGACCCTCAATTAATTTGTGTGTTGAGACAGTGAAAACATTTTTTTGTGAATAAAGTCTTGCTGTATCGCACTTCTGTTGATTCCATCACTGTTACTCATCTCAATCCAATTTTTATCACAGGCAGCGATGTAAACATGGTGCTCACTGGCTATCATGATCTGTCACGTAACTTTGGAGTACAAAAGACAGATGCCACAGGCCGTAGGCGATTCTATTTGATTGGCATGAGAGGGCACATTTTGAAATGTGCGCCGGAATGTCACACGTTTGTGAGTAGGAAAACTGTGAAAGCTGATGATAAACCACCACTGCATGTAATTGTGAATCGACGTCCATAATAAATGGAAGCCACTGATCATCTGGAGCTAGAGCCCGGCCAGCAGGACAGGGCATAGCTACATCTTAACCATCATCTTTCAGTTCAATCAATTTGTAGTGGCAGTCCCAGTGAAGGATTTGACAGCCCAGACTACACAGCGGAGGAGCAGGGAGAGGTAAACATTGCAAATGCTGGGGCCCTGCCCAAGCAAGGGAGGCACACTCGTGGGCATCGGTACTGGCACTGGGCCCCTCATAGTACGGCGGTGTGTCTGACGGCGGGTGTGCACCACCCCTGTCAGAGACACTTGATTGCACTATGAGGGTCCCTATGCCAGTGCCCGCGCCCAAGAGTCGGCCTACCCACCTGTCCAGGGCAACGGCACTCACACGGTTTTGTGCTCTAGGTGGTGACCCCGGCCATGGGGGGGGCCGCCCACTTAGGGAGGTTTACAAAGTGGCATATGTAGATGTGGGTCATTCAGCTGCTGCAAAAGGCGAAATAGGTCAAGTTCGCGGAATAGGAGGAGGACCAAAGCAAGCCATTTTTCTGTGAACCTATGTGTCATCAAGGGAAGGTGGGACAAAATCCTTGGAAACCCATGCATGGTTCATTTTAATGAAGGTTAGATCATCCACATTTTGGGTTGACAGACGGGTCCTTTTTTCTGTCAGGATTGATCCAGCTGCACTGAAGACTCTTTCCGATAGCACACTTGCAGCTGGGCAAGCGAGCTCCTGTAAGGCATATTGTGCCAATTCAGGCCAGGTGTCCAGTTTAGCGGCCCAATAGTCAAAGGGGAATGACCTGTGCGGGAGAACATCGATATGGGAGGAAAACTAGTTTGTAACCATAGTTGACAACTGCTGTCTCCTGTCACTTTCCATCGATGCTGTATTAACAGTTGTGTGAGCGGTCCGTGAAAAATCAGTCCACAACATTGTCATGAAACCCCTGTCTCCAACGCCACTTCTGCTGTGTGCACCACGAACACCTCTGCCAAGCTGCCCCCGGCCCGTATGGCTCGTGCAAGAACCATCACCGCTGCTGTGTGCTGTGAATGCCTCAACCAACCGATTAACCAGAGTTGCTTGTTTAGTAGCCAATATTAGGTCAAGGTTCTCCTGTGGCATGATATTTTGTAATTTGCCTTTATAGCGTGGATCAAGGATGCTGGCCAACCAGCAGTCGTTATCGTTCATCATTTTGGCAATGTGTGGGTCCCTTTTTAGGATCTGCAAGGCATAATCTGACATGTGGGCCAATGTTCCCGGTGTCAATGATGCACTGCGAGTGCTGGGTGGAGGAGCACTTTCTGGCAAATCCACATCCCTCCATTCACGCACAAACCCTGTACCAGACCATGCCATGCCAACATTTTCACTTGCCCCACGAGATGCATCCTCCTGCCCTAAGTAATCATCCCCCTCCTCTTCTTCCTCCACCTCGTCCAGTAGAGGTCCCTGAGCAGACAATGGCTGAATGTCATCAAGGATTCCCTCCTCCTCGTCAACATTGGCTGCAGACGCCTGCTCCTTAAGGTGCGTCAAAGTTTGCATGAGCAGACGCATAAGTGGGATGCTCATGCTTAGGATGGCGTCGTCTGCGCTTACCAGCCGTGTGCATTCCTCAAAACACTGAAGGACTTTACAGAGGTCTTTCAGCTTCGACCACTGCACACCTGTCAACTCCATGTCTGCTCTCAAAGTGCCTGGCCGTGTATCCTCCCACAAATGCATTATGGCCTGCCTCTGCTCGCACAGCCGCTCAACCATGTGCAGGGTGGAGTTCCACCTTGTTGCAATGTCGATAATGAGGCGGTGGTTGGGAACGTGGAGCAATCGCTGCAGCTTCTGCATACGAATGGAGTGTACAGGCGACTGGCGGATGTGCGCGCACAGTCTTCGCACCTTCTGGAGCAGGGCTGTCAACTCCGGATAATTATTGAGGAAGCACTGCACCACCAGGTTCAAGGTGTGAGCCAAGCAAGGTATGTGTTAGGCGTCGGATTCCTGGCACTGCACAGCGGGAATCCAGAGCTAGACATCCTGCGGTCTCCCATTCTCCTCCGACCGCTCAGACTCCTGCTCAGCACTCTCGACGAACCAGGCATTTCCCTCAGACTTGTTCTGTGAGCCTGGATGTTGCTGCCACCTCTGGTGCAGCAATGGTGGCACAACCTGCTTTGCAGGGAACTGCTCCGGAGGCTAAGTCCTCGTGCCGTGCTACTAGGCATGCCCGCAACTTGTCTTCCAAGTGGAGAGCAGGGGTCACATGTGCAGGTCCTATGTCGTATTTGATTGGTCCTTCCTATAGTACTGGAAGGTCCCAGAAGCGCATGGCTATAAAAAGCCCGCATGGCGGCACGGCCATGCGCTAGTGTAGCATATTATGCTGTGTGTGTATGGTGATGGATGCATGGACTGGTGGCTGACTTATTTGAAACCCCATCCCTCGGTTAATACGAATGGTGACAGATTGTTGGGTAGTCAGCTCCAGATTGTGGCAAGCTACACGCCACTGTGCCTCCTGCACTACACTCTAGCGTCCGACGGTGCTCGGTCATTCCGGCGCCGTCGTTCAGCGGCCATAGTAATTGCCGCGCTGCAGTAGCAGCGTCCTTGGCGTCTGCGTTTGCAACGTCACTCGCTGGTTAGCCTGTGAAGTGAACAGGGCCAGCGTCCTCATAAGTCTTTTGTGTTAGCGACTCTGTGTGTGAACAGAGCCGCTCTTAGCGTTCGGGTGATGTTAACCCGAGCGCAGAACTTCACCTTTTGGTGCATTCGCCATTACTCAGCAGCGGTCTTGTCACCTACCGCACGGTGGACCCCGGGCAGCGAACGCACCCCCTATTATTTATATCTGGTGCGTTCCGCCAACCCTAACAGTATGTGGCTGAGTTTTGAAAGGGCTGTGGCTGCCACAAAATTACGGCCGTTATCAGTAACTACCTTGCCTGCCTCAAGATGTGCACTGCCCAGCCATGACTCTGTTTGTCGCTGAAAGTACTTGGCCAGCACCTCGGCGGTGTGTCTGTCGCCCAAACACATCATCTGCAACACAGCCTGCTGATGCTTTCCACTAGCTGCTCGATAGGGGGACACCTCGTGTGCAACAGTGGTAGCTGCAGATGGAGTGCTCGTATGACTGCGCTCTGTGGACGAGCTATCGCTTCTGGAGGAGGAGGAGGAGGAGAGTCGAACGCCTACAGCCAACTGTTTCCTATACCGTGGGCTAGGCAGCACTGTCCCACCACCGCTGTCCCCTGTGGACCCTGCATCCACCACATTAACCCAGTGCGCAGTGATGGACACGTAACGGCCCTGGCCATGCCGACTGGACCATGCATCAGTTGTGAGGTGCACCTTGCCACTCACTGACTGCTTGAGTGCATGGACAATGCGGTCTTTCACATGATGGTGGAGGGTTGGGATGGCTTTGCGAGAGAAGAAGTGGCGACTGGCTAGGTCATAGCGTGGTACTGCGTAGGCCATGAGTTCGCGGAAAGCTGCGCTTTCCACCAACCGATAGGGCATCATCTCTAACGAGATTAGTTTGGCAATGTGGGCGTTCAAACCCAGTGTACGCGGATGAGAGACTGAGTACTTTCTTGACCTACTCATAGTGTCTGGGAGGGTGAGCTGGACTTGAGAGCTGCATATGGTGGAAGTAGCGGTGGACAGTGCGGACTGAGAGAGGGTTGATGATGGTAATGGAGTTGGTGTTCTTTCTGATGGCCTAGATTCATTCTTTCGTTGATATAACAGTGGGATTCCCTGACTGCTGTGGCCTTGCAATGACACCTCAACATTTGCTGCTGTGCTAACCGGTGGGCTTACAGTGGGGGAAACAATGTAGCGTTGCTGACTACCTTCTTTGTGATCAGTTGCACATGTGGTACTTGAGGTTTGGTGTTGTGTCCATGCTTGCAAGTGCATGCTGGTTAAATGTCTAAGCATGCAACTGGTATTCAAATTTTTCAGATTTTTCCCTCGGCTAAAGGTCTTTGCGCACTTCTTACAGATAACCTTGGCCTGATCATGAGGATTTTGTTCAAAAAAGTGCCACACTGCACTCTTCCTACTTTGGCAGACATTTTGCGGCCTAGCACGCTGTGATATTTTGACCATCTGGACAAGCTGTCCAGCAACTCTTTTGATTTTTGGAACCTGTCTTTGGAGTGCTCCGGGCCTGCCAGATAACAGCTGTTGCGATGTCGATGTCAGCCGTGGATGCTCCTCCTCCTCATCTGAGCTATTGGAAGCAGCACCCTCTTCCCCCAGTGGATGCCAATCTGGGTCAACAACTGGGTCATCCATCACCTCCTCTTCAATGTCATGTGCACCTTCCTCTGTGTCACCGTGTATGGTGGTATAGTGTGCAGGAAGGGGCACCTGAGTCTCATCAGGGTCAGAATCTGGCTCTGTACACTGCGAGGACAATGTAGTGCTCTGAGTGAATGTACCAGCAGAATCATCTATCAGTGGCTGTGCATCAGTGCACTCCATGTCAGATTCATCTTGGCCTGGGTAATTCACCATTTCACTTGATAATCCAGGCATGGTATGTGAAAACAGCTCCATGGAATAATCAGTAGTATGGCCTGCATCATCCTTCAATCTTGGTTGGGGTGAAGGACACAAGGAAAGGTGTGGTTCATGAACATGAGCCTCCAATGACGACTCAGTGCTTTTATTTTTTACAACTTCAGAAGAGGAGGCGATAGAGCTGGAGGCTGAGTCAGCAATGTTAGACAAAACTTTTTCCTGAAGCTCTGGCTTTAAAAGCGGTTTGCCAACTCCTAGAAAACTAAGCCTTCGAGGCCTTGTGGAGCCAGACGATGATGCAGGCTCAACACCTCCTGCATTTGGTCCTATTTTGCTTTTGCCACTAACATCAGATCCACCACCAACACCATCATTACTAGCTGCCAACCCCCGCCCAATTCCATGGCCTCTTCCACCAGCCTTCCTCATTTTTGGCAGAAATGTAGATAAAATCCAACAAACTATATAGTAATGTAAAACAAGGTACAAGGTGTCTATAGGACAGGGGAGATTTTGAATTTCTGCACACACTTGTGGACACTGGACACTTTTGGAGTGTGTGAGGCCCACTGAATATCACAGCGCTATGTCACAGGCTCGATGTCGCAGGTGGGAAAAATGTCACTAGAGGATAACGGAGATTTTGAATTTCTGCACACACTTGTGGACACTGGACACTTTTGGATTGTGTGAGGCCCACTGAATATCACAGAGCTATGTCACAGGCTTGTTGTCGCAGATGTGAAAAATGTGACTAGAGGATAACGGAGATTTTGAATTTCAGCACACACTTGTGGACACTGGACACTTTTGGATTGTGTGAGGCCCAGTGAATATCACAGCGCTGTGTCACAGGCACAAATTGGCTAGTGTATGACAAACTACAAGGTGTATATAGAATTGGGCAGAATAGGAATCTCCCTAGAGTGTAGGTCTGTAAGAACGGAACAAGTCCTCGACTTATCCTTACAGAGCGACACACAGCTTCACTGTGGCCGTGATAACAGCCGTTACACGGTACTGAGAGAGGAGCGTGCACGTACACGGCTGTCCGGTGTACGTAAAATTGTCAAGCTCCGTGTTTTTTAAGTATACGGACTGACACACGCTGTCTCTCTATAGTTATGAATGTGATCAAACAGCAAATATATTTAGCTGTTTGAAAACTAGACAAAACTAGAAGGTGCAGGTCTGTAAGAACGGAACATGTCCTCGATTTATCCTTACAGAGTGACACACAGATCGCTTCACTGCGGCCGTGATAACAGCCGTTACACGGTACTGAGAGAGGAGCGTGCACGTACACGGCTGTCCGGTGTACTTAAAATTGTCGAGCTCCGTGTTTTTTAAGTATACGGACTGAGACGCTGTCTCTCTATAGTTTTGAATGTGATCAAACAGCAAATATATTTAACTGTTTGAAAGCTAGACAAAACTAGAAGGTGCAGGTCTGTAAGAACGGAACATGTCCTCGACTTATTCTTACAGAGTGACACACAGCTTCACTGTGGCTGTGATAACAGCCGTTACACGGTACTGTGTGAGGAGTATGCACCGCTGTATGGTGTGAAAAAATGCACGCTCACTACCTCACCAGGATAAAAAAAAAAATTGGGATTGCTTTTAAAAAAGCAGTTTGCAGAGCAGTGGGTAAACTGCAATGCAGCCATCAGGAAGCCTTAGAAGGCAGCCTAACAACCAACACTGCTGATCCAGCAAAATATAGCCTCCACTTGCACTGCACACACAGTGACTGGTGTGTTGTACAGGCAAAATCGCTAGCAGCAGAAGCAGTTTTTGGTGTCTTCTTCCCTGCCTAACGCTCTCCCTACAAAATCATCATCATCATCAGCAGCTCTCCCTATTCTGAGATCAGCATGAGTAACATGGCGGTCGGCGTGCACGCCCTTTTATACCCCCTGTGACGCCCACCAAAGCAAGCCAATCACTTGCATACCCTTCTGAAAGATGGTGGTGACCCCTGCCTATGTCATCACGTTGCCTACAGTGTCCGTGGATCCTGATTGGCTGAAAAAGAGCGCAAAACAAACTTTTGAAACGCGACTTTAGCGCTTAAGTCGCCGACCTCGTGGCCGACCTCATCCTAGGGTCGGGTTTCGTTTCATGAAACCCGACTTTGCCAAAAGTCGGCGACTTTTGAAATTTTTCAACCCGTTTCGCTCAACTCTAGTATCTATGGTTATTTACTGTCCTCCAACGGTATGTCAAATAGGTAGGCCTCAAACGTTTTGATAGAGTAATAATTAGTAAGTTATGGGATAACGTGTGCTAGTGTGTCAATGTTTCCAGATTAATTAAAAAATTCTATTCCAAATGGCCATGTACATTCCTATGTGTACAACAAGAAAGGTACTTACTAGAGTTGAGCGACTTTGGTCGGATCGGGTTTCATGAAATTTGTTTCAGATGAAACTGGTCCGACTAGGGCAAAAAAAGTCGGAGTTTCGTCCGAAACCCGACCCCAATGCAAGTCAATGGGGAATAATAGTCGGCATTGAGTGGATGAATGTCATCCGCTCAATGCCGACTTTTATTTCCCATTGATTTGCATTGGGGTCGGGTTTCGGACGAAACTCCAACTTTTTTTGCCCTAGTCGGACCAGTTTCATCTAAAACAAATTTTGTTTCATGAAACTCGATCCGACCAAAGTCGCTCAACTCTAGTACTTACATCAACGACAGGGGAGTCCTGCTCAATCACTGGGTCAGGTGCCAACATAGATGTCATTTGTCTTGGGACTTCTTGGTCCCTTGTGAAAGACAGAAGTTCAAAATACCACAGTTTGGGGACATATACTTCTTCAGAACCTGCTCCAGACTTGGTAGAACTCTCGACTTTGTTAATTTCTTTGCGGTAAACTGTGCGGAGGGCCTGAATTTTTTTTTTCACAGATGCTTCATCTGCTGCCTCATTGGGGTAGTGGTTTTTCGTAAGCTCCACGAGCTTTTGATAAGCCTCCTTCTTTTTCTGACGGTTGCTATAATCAGACGACTTAATTCGCCATAAGCAAGGCATCGTGCGGTACATTTCGATAAAGTCCGGCAGGAATTCTTGCTTATCAGCCATCTGTAATAAAGAAAGGATTATGTTAGAATGGCACAAAACTAGTAACATTTTTTATTGCAAGTTATGATAAATTTAAATGCGAACATAGCCTAAAACTTACACAGCTTGGATCCTTAAATGACGGAGGGGGGCGCATCACAAACCAAAATGGCTGCCCCACCAAAAAATCTTTGATGGACAACAACGGTACACAGCTGGATAAAATGGCAGAGGTGGGCGCGGACGGCAGAAACTAAAATGGCTGCCCCACAAAAAAAAAATCAGTGATGGACGACAACGGTTAACACATGTGGATAAAATGGCGTAGGTGGGCAAGGCAGAAACAAAAATGTCTTCCCAACTAAAAAATTTGTGATGGACAACAACATTTTACACAGCTACATAAAATGGTGAAGGTGGGAGCGGCTGAAACTAATATGGCAGCCAGCCCCCCCAAAAAAAATTACGGCTGGACAACAACAGTTTAAGCAGCGTCGTAAAAAAGGCGTTGGTGTTGGTGGCACTAACAAAATGTTTCCGCACCAAAAACATTCTAGAGATGGCCGACAACTGTTAACACAGCTGGTTAAAAATGGTAATGCTGGGCGTGGCAGAACAAAAATGGCTGACCCCCAAAAAAATACAGAGATGGACGACAACTGGCAACACAGCTGCCAAGAAAATTGTAATGGTGGGCGCGGCAGAAACAAAAATGTACAATAGATGTGATAGCAGAGGGCGGTGGCAGGAAAACTAACAAGGCCACTGTATATAAAAACAGATCTAAATATTAAATATTACATAAAGTTCAAAAAATAAAATGACAAAAAAATTTTTTTAAATGATAAAATAAGTGGCTAACTTACAATTCAGTATTGAGATCCTGAAGGAATCTATAAATCTGGAACAAATGCAACAGCGCCACAGAATGGATCACAGGAGATGAATAGCTGAAGGCTGGCAGGACGCAATAGGGAAGGCTGATGTTAATTCATATGAAACAAAACAGCGCTCAAGAACAATGAAAGGGAGCGTTAATACATCGTCCTTTTATTACGTGGTCCTCCAATCACAAAGCGAGAGCTGTGACATTAAACAGTCAGGCCATACAGTGACCACCAATCTGTGCTGAGGGGCGTGGAAAAGGTTGCGCTCAATCACGCCTATCGAGGTCTTGGTCTTTTACAATACATGCTGTGTGACAGGTCCCAACGATCGCCGAGGTCGTTATACAGATCGCTGATCGCTAATGAGTCGTTTAGGAAATCTTCCCGTTTGGAAGCTAACTAATGATCATATAGCAATGTACTAATGATCTATGCCAGGTCGTGTCATTGTCGTGATCGCTGGTGCGATCGCTTAGTGTAACAGTACCTTTACTTGAGGGAAGACTCTGCTCTTCTGGCACATAGGGTCTCTGCATATGGAATACACAATCTATTGTAAGATAATTTCTTCTCCAATAGTCAAAAGGACTTCAACCCTTCCAAGTCTAAACATGTGGCTAAGCAGTACTATATGCAGCCACATATGGGGTATTGCCACATTCAGCAGAAATTGTGTGAGACACTTTTTTTGTCAGTTTTACTTATTTCACCATGTCAAAATTAAACATCCGATGCTTAAACAAATTTATTGTGTTAAAAATGTAATCATTTTTCTTCACTGCCCAATGGTATAAAATTCTCTGACACACTCGTGTATAATCACTGCATGCTTAAATGAATTAATTGGAGATATGTAGTTTATAAAATGAGGTCATTTATGGGATGGGGGTTCTGCTTCTCTAGGCTCTTCCAGTGGGTCATTACACACACAAACTATAACAGCCAAATCTGCACTACAATATGATGTTGTCACGGATGTGTCAGAGGCTGCAGACTGTTGCACTGCATCTGTCTGCAGAAGGTCTCGGCTGTTTGCTTTGCAGACTAGTGGACACCTCCCAGGTGCTAATGCCTACACCTGGACCTGGGTGCTTATAATACTCTACTTCCTGTTGGGAGATGCGGGTGTTATTTCCTATTTGCACATCTCTCTTGAGACTTGGAGCTGTAGCAGTCTGCTAGCGTCCTCTTGGAAATTGGAGGGTGTCGGCGTGTATCTCAGAGTCTACTGAAGCTAAGTGTCCCCCTTGATGCATTTATCCTTGCTGTCTTTAGTGTTAATGGTATTGACTAGCGTTCACCCTGTCCTTCCCGATGCAGCGCTTATTGCACACAGGGATTAGGTATCCTGCTTGTCGATAGGTGCAGAACCTATATAGGGATGGTAGAACAGACAGGCTGATGTTAGATCAGTTCAGGGGTCTCCACTTCCCCCTTCCGTTGTGTTTGGTTCCCCTTCCCTTATCCCTTTATGTTGCACTTACTCTGTCCTACACTGTGCATGACAGATGCTTCTTCCCTTCTCAGCTTTCCACTAAGCCTGAAAAGTAGTTCCTGATTACATGTATGGCTTTGGCGCACTAAGAAGAAATTGTACAACAACCTGTGAGGTCATTTTTTTCTTATTATCCCTTATAAAAATTAAAAACTTGGGGCTAGTACAGCAATTTAGTGGTAAAAATGTAATTATTCTTTCTTCACCACCCAATGGTATAAAGTTCTGTGAGTGTCATTTTGGTTTCAATATGCTCACTGCAATCCTAGATAAATATATTGGAGGTGGGTAGTTTATAAAATGAGGTCACTTATGGGGATTTCGACTGTTCTGGCACCTCAGGGTCTCTGACAATGTGACGTGGCACCTTCAAACCATTCCAGCAAAATATCAACTCCAATATGGTACTCGTTCCCTTCTGAGTTTTCCACTATGCCTCAAAAGTAGTGCTGAGCGATACCGTCCGATATTGAGAAATATCGGATCGGATTGGATCGGCCGATACCCAAAAAGTATCGGGTATCGCCGATTCCAACACCGGAAGTCCCATTCAAGTCAATGGGACAGAAATATCGGAATTAAAAAACCCCTTTCTGTACATGCACATCCTGTTCGTGAGGGGGGAAGAGTGTGGGCGGTGCATGGGCGGACACTGTGCGTGTCTGTGTGTGCGGGCGGGGTCTGTGCGGGCTTGCCGGGGGTCTGTACGGGCCTGCCGGGGATCTGTGCGGGCTTGCCAGGGGTCTGTATGGGCCTGCCGGGGGTCTGTGCCGGCTGCTGGGGGTCTGTGCGGGCCTGCCGGGGATCTGTTCTGAACGGGTAGCCGAGGAGGAAATAAACAAAACAAGCTAAGTCTCAGAAAACCAAAGAGGTTGGTAACTATGCAGACAGCAGACCCCTGATCCTAACACGCAACTAGCAGCAGTCGTGGAGCATTCCTACGGTGGTCCTAGACGCCTCGTCACAACCGGAGACCTAAATAAGCCTAAAGTAGGAAAAGAGGAAAACTAACTGCCCCAGAGCAGACCCCAAAGGAGAGACAGCCCCCCACATGTATTGACGGTTAAACCAGATGAAAACACAAACAAAGGCAGGAAAATAGGCTGAGCAAACGATGGGGCCAAACTAACTAGAAAGGACAGGAAAGGAAAGAAACTGTCTGCACCCTACAAACCCTACAAAAATGTCCAACACAACTGATAGCAAAATTAACCCTGAAGTCACTAGACTTCTCCCTCTATATCAGCACTCTGAGATATACTGAGACAGAGCAAAAAGAGGCCAATCTAATAAGGGACAAAAAAAAGACAATTTAGCAAATAAGTGTGGAAATTCAGCACAGCCCAGCCAGGCTGGCTGACCACACAAAAAAATTAAATGACCAACAAGAGCAAGTGTGAACATTAGCAAAAAACAAACTTATCTTGAGATGACTGGAACAGAGCTGAGTCATAGACCTGAGAAGCAGACTGAATCACCAGCACTAGGATAGGGTGTCGGCTGTCTTATATCCATTCTGATCCTCCAGAGATGCAATCGTTATCTTCCTCACCAGGTGGCAAATCACTACCACTTAAACCAACCTCTCTACCTCCTGTCACCACCAGAGGGAGAATGGAAGGGGAACTCTCAACTGGTGGAGCAGAAAATGAGCTCATAACAGGGATCTGTGCCAGCTGCCGGGGGTCTGTGTGGACTGCTGGGGGTCTGTACGGGCCTGCCGGGGGTCTGTGCCGGCTGCCGGGGGTCTGTGCGGGCCTGCCGGGGGTCTGTGCCGGCTGCCGAGGGTCTGTGCGGACTGCTGGGGGTCTGTACGGGCCTGCCCGGGGTCTGTGCTGGCTGTTGGGGGTCTGTGCGGGCCTGCCGGGGGTCTGTGCCGGCTGCCGGGGGTCTGTGCGGACTGCCGGGGGCCTGTCAGGGGTCTGTGCCGGCTGCCGGTGGTCTGTGTGGGCTGCCGGGGGTCTTTGTGTTTGTGTGCAGGCATCGTCCAATGACAGTGATTGACACATTAGCCAATGATGGGACAGTAGTAGTCCCATCATCCGGCTAATGTGTTGAATGTAAAACAAAAAAAAAAATATACATGCTACATACATACTACATATATAACATTCATACAACATACATACATACTACATACATGCTTCATATATACTACATTCATACAACATACATACATACTACATATATACCACATTCATACAACATACATACATTCATACAACATACATTCATACTACATACATACTACATATATACAATATTCATACATACATACTACAGTACATATATACTACATTCATACAGCATACATACATACTACATACATACTACATATATATACAACATTCATTCAACATACATACATACTACATACATGCTTCATATATACTACATTCATACAACATACATACAGTACATACTACATACATACTTCATATATACTACATTCATACAACATACATACATACTACATACATACTACATATATATATACAACATTCATACAACATACATACATGCTACGTACACACTTCATATACACTACATTCATACAACATACATACATACTACATACATACTTCATATATACTACATTCATACAACATACATACTACATACTACATACATACTTCATATATACTACATTCATACAACATACATACATACTACATACTTACTTCATATATACTACATTCATACAACATACATACATGCATACTACATACTACATGCATACTACATATATACTACATTCATACAACATACATACAACATGCTACAGACATACAACATACATACATACTACATACAATACATTCATACATTACATACATATAGACATACAGTTCATATAACATAGAGTACATACCATCACTTGTCACTTTGATCCCCGAAGCCAGTGTCATCTGTGAAAAAATATGAAAATAACAAACAACCGATATACTCCCTGATCCGCAGAAATCCACGAGTGTCCCATGCGAGTATGTACTCTGTTATATGTACTTTATGTCTATATGTATGTATTGTATGAATGAAGGAATGTATTGTATGTAGTATGTATGTTGTATGTATGTTGTGTGTCTGTAGCATGTTGTATGTATGTTGTATGTATGTAGTAAGTATGTATGTACTGTATGTTGTATGAATGTAGTATGTATGTATGTATGTTGTATGTAGTATGTATGTTGTATGTATGTAGCATGTTGTATGTATGTTGTATGAATGTAGTATACATGTATGTATGTATGTTGTATAAATGTAGTATGCATGTTGCATGAATGTAGTATATATGTAGTATGTATGTATGTTGTATGAATGTGGTATATATGAAGTATGTATGTTGTATGAATGTTGTATGTATGTAGTAAGTATGTATGTACTGTATGTTGTATGAATGTAGTATGTATGTATGTATGTTGTATGTAGTATGTATGTTGTATGTATGTAGCATGTTGTATGTATGTTGTATGAATGTAGTATACATGTATGTATGTATGTTGTATGAATGTAGTATGCATGTTGCATGAATGTAGTATGTATGTAGTATGTATGTATGTTGTATGAATGTTGCATATATGTAGTATATATGTAGTTTGCATGTAGTATGTATGTATGTATGTTGTATGAATGTAGTATGTAGTATTGTATGTATGTATGTTGCATGAATGTAGTATATATGTAGTATGTATTTATGTATGTATGTTGTATGAATGTAGTATATATGTAGCATGTATGTTTTTTTTACATTCAACACATTAGCCGGATGATGGGACTACTACTGTCCCATCATTGGCTAATGTGTCAATCACTTTCATTGTAGCAGGTATAGCCCGATGGGACTTGTAGTCCCATCAAAAGATGCCTGCGCACACACACAAGACCCCCGGCAGGCCCATACAGACCCCCGGCAGCAGGCACAGGCCCGTACAGACCCCTGACAGCCGGCACAGGACCCCGGCAGGCCCGTACAGACCCCCGACAGCCGGCACAGGCCCCTGGCAGGCACATACAGACCCCCGACAGCCGGCACAGGCCCCCGGCAGGCCCGTACAGACCCCCGGCAGCCGGCACAGGCCCCCGGCAGGCCCATACAGACCTCCGACAGCTGGCACAGGCCCCCGGCAGGCCCGTACAGACCCCCCGCAGGCCCATACAGACCCCCCGCAGGCCCATACAGA
Organism: Dendrobates tinctorius; assembly: GCF_039654945.1. Lineage (NCBI taxonomy): Eukaryota > Metazoa > Chordata > Amphibia > Anura > Dendrobatidae > Dendrobates > Dendrobates tinctorius. The sequence continues at coordinate 15,507,514 of NW_027361742.1, forward strand.
CCCCCCGCAGTCGGCACAGACCGCGCATCATGATGCACACAGACCGCGCATCATGATGACATCATTTCAGCAGCCAATCACAGCCACAACAGTGGCTCATTGCATTATGGGAACTTCTGATTCCGGTATCCGATATTGAAAAAATATCGGTACTCGGTATCGGAACTCTGATACAGCGAATATCGGCCGATACCTGATATTTGCAGTATCGGAATGCTCAACGCTACTCAAAAGTAATTTTTGACCACATGGAGTATTGGCATATTTTGAAGAAATTGCATAGCAAATTGTATGGTTCATTTTCTCCTATTATACTAAAAACTTGGGGCTAAAGCAACATTTTAGTGGAAAAACAGTAATTTTCTATTGACTAGGCCCAATGTTATACAATTTTGTGATTCGCCTGAGGGTTAAAAATTCTCCCTACTCCCCTAGATGAATTCCTCAAAAGGTGTAATTTCCAAAAAGTGGTCACTTGTGGGGGGTTCTGCTGCTTTGGCATGTCAGGGGCTGTTCAATTGTGGTTTGACATCCACAATCTATTCCGGCCAAACTTGTGCTCCAGAATTCAATTGGCACTCCTTCTCATCCAAGCCATGCCATGAACACAAACAGCAGCTTTCCACTAAATATGGGGTATTGGTGTACTCAGGAGAAATTGCACAACAAATTGTATTGTCCTTTTTCTCCTGTTCCCCTTGTGAAAATGAATAATTTGGGGTTAAAGCAACATTTTTGTGGGAATAATTTGATTTTTTTCATTTTCATAGCTCAACCTTATAGAATACTGTGTAGCACTTGCAGGTTCAAGGTGCTCACCACACCTCTACATAAGTTCCTTGAGTGATGTAGTTTCCAAAACTTATATGGTGCTCCTTCCCTTCTGAGCCCAGCTGTGCACCCAAACAGTAGTTTTCTACCATGCACTGGGCATTGGTGTACTCAGGAGAAATTTAACAACAAATTGTGTGGTCCATTTTTTCCTGTTATTCTGGTAAAAATAATAACTTTGGGCTCAAGCAACATTTTTTTGAGAATATTGTGATCTTTTATAGAGACTGTGGAATACTGGCTCTGTCGGTAGAAAGAATCCTGGAAGCTCCGTGTAATCCTGGAAAGGCTGATCCACCCGGCAGAGGTATCTGAATGGTTCCATGAGGGGAGGCTCGGCCAGCCTAAAGAGAAATCCAGAGTGTCCAGAGAGATCCCGGATAGGGAACTGCCAGCAGAGGATTCTGGAAAAGGGAAATGAATTTCCGATAGTAATTGGCGAATCCCAGGAACCGCTGAATAGCCTTGATTCCCTCAGGTCGAGACTACTTAAGCAAGGAGTAGACCTTCCATGGATCCATCTCGACACCAGTATTGGAAATGATATAGCCAAGAAAGGATAAAGACCTGTGTTCAAACAGACATTTCTCAAACTTCGCGTAGAGACGATTCTCCATCAATCTTTGAAGAACAAGATGAACATTCCTTCTGTGAGTTGGTAAGTCAGGAGAAAACACCAGGATGTTGTCCAGATACACCACCACACAAACATAGAGCAGATCACGGAATACGTTATTGACAAACTCCTAGAAGATGGTGGGTGCATTGCTTAACCCGAAGGGCATCACCCGATATTCGTAGTGACCATCTCGCATGTTGAAGGCGGTTTTCCACTCATCCTCTGATCATATTCTGATGAGATTGTAAGCCCCATGGAGATCCAACTTGGTGAATATCCTGGAATCTTGAATACGATCAAAGAGCCCTTGAATTAAGGGAAGAGGGTATCTGTTCTTTACTGTTATTAGATTGAGATCACGGTTGTCGATGCACGGGCGAAGATACCCATCTTTCTTCTTAACGAAGAAGAACCCAGCTACAGTCGGGGAGGACTACTTCTGGATAAACCCTTGAGCCAAATTCTACTTGATGTAATTGGACATGGCTTGAGTCTCAGTGGGAGAAAGAGGGTAGATCCTATCTCGAGACGGAGTAGATCCAGGGATGACATCGTTGGGCCAATCGTAAGGCCTGTGAGGAAGAAGAGTCTCAGCCGCCTCCTTGTTGAAAACATCAGTGAAGGACCAGTAGCCAGCAGGTAACCCAGATAAAGCTGAAGGCGGCCACAGGGTAAACCAGGCCATACTGGTTTGAGGCAGTGATCATGACAGGACTGACCCCATCGAAGGACATCTCCTGACCGCCAATCAAGGACAGGTTCATGGAGGCGCAGCCACAGAATACCTAATAGAAATGGTGGAGAAAGATTCAGTAACACATAGAAGGTAATTTTCTCCCTATGGAGTGCTCCGATTTGAAGCTCCACCTCTTTGGTGATACCAAGAATGAGATCCTTCAGGGGTCTTCCATCTACGGAGACAATGTGTCGGGACCACTGCAGGGGAACAATTGGAATCCCGAACTGCCTGGCCACAGCTTGCTGGATAAAATTTCCACCAGACCCAGAGTCAAGATAGGACGTCTCGGAGAACCGCACCTATCCGAAGATCACCTATATGGATATAGTTAATGGAGGAGAGGAATCATTATCACCTAGGGAGGCCTCCCTTACCTGTCCTAGGTTTAAGAGTCTTCCGAGCCTCTCCTCATGTTGATTCCTCTTCACCTTAATGCGGCCAAGCTCCATGGATTCATCCTCTGGGACTGGAACAGGACAAGGCGGAAACCGTGATTTCGGTGAAGGAGAGGCAGGAAAAGGAAATCGCTTCTCAAGAAACCTTTCTCGGGAGTGCTCCTGGAATCACCAGTCAATCCAAATGGCGAGGGATATGAGATCATCCAGGGTCTCGGGTAGGTCCCTAACTGCCATTACATCCTTGATTCTTCCGGATAATCCTCGACGAGAGGCTCATTGGTCCACTGGAGCTCCGAAGCCATGGTGCAGAAATGGATGGCATACTGACCAACAGTGAGAGAACCCTGTTGTAAATTAAAGAAAGACTCCATGATAGATGTGGCATGACCAATGACCAGGCTCATCAAATATCTCGTGGAACATGTCCACGGATTCCTGCAGATCAGATACAATGGGTTGATTCCGCTCCATTATGGGGTTGAACCAGGGTAAAGCCTCTCCCTCCAGGTGAGAGGCAAGGAAAGCAACTTTGGCCATGTCAATTGGATAATGCTGAGGAAATAAGCGAAAATGCAGCAAGCATTGGTTGAGAAATCCTCTGCACAACTTGGGATCACCATCATAACGAGGAGGCTTGCAGAGACGAGGACAGGGTCCTGTAGTGGGCACAAGCATCAGATGCTGTACCGGAGGCCGAAGGACTAGGGAAGCAGCAACCAGCTGTACCTTAGTTAACCAGTCATCTACGGAGGTCATGTAGTCCAACAGGTGGATCTTCATCTCAAGTTGGCCATTGAGTTCCTGATGGAACTCTGCTAGCTGGGTCGCGTTTGTGGGCTTGGCAGCCTCTTTGCATGAAGACCACTAGCTGATCCTGGCTCTGACGAAATGCAGCCAGCTCTCTCTGGGCTGAGAATCAGGTATCAGTGGAGTCCATGGCCTGTGCAAACTGTTATGCCCACAGGGCGTGATGATGTATAGTGGACTCACTATACCACAGATGGTGCAGAGGCAGCTGTATACCCGATATTCAACAGACAGGAGAATGAGCTTCAAAAAGCCAAAGATATTTATTATCAAAAATTTAACGAAAGGGAAAAGGTGCCTGAGGCGAGGACCCTCTAGATCATGGCAACTGTATCGCATAGTGGAGCACTGGGCAAGGTGTACCTCCTCCCGTCACAACACCAGGAGGCCCAAATGCCAGCAATCCAGGACCAGAGGGATGACCTGTACAGACCATATAGAAGAGACTGTGGAATACTGGCTCTGTTGGTAGAAAGAATCCTGGAAGCTCCGAGTAATTCCGGACAGGTTGATGCAGCCAGCAGAGGTATCTGGATGGTTCTGTAAGGAGAGGCTCCGTCTGAAGAGGAATTCAGAGTGTCCAGAGGGATCCATGATAGGGAACTGCCAGTAGATGATTCTGAGGAGACAGAGGTAACAGTAACAATGCAAAGCAACAGTCTTCAGATCGCAAAGCACAACAGAGTGTGGCCTGAGCAGGACACAATGTCCCTACAGAATGAACACGTTACCCTAGCACCTCCCTCAAGGGGAGGATGCCTTTTATGCACAGAGCATCACAGCATAGGCAGCCCTAATAGAGAACAGTTACCCTGCTGTTTTAAATATGCACAGGAAACAGGGCGCACCTCCTACGACCATTTCCAGGAGATCTGCCAAGGGGACACAGGTTCCTTGCAGAGAACAGAGCCCACGATCATCTGGAGCCATGGACAGGGTGAGTTAGGTTCATAGCATTGCATGAGGTGCGCCGGTCTCCCTTTCCATGAGAGACAGGGCCCGTGGCTGAGGGCATGACACAACCACAGAGCATAGGGCACAGGACCTATATATTAGCTTATTCCAAATTTCACCTACATAGTATGGAGCACAGTATTTCTAAATTATCAGCTTACAACTTTCACCCACAGAGTATGGGGCACAGTACCCCTACATTAGAAGCTACAAATTTTACACACAGAGCATGGACCACAGCACCGTTACATTAGCAGCTTAAAAATTTCACCCACAAAGCTATACTTTTATCTTCAGCACAGTAGAGCAGTCACAGGTAAAAAGTTTGTAGTTTGATTCTATATACAGATAGCGGAAGCATGCTACCGCCAGTCCCAGACACTTTGCCTTGGAACACCTATCCAATGCTGTTGCTTTAGGGTCACGGGTGCCTGAAGTGTTTCCTTTGAAAAAAATATTGTTCCAAATAGGTAACCTTTGAATACTTCAGCTAGGGATAATGGAATTGTACTCCATTTCTATTTTTTTATTTGTTTGAACTGGGGCCATGATTTAGATGGGACCCAATGGAACTCAAAGTGGAGTAACTGGAGGCACTTTCAGCCATCCAATCTCAAAAAATAGAGAATCAGTTTCTATTCCAGAGAGGCAGCCTGATAAATGTGTACCACATCCAAAGAAGGCAGCAGTCAAGCAAATTAACCACTTCTCAACTGAATCAGCAGCTGATATTGAGAGACAGAATAGCCATCCATGACAAACAGGGGTAGATTAAGGGTAGCCAGGGCCCCGGGCTGTTCAGACTCTGTAGGCCCCCGGTCATGTGACGGGGTCATGTGACGGGGTCATTATATACCTGAAACAGATTATTCCAGAAAAATAGTTGCTGAGTGAAACTATAACCTGTCAAACATCCATTGATCTAGTCAATTTACCCTTCAGTTAGGAAGAAAAGAAAAAAAAAACACTTTCAGCCATAGTATTGAACAGTCCACTTTTAATCTGTAAATAAGACTGTTGCCAATTTTTGCAAGTTTCTCATCAAAAGTGCAACGCAAAACAGTTGAAAAACCGTTTAAAGTATCACATTTCAATTACAATACAATCAAATCAATGACAAAACTGTCAAATGCATAACTTATATAAATATTAAATATTACTTATAAGCACACATTTCAAAAGCTGCCAGAACCAGAAACTATAGATCAAAGTATCTTCTCAAAATATCTAAACTCAAGCACAGCACCAATCGTTTCAGGTATATCAGTACTAAATGCTATATGTTAATTTAACCTTTAACCAAGGGGTGTTAATAGAGACCCGTCAACATCAAACACGGGGAAAAGGCGGCACTCCAAGAGACCAATCCTAACCCGGAGCCAACATGCAAGAGAAATGGAAAATACCTCCCGATTAGGCAAAACTCGCCTTTTCTATGTAATAGAATCCATGTTGCTGCACAATGTAAAACTTGTTTTTTTCTTATCTCCAGTCAAAAGAAAATTAGATAATGATGTAGCGTATTGAAGCCGCAAAGACTGACATTCTGGAATCAGCCTATAACATTTGGGCCTGCTGGATATACTCCTATCCTGATCCTCTTCTAAACCCCTCCGTAAATATATCACCCTGAATGATATATATGAAATGACAAGCTGTTACTTTTGATCTTAAGCATAAGCTCTCTGTCTATATCAAGTTATTTACAAGACAAGCTATAATACAGTACACAAAATATACCAGACACTAGATAAAGTGTTTGGAATAAGTGAAAGTAATTGACTAAAAGTCTGATGAAAGACAGTATTCAAACATATTATCAGGATGTTTTTTCCAAAAGTAAACATCCCCCTCCATCCTTGTTATTTCTATGCATTATAATCATGTCTCTGACTAATAGTCAAGAACTTCCGGCATTGGGTAATTTTACGCTTTGAATTTGTCTCATCGGAATTTAAAACCCTCAATTAGACTTTTTTTTAAGCCTAAATTAACACATTTTTTTCTTGCATTTCTTTGCGCTGTATTCATCAATTATTTGGGATACATCAAGGGTTTTCAAAAGTTTGCATCCAATGCTTAAAAGAGAAGGTGATTTAACCGCTGTTGGCCCATTTGACTCCTAAGCTCATTTTTTATTCTTTTGAGTTTTGAAAAAGACCTTTCGCCAGTACAGTTTGACACCATCATACTCAAATATATCCTGAGTATAATTTCAGTGTTACAAAATGTCTGAGTTAAATTATGTTCATGTAGAAGTAGAAACAAATTCAGTTCAGAAAATTCATTTTTTCCTGTCTTCTCTCTTATAAAGGAGGTGGATAAAAATTTTGAAAACTGAACTAACTCTGTTTCAGTTACTCCTGGCATTAGGTCTTCTGGATATGAATGAACAAGATTGCTTCCAGCATCTTTTATGTCCAATGGAGAAAGTTTTGACAAATTTGGAGCAAACATCTGAATATGCTCCAAGACGTTGCCTCAGGCCACTCATTAGGTTGTCTATGAGACCCATAAAAACTTCAATTTTGAATTTATCCCTTGCGGTTAAGACAATTGCTTCAGAGTTACCATCATCATAGCGCCGATTTCTGTGCCGAAATCGACGTACAGAAGATTTTTATTCATATTATGGCCACAAATCTTGACAGCCTCATTTTCATATTTATCAAATTCTTCTCTCAGACTCTTGACAAAGTCTAACAAAGACTGAAGTAAAGCCACAACACTATTTAAATGTAAACCTGCCTCTTGTAGGGACAAATTGGTTTTATGAAACCGATCCAAAATTGCATGCCACACCACGAGAATAAAAGTAGAATCAAGTACACTTAACTTCTCACCCAAAGCCTCAGCCTCATTTTTACATGAACTGAAGTCTGGATCTGTAGTCATGCTGTGTAAAAGATCACATATTGGCTGGTAACCTTTGTACAAAGCTAAAACTGCCTCATATCTTGCTGACCACCTTGAAAGCTGTTTCACAACTGGTAGCCCAAGAGGTTTTAGTTTGTCTACCAGTACTCTCCATCTACCAGTAGATGATGAAAAAAGATATAAAGTTGTTCCAAAACATTGAAAAATCTGAAAATTTCTGGAATACTTTCAGCACAATTTTTCCCTACTAGGTTAAGGGAATGGGCTGCACAGGGAATGAATGTGGCATAAGGACATACATTCCTGACATGTGTTTGGACTCCATTGTATTTTCCACTCATATTGGCAGCATTATCATAAGACTGGCCACGGCAATCTTTAATATCGATATCGTTTTTAGAAAGAATACCAACAATCAACTCTGCTATTTGTTTGCCAGTGTGACCAATAACAGGAATGAATTGTAAAAATCTTTCAACAGGTCCAGAAGGCAAAACATAACGGACTATAAATGTTAGTTGGTCACAGTTTTTGAAACATCTGGTGTAGAATCCACAGAGAGTGAGTAAAATTTAGCTTTCTTCAATTCCTGCACAATAAGTGACAGGACATTGGTTCCTAAAATCTGTATCAGTTCCTCACACACAGATGTATGCCCTCTGCCTTTATTTGCATGTAGTTTAATATGTTCATCTAGGAATTCATCCACATTCGCCATCACTTCCATGAACCCAAGATAATTCCCATTGTGAGAAGAACTAATTGTTTCATTTTTCCCCCTAAAAGGAAGCCCTCTTTCAGCAAGAAACATTATAACTGAAAGGGATCTCTTTAACACTTTACGCCAGTATAGTTTTTCGTTTTCCATTTGCAAAAGCATCTGACTGTCTATCCGACATGTTGTCTGTTGTCTGCTCACTACTGACAGGACAGCTTGCTTGTGGTCCTCACTACATTCATGCACAACTAGCCTGTCCTCACCATGTTTCCAGTCATTAAAACCACATGTAAATGCACAACGCCTGCTAGAAAACAGAACAATTTGCCTTGAGATGGTGAATAGCATAGCCAATTTCGTGATGAAATTTCATTAGTTTTGGGGTTTACATGTGTGAAGTATTTTTTATAACAGTACCTATGATAGTTAGCAGTGGTAAGCACAGCAGAGTTGTGGAAGTCTGCCTCAGAGTTTTGGAAAAAAGTAGCTCCTTTAGCCATACAATATTCTTGCATTTCTTTTGAAATTTGTTCACCCCACAGCCCAATATCTGATGAACACTCTGAAACAGCTTCCACCACTTCCTGAGCATGCTCCATTTCATCAATTACATTTTCTGGCTTTGCATCAGGTTTTGGGGCAATTAAAGAATTTGTGTCATGATCATCAGATGAATGACATGGAGATGTATATTTATCACAGCTGTTGTTATTATTTTCATCACTTTGACTTGGCCCGTCAGATTCTGTAGATTTTCTTTTAAAGAAACTCGGTAACTTTGGAATTTTAGAAACCTCTTCATGTATTTGTTGAGTTCTCTGTCGCTGCTCTTTTCTTTTCTGAGCACCCGATTTTTGTAAAGAATGCATCTAGGGGCATAAGGATGATACAGTGTAAGAGAATAATTTAGTAAACTAAAAAATGGTTGCTGTGTCAGTGTGTGTGTGTGTTTTATGAAGAACTTACAGTTTGGCTGGTGCTTTCAAGAGGAAGTGCACAATGGTATGTACTTGAGCTTTGAATACCTAAAAGAAATAAAGGAAGAACTATAAGTTTCTAACATCTGTGTACACCTGATGCATTTGGTGTGTGTACGTGGCATGAGACATACACTTACTAAAAAGTCGATGGGTCTCTGTTCCTCTTTAGCTTTGTCTTTCTCCAGCTGCTTCTTTGTCTTGCTGTGACGTCTGCCTGCGGTCTGGACTGCAGACAGACAGCACCCCGAGAAACACTGATACCCTTTACCCCTATACAGGGATCTGGATTTATAGCAGAGCCCAGGAGGTACTGTCTGAATAGGAGCAATGACCAGAGCAGGACGGTCGCCAGAAAGGTGTTCCAATACAGGACACAGAGGCAATGATATCCGAGACTAAACCAGTCAGGCAGCAACGGTACAAAAACAGTAGACAGTAGCAGAGTCAGAATCCAGGCCGAAGTCAGAGTCATAAACCAGGAGGGCAGCAGAGGTACAGAATCGTTAGGCAGAAGCAGAGTCAGAATCCAGGCCGACGTCAGAGTCATAAACCGGGAGGGCAGCAGAGGTACAGAATCGTTAGGCAGAAGCAGAGTCAGAAGTCCAGGCAAAAGTCAGAGTCAGTCAACAGCAATTCACACAGTAACACGCAGGGGAACCAAGAATATATCCGGCGGCTTGCAAGCCCAGTCCAAAGGTATTTGAGGGATCAGGTCATCCCTCACAGGCTCCCGGGCTGATGATGTCATCAGGACCGCCCCCAGGACCAGACCTGATGACGATGCACCAACCCCTTCATGACTGACAGAGGAGCGGAGTCTGTGTCCACTAGATGCCTGCGCAGAAGCCCTTTCACTGTTGCCGCCATTACTCGGGCGCGAGCCACGGCGCCTCCTAGTGGCTGAGGGCGGAACAGCAGGCCCTGAATTCGACGATGACATGTCAGTCCGGCGCCTCCTGGTAGCCGAGGCCTGGACAGCAGGCCCTGAGCCCGAGGACAGCGTGACAGTCCGTCGCCTCCTAGTGGCTGAGGGCGGAACAGCAGGCCCCGAGTCTGACGGCAACGTGACAGTACCCCCTCTCCAGGAGGGGCCTCCGGACCCTCAAAACCCGGTTTGTCAGGGTGAAGAAGATGAAATCTCCTAATTAATGCCTTGGCATGGACGTTCCCCGCAGGAACCCAGGACCTTTCTTCTGGGCCGTAGCCCTTCCAGTGTACCAGATACTGTACTGAGCCCCTCACAAGGCGGGAGTCAAGGATACCCTAGACTTCATACTCCAGAGCTCCCCCAACCGAAACGGGAGGAGGAGGGGACTGAACAGGGTGAATGGGAGAACGATAAGGTTTGAGGAGAGACCTGTGGAATACGTTAGGCAATTTGAATGACTGTGGAAGTTTTAAGCGGAAGGCTACTGGGTTAACCACCTCGATAATTTCGTATGGGCCGATGAACCTGGGACCTAGTTTGGCGGACGGTACCTTAAGCTTGATATTTTTTGTAGAGAGCCAAACCTTGTCGCCAACTCCCAGGTGCGGCCCCTTAGATCGTCGTCTATTTGCAGCCGAAGCCTGTCTAACCTGAGCCCCTTTCAAATTTGAATTAACCTCAGACCAAATCGTTTTTAGCCGATGTATATTTTGCTCAACCCCAGGGAGCTCCGACATCCTGGCCGAAAACGACCCAAAGCGCGGATGTAGTCCAAGGTTACAAAAGAAAGGGGTAGTTTTAATGGAGTCTTGATATCGATTATTGAGGGCGAACTCAGCCAATGGCAGATGTTCCACCCAATCGGTCTGATGTCCTGACACATAACAGCGGAGGTATTGTTCTAGAGCTTGGTTAGTACGCTCAGTTTGACCATTAGTTTCGGGATGGTATGCCGAAGAAAAGGACAACTCCACACCAATGCGTCTACAGAATGCCCTCCAGAACTTCGAGACAAACTGGGTACCCCTGTCGGACACAATATTTGCCGGAACGCCGTGCAGACGTACAATGTGCAGGATAAACAACTTGCTTAAAGTCTCAGAGTTAGGCAACCCAGAGAGGGGAATAAAATGGCCCTGCTTGCTGAACCTGTCTACCACCACCCAGATACAAGTTTTCCCATCTGATGGCGGCAGGTCTGTAATGAAATCCATGGAGATGTGGGTCCATGGACTCTCAGGGGTGGGCAAGGACTGAAGCCAGCCGGCAGGGCGACTATGGAGGGACTTGGCGCGGGCACAGACTTCACACGCTGTCGGCCACCAAAAGTTCCTAGTTACCAACCTGGTGGTATTATTGAGACCCGGATGGCCTGCCAGGACAGAGTCGTGTGATTCTTTTAGAAACTGCAGACGAAGGTTAGCCGGAACGAACAATTTTTTGGGGGGCGTAGTGTCAGGAACTTGCTCTGAAGACCTACGGATCTCCTCCAGAAGGTCCAAAGACACTGCCGACACGACGATTCCATTAGCCAATATTGGGACTGGTTCACAGTCCTTGGTCTGTGTGGGGCAGAAACTGCGAGAGAGGGCATCTGCCCTCACATTTTTAGTCCCGGGGTGGAAGGTGATTATAAAATCAAACCTGGAGAAAAACAAGGCCCACCTAGCCTGCCTGGGATTTAGTCTTTTAGCTGACTCTAGGTAGGTTAGGTTTTTGTGGTCTGTAATCACAGTGACCTTGTGTTTGGCACCTTCGAGGAAGTGGCGCCATTCCTCGAAGGCCCATTTGATCGCCAGTAATTCCCGATTACCGATGTCATAGTTTCTCTCCGTGGCAGAGAATTTGCGGGAGAAAAACGCACATGGGCGAAGCTGAGTGAGGGATGCGGTGCCTTGCGAGAGCACTGCTCCCACTCCGACTTCGGAGGCATCTACTTCAACAATAAAGGGGTGGTCCAAGTTTGGTTGAATCAACACCGGGTTGGCCACGAAGCACTCCTTTAGTGTAGAAAAGCTCGGGTTGCCTCAGGATTCCAATTAGTCACGTCCGCCCCTTTTCAGGTAAGGTCCGTGAGTGGCTTGGCAATCTCAGAGAAACCCCTGATAAACTTGCAGTAATAATTCGCAAATCCCAAAAACCGCTGCAGCGCTTTCAGCGATTTGGGTTGCACCCAATCCTTAATGGGTTGAATCTTGGCAGGGTCCATGCGAAACCCCTTGCCTGAGACCATGTATCCTAAGAACTGTACCTCTTCAGCAAAAAAACCCACATTTTTCTAATTTCGCAAACAAAGAGTTTTTTCGCAGTCTCTGCAATACCGAACGGACGTGTTGAGCATGTGTCACAGGGTCAGCCGAATAAATCAAAATGTCATCCAGATACACGACGACATACACCCCACAAATGTCCCTGAAAATGTCATTGACAAAGTGTTGAAATACGGCAGGTGCGTTACTGAGTCCGAACGGCATTACAAGGTACTCAAAGTGACCAAGAGGTGTATTAAAGGCCGTTTTCCATTCGTCACCGCTTCTTATGCGGACCAGATTATATGCCCCCCGGAGGTCAAGTTTAGTAAACCAGCGGGCTCCCAGTAGCTGATTAAACAGATCAGGAATGAGTGGGAGCGAGTACTGATTTTTTACAGTAATAGCGTTCAGCTCACGATAATCGATGCATGGTCTGAGTCCACCATCTTTTTTTTCTACAATGAAAAACCCAGCTCCTACAGGTGAGGTGGAAGGTCTAATAAAGCCTTTACGTAGGCTGTCTGCTATGTAGTCATTCATGGCTACACGCTCCGGACCCGAGAGGTTGAATATTCTCCCCTTAGGGAGACGGGCACCAGGGACCAAGTCTATAGGACAGTCGTACTCTCTATGAGGTAGTTTCTCAGACTCCACTATGGAGAAGACATCTTCATAACCTCCGAATGCATATGGAATGGAGGGGTTTTTAATTTTAACTTGGTTCACTGACAGTGACATACAATGATTCTGACACCGTGGACTCCAGCGCACGATATCACCTATGCGCCAGTCAATAACTGGATTATGCTGGTGCAACCATGGCATGCCTAAGGCTACTTTCACACATCAGGTTTTCGGCGTCAGGCGCGATCCGGCGTCGTGCCGGAATGCCGGATCCGGCAAATGTTTTGTAAAACCTGATGTGCCGGATCCGGTTTTCTGCCGGATCCGTCTTGTTCTTGACAGACAAAACCGGATCCGTCTCATCCGGTTCATCCGTTTTTCTATCCGTTTTTCGACAGATTACGCCGGATCCGGTTTTTAAAATTGACCCTTGTGGCCTTCCGAACGGGATTGGCTACTGGAAAACTATATATAGCATGTTCCTACAGCCCTTCTTTGACAGGTTGTAGAGAAGAAAGTGCAGGTTGGAGAGAAGAGCAAGTTACTGGCGAAGATGGATGTTGTCATTGGAAATATTACCACTAGAAGTTCTGTGACGGTTTCAGGGACAATTTTCCGCTATACTTTATGTCACCTCAAGGCAGAGTACACTGGGATGACAGAGTGTGAAAGATTTGTGCCCTAACCAAACTTGTGTACCTTCTGGACCAACAGTATATACCTTTGCCAACCAAAGTTGGCTATCTTGTCATGGTCTTACTATTTTTACCTTTAGGCCACAGGTGTGTACCTGGTTGTGTTTTATGCAAAGTATTTCACCTTTTAACAAAAGTTGTGTACATTGGTAGGAAATCACCAACAATAAACACAACTTTTTAGGTGAAATACTTTGCTTCAAACACAACCAGGAACACAACTGTGGCAAAAAGCTAAAATTTACCCACAGTTATATACCTGGTTTTGAATACCTTTTTACCTTTGAAATACCCTGTATTTAACCTTTTTTTTAAACATAGTTCGCCGCAGAAAGAAATCACAGACAACCATTGTGAAACGATAATTTAACTTTTATTTAAAATTTTTTTATTTTTTGGAAAATGTTTTTAAAGTGCAAAAAACTTTTTTAATAAAGGTTTTAAACCCAATGGGCATTTTTATTACAAAAAAAACACATTACAAATCTGTGTACTGTGGGGTGGAAATACTGCTGGAGGGGCTGCGGGACACTTCGACACTGGGTGTGTGGAGAGAGGACTGGGATCGTGGTGGGGAAGGAACAGTTAGAGGTGAAGGTGTGGAAAAAGCTACAGAATGGGTGGACATGTGGGAGGCAGAAGAGGTGGTGGGCGGTGGAGTGGAGGGTTGGGCAGGGACTGTAGGAGCAGATGATGTTGATGGAAAGTTGTATGGGGAAGGAGTTTGGTACGGGGAAGGAGTTTGGTACGGGGAAGGAGTTTGGTACGGGGAAGGAGTTTGGTACGGGGAAGGAGTTTGGTACGGGGAAGGAGTTTGGTACAGGGAAGGAGTTTGGTACGGGGAAGGAGTTTGGTACGGGGAAGGAGTTTGGTACGGGGCAGGTTGCTGGTATGTAATAGGAGGGGGAGGATGGAAAGTGGCTGGAGGGGGTGCAGATGTAATAGGAGGGGGGAGGATGGAAAGTGGCTGGAGGGGGTGCAGGTGGAGGAACTACAGTGGTGGGAGGTGGAGGTTGGGAGGTAACCTTCTGTAGAGCACCGTGGCACGAATGCATTACATGCATCTGCTGGGTAGGAGATAGTGTTGCCATGCGCTCCACAACAGACCTGAAAAAGGTGTGGTTTGGCGAAGATCTTGCTTCTGAATGCATGGTTTGCAGAAGTGTCTTCACCTCCAGAATGCTGGAGTTGATCTGCTGAAAGCCTGCGGAGATTTGCTCTGACAAGACTTTTAGACAGTTCTGGAAAGATGCATTCATATGCAAGAACTCTTGAGCATAACTCTTTTCCTGACCCCTCTGCCGCTGCCGCCCAGTACCCGCAGGTGTACTAGAGGTGGCAGGGGCAGAAGGGTGGGGTAAAGGGAAAGCGATCTCCTCACCAGCAGCTTCATGTAATGTAGGCGGCTACGATGCTCCTGTGCTGGTGGATGGGACAGATGGGTCGAATGTGTGGGAAGGCTGGGAAGGTGCAGATGTACCGGGGCGGTCGAAGTGTCCCTCGGTGCCGGTCTCCTCAGGGATCGCCTCAGAAGGGTCCAATCGTGCAGGCTCCCAAGTGCTGCTCACCGTGCTGTGGAATAAAGAGAAAAAAAAAACAATTAAAATAGTGACATGGTATGGCCCTGGCTGAAAAAAAAAAGTTACATCTAACATTTTTTTCACATGTGGTGTGTAATATTTACCTTCTGGTGAGCATTGTTTCCTGGAGGAACGACAGGGCTTGTGCGTACTTGTACTTGCTCCTGCGTCCTCCAGATCCACTCGGGGCCCGCATCTCTTTATTGAACTCCTTCTTGAAACGATCCCTCACAGACCGCCACCGATTCACAATTCTGTTCCCTGAAACGAGAAAGGAGTGGTTAGTATACAACATCAGTGTTTCACAAACTCCAGTCCTCATGGTCCCCAGGGGTCATGTTTTCAGGATTTCCATAGTAAATAGAAATCCTGAACACATGATCCGTGGGGACCACGAGGACTGGAGTTCGGGAAACACTGATTTACATCAAGCAACCGGTACTGTATATACTTACGCTCTTTAATCTGGGCCCGAACATCGAGGTCCTCCCAGCGGCCCACAAGGAGCGAACAGATTTCCTCCCAGAGTCGTCGGGTAACGATAAGGTCAGCGTGGCGGCGGTCAGCCATATTCCAGAGCGGCTCCCTTTGTCTGACGAGATCGATGAGGCGGTCCACATCAATCCCTCCATCCTCACCGTCAGAGTCGGGAGCATGCTGTGAAGGCTGTTAAAGAAAAAGACAAAAATAACATAATTAGCCTCCACAAAAGAAATGAAATAAAAAGTGCAAAAAAACAAAGCAAAAATATTTATACTTACACGCTGGTGACCGCCGCGTTGCTGTCGCCGACGACCCTGGGAGGCACTGCGAGGACCTCTTGGCCGAGCACCAGATTGGGAAGACTAGAGAAGAAAACAAAAAATGTTATGTCTTTGGATGTAGGCATTTGTTTGCTGTGTGTGGTCTGCAGAACATTGTTTTCTATGTGTTGTGTGTAGTGTGATGTTGTGTTTCTGCGTTTGATGCAAAAAACTTACCAATTGTGAGCCCACTCCAGGTGTCTGTCCACCCCTTCCTTCTTCTTCTGGGAGCTCCTCTTCATCTTGTGATTCCTGTTTTGAAATAAAAGGCAATGAATAGACATATATTACAGAGATGATGGATTTTGGAAATAAAAACTTGCCGTCAAACGCTGACGATGCGAGGGAGGGCTCCCAGAAGAAGATGTGCTGTCCTGTTGATGGCCAGACTCCATGGCTGTGGTTATTGCTGCTGCTGTTGCTGCTGCCAGTGATGCCATTTCTGCTGCTGCATCTCTTTGGCGGCTGTTGAATAAAGAGAAACAAAGGGCCAATGAATATCTTGATATTCCATGGCCCTAGTTTGGAGGAATGGGGGATTTGATAATTACCGTCTCTCATCTGCTGCTGGACTCCCCTCCTCAGCATGTTCCATTTGCTGCTCCATTTGGGGTGGTGCTGATGGTGCTGCTGCTGCAGATGTCTGCTGCCTTCTCCTGCTCCTGGTTCTTGGCTTGGGTGGCATGTTGGGTGTGGCTGAGGGTCCCATTGTCTTGCTTTTATATATCTCCTGTGGGCAGAGCTACTGAGCATGCTCAGACCAAAAAACCGGATCCGGCGCATTGCGGCGCTCATAGGCTTTCATTGTGTGAAAAAGCCTGACGTGCCGGATCCGGCGTGTCAGGCTTTTTCGCCGGAGACAAAAAACGTTACAGTCGCTGTTTTTTCCAGATGCCGGATCGCGACACACTGCCGGATCCGGTGAAAACCGGATGAAACGCATGGCCATCCGGCGCGATCCGGCGCAAATGCAAGTCAATGGGGGGGAAACCGGATCCGGCATTGCATTTCGCCGGATCCGGTTTCTGTCAAAAGCGCCGGATCGCGCCTGACGGCGAAAACCTGATGTGTGAAAGAGGCCTAACACAACTGGATCTGATAAATTGTGTATAACAAAAAATGACATTTGTTCGTTATGTAATGTCCCCATTGACATAGAAATTTCGGCAGTAATGAATTCCACGCCTCCCTGGTCTATAGATGTACCATTAATTGTAATAGTCTGAATAGGTGCTTTAAGGCTGAGTTCACACGTAGCGTTTTTTTCGCGTTTCCGCGGCGGTTTTAACCGCGCGATTTTGCCGCGAAAAATAAGCATCCCATGCATTCCTATGGGATTCCGCAATGCTGTGCTAATGCTGCGGTTTTTACCGCGGCGGAATCGCTTTGCGGTAAAAACCGCAGCATGCTCATTAATTTGCGGAATCGCGGCGATCCCGCACCCATAGGAATGCATTGTTCCGCTTACTTCCCGCATGTGGCTGTGCCCACCATGCGGAAAGTAAGCAGAACATTTGCGGATGGTACCCACGGTCCGGAGGAGAGGAGACTGTCCTCCGGGCTTTGGGTACCATATTCCTGTAAAAAAAAGAATTTAAAATAAAAAAATATTGTTATTCTCACCCTCCGACGTCCAGCGCAGTCTTCCCGCTTCTCTTCATGCTCTCGTTCCCAGTAGTCCTTTGCGAAAATGCTCGCGATGACGTCCGTTCTCGCGGTCATCGCGAATTACCGCGAGACGTCGCGATCCCACGAGAACTGACGTCATCGCAAGCATTTTCGCAAAGGATTACTGGGAATGGATGCGCGGGACGTCGGAGGGTAAGAATAACACCATTTTTTATTTTTTTTTACATCCTATCTTTTACTACTGATGCTGCATAGGCGGCCTCAGTAGTAAAAAGTTGGTCACACTGTCAAACACTGTGTTTGACAAGTGTGACCAACCTGTCAATCAGTTCTCCAAGTGATGCTCCAGATTGCTTGGAAAACGCTAGCATTCTGCAAGCTAATTACGCTTGCAAAATGCTAGTTTTTCCGCGGGAAAATCGCGGGAATTTAAAATGCGATTTTCCCGCGGACTGGAATTCCCGCGGTAATTTCCGCGAGAGTTCCGTTACGTGTGCACTTAGCCTAAGCCTTAGCAGAGGTACACCCAGACTCTTAGCAAATAAAAAATCCATAAGGTTGCCGGCAGCACCACAATCCACATAAGCCTTCACACACAGACGTTTCTTAGCAAAAGAAAGGGAAACTGGTAACAACAGTTTGGCTGCTTTTGCGGGCAATACCTGACCCCCAGCGCTGTCCAGGGGGCGATGCTCCAGGAATGTGGATTTCCACCAGCCAGCATTTTCTTTGAAGCTTCCAGGTTGCAGCATGCTTGAGCCTGAGAGTGACCTTCCAGGCTGGGCAATGTAACAGGTGTTTGGGCCAGGAATCAGCTCAGTCAGGAGGAAGAAAAAAAAGGTGAGGAAAACTGCTTTCATATGTGTTAAGTATAGACACAAGAGCAGTTTTTTTGTTTTTTTTTGGCCGGATATAATGTGACGTCTGCCTGCGGTCTGGACTGCAGCCAGACAGCACCCCGAGAAACACTGATACCCTTTACCCCTATACAGGGATCTGGATTTATAGCAGAGCCCAGGAGGTACTGTCTGAATAGGAGCAATGACCAGAGGACGACGGTCGCCAGAAAGGTGTTCCAATACAGGACACAGAGGCAATGATATCCGAGACTAAACCAGTCAGGCAGCAACGGTACAAAAACAGTAGACAGTAGCAGAGTCAGAATCCAGGCCGAAGTCAGAGTCATAAACCAGGAGGGCAGCAGATGTACAGAATCGTTAGGCAGAAGCAGAGTCAGAATCCAGGCCGAAGTCAGAGTCATAAACCAGGAGAGTCGCAGAGGTACAGAATCGTTAGGCAGAAGCAGAGTCAGAAGTCCAGGCAAAAGTCAGAGTCAGTCAAAAGCAATTCACACAGTAACACGCAGGGGAACCA
Organism: Dendrobates tinctorius; assembly: GCF_039654945.1. Taxonomy (NCBI): domain Eukaryota; kingdom Metazoa; phylum Chordata; class Amphibia; order Anura; family Dendrobatidae; genus Dendrobates; species Dendrobates tinctorius. Next base: position 15,526,322 of record NW_027361742.1, read on the forward strand.
AGAATATATCCGGCGGCTTGCAAGCCCAGTCCAAAGGTATTTGAGGGATCAGGTCATCCCTCACAGGCTCCCGGGCTGATGATGTCATCAGGACCGCCCCCAGGACCAGACCTGATGACGATGCACCAACCCCTTCATGACTGACAGAGGAGCGGAGTCTGTGTCCACTAGACGCCTGCGCAGAAGCCCTTTCACTGTTGCCGCCATTACTCGGGCGCGAGCCACGGCGCCTCCTAGTGGCTGAGGGCGGAACAGCAGGCCCTGAATTCGACGATGACATGTCAGTCCGGTGCCTCCTGGTAGCCGAGGCCTGGACAACAGGCCCTGAGCCCGAGGGCGGCGTGACAGTCCGTCGCCTCCTAGTGGCTGAGGGCGGAACAGCAGGCCCCGAGTCTGACGGCGACGTGACACTTGCCTCCTGATCCCTTTTCCATTGATTATTCAAGTCATGAGAGAAGTTCCTGTAGATAAAACCCCCCAAAAAGATAACGTTAGTGGGAGAACAAGAGACTGAAAAAAAGACAGACATCACAAAACAAGAGTGAGACAGAAGCAGACACACAAGGAGCCAAAAGGGTAGGCTATGTGCCCACTCTGCATATTTGTATGTGCTGCTTTTTTCCCGTGCACACGCTGAGTATTGGTGAGGTGCCAAAACGCTTGTGTTTATAAAAGTCCCTTTCAATTATCTTGTGCTTTTTTGGGGTGCAGTTTCCACTTGCCGCCAATCTAATCACCTGAAAAATGCAGCTCTTACAAAAACACACCAGAAAAGCTTACATACTTTTTTTTATATAGCTGCGTTTTTGCTGGAGCCATATTGCTGGTGTGAGGAGAGGGGACCTCCGAATTCCCGATACAATTCATACATCAAATCATACACTAACTGACCCCCTGGTTATGATAGATCACTGCAGCTATCAGCCCGGCAGAACAATGCAGCATGCAGGGAACAGGACCTTCTGTGATGTCAGCAGCATCATGTGATCAGTCACATGACTGGGAGGAGCAAGGCTTTGGGTATCTGGTTTAGGCGTTCTGCAGTAGTTAATTATGGAGCTCTGCACGGTGCAGCAGCAGCGTGCACATGTGAGATGCAGCGGAGCTGTGTGTGCTGGTTGCTGCAAGTGCCCCAATGTGTGTCACGGCTGCAGTGGCGCATTATAATGGGGCAATTTACCCTGGGCTGGAGGGCCCCCCACACCACAGGGCCCTGGGCTACCGCCCAGATTGACCTTATTATAATCCGTCACTGATGACAAATTAGAGGCTCTGTAATTGGAACGAGTAGTTAAATATTTTAATAAGCATTAGTCCCGGTCACAAAGGTAGAGTTAAATTATTTTCTTAGGCACACTACTTATACTGACACAGCTGCAGAATATACACAGAGGCTTTTGGGCACAGTACCCCACAGAAGCTAATACATTTCACACAGAGAGCATGTTTCCACATTTATCCCACAGAAGCTGATAACAAATTTCACCCACAGACCTTGTTTCCATGCTTATCCCATAGAAGCTGATAACAAATATCATATCCAGCCAATGTCCCACAGTACTTACACAGGCAAGGTTGCAGAGTATACAGTGGGTAAGGAAAGTAGTCAGACCCCTTTAAATTTTTCACTCTTTTGTTTCATTGCAGCCATTTGGTAAATTCAAAAAAGTTCATTTTGTTTCTCATTAGTGTACACTCTGCACCCTATCTTGACTTGAAAAACAGAAATGTATAAATTTTTGCAAATTTATTAATAAAGAAAAACTGAAATATCACATGCTCATAATTATTCAGACCCTTTGCTCAGACACTCATATTTAAGTCACATGCTGTCCATTTCCTTGTGATCCTCCTTGAGATAGTTCTACTCCTTCATTGGAGTCCAGCTATGTTTAATTAAACTGATAGGACTTGATTTGTAAAGGCACACACCTGTCTATGTAAGACCTCACAGTTCACAGTACATGTCAGATCAAATGAGAATCATGAGGTCATAGAATCATAGAATCATAGAATCGTAGAGTTGGAATGGACCTCCTGGGCCATCTGGTCCAACTCCCTGCTCAAAGCAGGATTCACTAAATCATCCCAGTCAGATGTCTGTCCAGCCTCTTTTTGAAGACTTCCATTGAAGGAGAACTCACCACTTCTCGTGGCAGCCTGTTCCACTCATTGATCACTCTAACTGTCAAAAAGTTTTTTCTAATATCTAATCTGTGTCTCCTCCCATTCAGTTTCATCCCGTTGCTTCTAGTCTTTCCTTGTGCAAATGAGAATAAAGTTGATCCTTCTACAATGTGACAGCCCTTTAGATATTTGTAGACAGCTATTAAGTCTCCTCTCAGTCTTCTCTTTTGCAAACTAAACATTCCGAAATCCTGCAACCTTTCCTCATAAGACGGGGTTTGCAGACCGGTCACCATTCTTGTCGCTCTTTTCTGAACTTGCTCCAGTTTGTTGATGTCTTTTTTAACCCCTTCATCCCCAAGGGTGGTTTGCACGTTCATAACCGGGCCAATTTTTACAATTCTGACCACTGTCCCTTTATGAGGTAATAACTCTGGAACGCTTCCATGGATCCCGGTGATTCTGACATTGTTTTCTCGTGACATATTGTACTTCATGTTAGTGGTCAAATTTCATTCAAATAACTTGCGTTTATTTGTGAGAAAAACGGAAATTTGGCAAAAATTTTGAAAATTTTGCAATTTTCCAACTTTGAATTTTTATGCCCTTAAATCACAGAGATATGGCACCCAAAAAACTTGATAACTAACATTTCCCACATGTTTACTTTACATCAGCACAATTTTGGAACCAACATTTTTTTTTGTTAGGAAGTTATAAGGGTTAAAAGTTGACCAGCGATTTCTCATTTTTACAACACCATTTTATTTTTACGGACCACATCACATTTGAAGCCACTTTTAGGGGTCTATATGATAGAAAATACCCAAAAGTGACACCATTCTAAAAACTGCACCCCTTAAGGTGCTCAAAACCACATTCAAGAAGTTTATTAACCCTTTAGGTGCGTCACAGGAATTTTTGTTGAATATTTAAAAAAAAATGAACATCTAACTTTTTTTCACAAAAAAAATATTTCAGGTTCAATTTTTTTTATTTTACCAAGGGTAACAGAAGAAATTGGACCGCAAAAGTTATTGTGCAATTTGTCCTGAGTACACTGATACCTGATATGTGGGGGGGAACGACTGTTTCGGCGCATGGCAGACCTCAGCAGGGAAAGAGCGCCGTTTGACTTTTTCAATGCAAAATTGTCTGGAATTCAGATCGGACGTCATGTCACGTTTGGAGAGTCCCTGATGTACCTAAACAGTGGAAACCCCCTACAAGTGACCCCGTTTTGGAAACTAGACCCCCCAAGGAACTTATCTAGATGTGTGGTGAGAACTTTGAACCCCAAGGGCTTTACAGAAGTTTATAACATAAAGCCGTACAATTAAAAAATCATATTTTTTCCACAAAAATGATCGTTTCACCCTCAATTCTTATTTTTCCAAGGGTAACAGGACCCTAAAAGTTATTGTGCAATTTGTCCTGAGTACACTGATACCCCACATGTGGGGGTAAACCACTATTTGGGTGCATGGGAGAGCTCGGAAGGGAAGCAGCGCCATTTGACGTTTTTGGCTGGAATTGAGATTGGACACCATGTCGCTATTGGAAAACCCCTGATGTACCAAAACAGTGGAAACCCCCCACAAATGACACCATTTTGAAAATTAGACCCCCTAAGGAACTTATCTAGATGTGAGGTGAGCACTTTGAACCCCCAAGGGCTTCACAGAAGTTTATAATGCCCGGGCATGAAAATAAAAAAATCTTATTTTTTCCACAAACATGATCTTTTAGTCACCATTTTTTTATTTTCCTAAGGGTAACAGGAGAAATTGAACCCCGAAAGTTATTGTCCAATTTGTCCTGAGTACACTGACGCCCCATATGTGGGAGAAAACTACTGTATGGACACATGTCGGGGCTCGGAAGGGAAGTAGTGACGTTTTGGAATGCAGACTTTGAGGGAATGTTCTGCGGGTGTCATTTTGCCTTTGGAGAGCCCCTAATGTACCTAAACAGTGGAAACCCCCCACAAATGACCCCATTTTGGAAACGAGACCCCCTAAGGAACTTATCTAGATGTGTGTTGAGCACTTTGAACCCCCAAGGGCTTCACAGAAGTTTATAATGCCCGGGCATGAAAATAAAAAAATCGTATTTTTTCCACAAACATGATCAATTAGTCCCCAATTTTTTCATTTTCCCAAAGGTAACAGGAGAAATTGGACCCCAAAAGTTGTTGTCCAATTTGTCATGAGTACGCTGACACCCCATATGTGGGAGAAAACTACTGTATGGACACACGTCGGGGCTCGGAAGGGAAGCAGTGACGTTTTGGAATGCAGACTTTGATGGAATGGTCTGCGGGTGTCATGTGCGTTTGGAGAGCCCCTGATGTACCTAAACTATTGAAACTTCCCACAAGTGACCCCATTTTGGACACTAGACCCCCCACGGAACTTATCTAGATGTGTGGTGAGCACTTTGAACCCCCAAGTGCTTCACAGAAGTTTATAACGCTCAGACGTGAAAATAAAAAAATCATTTTTTTCCACAAAAATGATATTTTTGCCCCCAATTTTTTATTTTCCTAAGGGTAACAGGAGAAATTGGACCCCAAAAATTGTTTTGCAATTTGTCCTGAGTAGGCTGATACCCTACATGTGGGGGTAAAACACTGTTTGTGTGCATGTCAGAGCTTGGAAGGGAAGGAGCACCATTTGACTTTTTCAACTCAGAATTGGCTGGAATTGAAATCTGACGCCATGTTGCATTTGGAGAGCCCCTGATGTGCCCAAACAGTGGAAACCCTCAATTCTAACTCCAACCCGAACCCCAACACACCCCTAACCCTAATCTCAGCCCTAACCCTAGCCCTAACCCTAGCCTTAACCCTAGCCCTAGCCCTAGCCCTAACCCTAACCCTAGCCCTAACCCTAACCATAATGGAAAAATGGAAATAAATACATTTTTTTATTTTATTATTTTTCCCTAACTAAGGGGGTGATAACGGGGGGTTTGATTTACTATTTATGGCGGTTTTTATGTTTGGCGGCTGTCGAACGCTAAAAGACGCTTTTTATTGTAAAAGTAGTTCTTGCATCACCACATATTGAGAGCTATAATTTTTCCGTATTTTGACCCACCGAGTCATGTGAGGTCTTATTTTTTGCGGGACGAGTTGGTGTTTTTATTGGTACCATTTTCGGGCACGTGACATTTTTTGATCGCTTTTTATTCCGATTTTTGGGACGCAGAATGAACAAAAACCAGTGTTTCATGAATTTCTTTTGGGGGGGGTGCGTTTACACCGTTCTGCGTGGGGTAAAATTGATAAAGCAGTTTAATTCTTCGGGTCAGTACGGTTACAGCGATACCTCATTTAGGTCTTTTTTTGTGTTTTGTCGGTTTTATGCAATGAAAACTATTTTTTATAAAAAATAATTATTTTTGCATCGCTTTATTCTGCGAGCTATAACTTTTTTATTTTTTCGCTGATGATGCTGTGTGGTGGCTCATTTTTTGCGGGACAAGATGACGTTTTCAGCGGTACCATGGATATTTATATGCGTCTTTTTGATCGCGCGTTATTACACTTTTTGTTTGGCAGTATGATAATAAATCATTATTTTTTGCTTCGTTTTTTATTTTTATTTTTTAAGGGGTTCGCTAAAGGGGTTAACTAATGGGACAGTTTTATAGGGCGGGTCGTTACGGACGCGGCGATACCTAATATGTGTACTTTTATTGTTTTTTTGTTTTTTTTTTTGTAAATGGATTTATTTGGGGGAATATATTTTTTTTTTTTTGTAATTTATTTGGCGATTTTTTAAAATTATTTTAACACTTTTTTTTTTTTTTTACTTTATTAAATAGTCCCAGGTGGGACATCACTGTTCTGTGACAGATCGCTGATCTGTCACATCACAGATCACTGTGACAGATCAGCGATCTGTCACAGGCAGTGCAGAAGGCTTCCTCATGCCTGCGCTTTGGAGGCACTGAGGAAGCTAGCTTCCTGCAGGCCCCCGAAGGCCCCCGTCGCCATCTTGGATTCGGGGGCCTGCAGGAAAGGAGCCCCCGGCAGCAGCGCTGCACATTGCGCTGGCGTGGGGGGCTCAGGGAAGCACGGAGGGAGCCCCCTCCCTGCCGGTGCTTCCCTTTAACTCCCGGTACACCGCGATCATGTTTGATCGCGGTGTGCAAGGGGTTAACGTGTCGGGGGTGGTCCGTGACGCCCCTGACACATTGTGCCGTGTGTCAGCTGTGATAATCAGCTGACACCCGGCCACGATCAGCGGCGCTCACCACGTGGGCGCCGCTGATCGCGGTAGACGTACTATCCCGTCCATGGGCATAGGGGCCCGGGTCCCATGGACGGGATAGTACGTCGGATGTCAGGAAGGGGTTAATATGTGGTGCCCAAAACTGGACAAAATATTCCAGATGAGGTCTGACCAAAGAGGAGTAGAGGGAAATAATGACTTCACGTGATCTAGACTGTATGCTTCTGTTAATACATCCTAGAATTGCATTTGCCTTTTTTGCTGCTGCATCACACTGTTGACTCATATTCAGTCTGTGATCTATTAGTATACCCAAGTCTTTTTCACATGTGCTGTCACTTAGCCCTATTACTCCCATTCTGTATATGCTTTTTTCATTTTTATTGCCCAGATGTAGTACTTTGCATTTCTCCCTGTTAAAAACCATTCTGTTAGTTGCTGCCCACTTCTCCAGTTTATTTATATCTTTTTGAATCCTCTCTCTCTCTTCTCTAGTATTAGCTATCCCTCCTAGCTTTGTGTCATCAGCAAATTTAATCAGTTTACCCTCAATTCCTTCATCTAAATCGTTGATAAAGATGTTGAACAATACAGGGCTCAGGACAGAGCCCTGTGGTACCCCACTTGAGATATTCTTCCAACTGGATGTGCAGCCATTTACGACCACTCTTTGGGTCCGATCACTAAGCCAGTTATGAATCCACCTAACAGTTGCCTTGTCCATTCCATACTTAGTCATTTTTTCAATAAGGATTGTATGTGAGACTTTGTCAAATGCTTTGCTGAAGTCAAGATATACTATATCTACAGCATTTCCTTGATCCACCCAATCAGTGATTCCGTCATAGAAGGAAATTAAGTTAGTCTGACATGACTTATTAGTTACAAACCCATGCTGACACTGTTTAATCACTTCATTCTTATCCAGGTACTGTCATACATGTTGTTTAATAATTTGTTCAAAGATCTTTCCTGGTATAGAAGTCAGACTCACCGGCCTATAGTTGCCTGGGTCCACCTTCTTCCCCTTTTTGAAGATAGGAACAACATTTGCTCTTCTCCAGTCTTCTGGCACTTCTGTTCTCCTGTTCTCCTGGCCACGTGTTCAGTGACAGAATTGTAGCAAGGCACAGATCTGGCCATGTTTGCAAAATAATTTCTGCTGTACTCAAGGTTCCTAAGAGCACAGTAGCCTCCATAATTCTTAAATCAGAGAAGTTTGGGACCACCAGAAATCTTCCTAGACCTGGCCATCCAGCCAAACTGAGCAATTGTGGGAGAAGAGCCTTGGTGAGAGAGGTAAAGAAGAACCCCAAGATTACTGTGGCTGAGCTCCACAGATGCAGTAGGGAGATGGGAGAAAGTTCCACAAAGTCAACTATTACTGCAGCCCTCCACCAGACAGGCCTTTATGGCAGAGTGGCCCGACGGAAGCCTCTCCTCAGTACCAGACATATGAAAGCCCCCAAGAATATGCTAAAAAGCACATTAAGGACTCCCAGACTATGAGAAATAAGATTCTCTGGACTGATGAGTAGTGTTGAGCATTCCGATACCGCAAGTATCGGGTATCGGCCGATACTTGCGGTATCGGAATTCCGATACCGACTTCCGATATTTTTTCAATATCGGAATTCGGCATCGGAATCGGAAGTTCAAAGTTGATTGACAGCCTGACGTCATCATGATGCGCGGTGTGTGCGCATCATGATGCGCCGTCATTTCGGGCCTTCCGGGGGTCTCTGCCGGCCTGCCGGGGGCTGTGTGGACTGCCCGGGGTCTGTACCGGCCTGCCAGGGGGCTGTGCCGGCCTGCCGGTGGTCTGTGCACCCTGTGGGGGTCTGTACCGGCCTGCCGGGGGGCTGTGCCGGCCTGCCGGTGGTCTGTGCACCCTGTGGGGGTCTGTACCGGCCTGCCGGGGGGCTGTGCCGGCCTGCCGGTGGTCTGTGCACCCTGTGGGGGTCTGTACCGGCCTGCCGGGGGGCTGTGCCGGCCTGCCGGGGGGCTGTGCTGATGTCCGGGGGTCTGTGCAAGCATCGTCCGATGGGACTACAAATTCCCACACAGCAATGGCATAAAGTGAGACTAGGGACTTTTTTTTTTTTTAAGTGGCGGAGGAATACAGTGCGGAAGGATACCTACCTTCCGTCATTGGATTCCTACAGCCCGTAGAGAACGGCAGCATCAGCTGATGCTGCAGTTCTCTACCCAAGATCGTCGTGGGACACACTCGTGGACTGCTTCGGATCGTGGGTGAGTATTTTTGTGGTTTGTTATGTTAATATTTATTCCGGAAAAGACAATGGCTTCGGGGAACAATGTGACAAGTATTGGTAAGTATGTTACTCTATGTTATATGTACTGTATGTCTATGTATGTATTGTATGAATGTATTGTATGTATGTAGTATATATGTGGTATGTATGTAGTATGTAGTATGTATGTAGTATGTATGTAGCATGCATGTAGCATGCAGTATGTATGTAGCATGCATGTAGTATATATGTAGTATGTATGTGGTATGTATGTAGCATGTAGTATGTATGTAGCATGCATGTAGTATGTATGTAGTATGTATGTAGCATGCATGTAGTATATATGTAGTATGTATGTAGCATGTAGTATGTAGCATGCATGTAGTATATATGTAGTATGTATGTAGCATGTAGTATGTATGTAGCATGCATGTAGTATATATGTAGTATGTATGTAGCATGTAGTATGTATGTAGCATGCATGTAGTATATATGTAGTATGTATGTAGCATGTAGTATGTATGTAGCATGCATGTAGTATATATGTAGTATGTATGTAGCATGTAGTATGTATGTAGCATGCATGTAGTATATATGTAGTATGTATGTAGCATGTAGTATGTATGTAGCATGCATGTAGTATATATGTAGTATGTATGTAGCATGTAGTATGTATGTAGCATGCATGTAGTATATATGTAGTATGTATGTAGTATGTATGTAGTATATATGTAGTATGTATGTAGCATGTAGTATGTATGTAGCATGCATGTAGTATATATGTAGTATGTATGTAGCATGTAGTATGTATGTAGCATGCATGTAGTATATATGTAGTATGTATGTAGCATGTAGTATGTATGTAGCATGCATGTAGTATATATGTAGTATGTAGCATGTAGTATGTATGTAGCATGCATGTAGTATGTATGTAGCATGCATGTAGTATGTATGTGGTATGTATGTAGCATGTAGTATGTATGTAGCATGCATGTAGTATATATGTGTTATGTATGTAGCATGTAGCATGCATGTAGCATGTATGTAGTATGTATGTAGTATGTATGTGGTATGTATGTAGCATGCATGTAGTATGTATGTAGTATATATGTGGTATGTATGTAGCATGTAGTATGTATGTAGCATGCAGTATGTATGTAGCATGCATGTAGTATGTATGTAGTATATATGTAGTATGTATGTTGCATGTAGTATTTATGTAGTATGAATGTAGCATGTATGTAGTATGTAGTATGAATGTAGCATGTATGTAGTATGCATGTTGTATGTATGTAGCATGTATGTAGCATGTAATTTTTTTTTTTTTTTTTTTACATTCAACACATTAGCCGGATGATGGGACTACTACTGTCCCATCATTGGCTAATGTGTCAATCACTGTCATGGTAGCAGGCATTGCCTGATGGGACTTGTAGTCCCATCGGACGATGCCTGCACAGACCCCCGAAGCCTGCACAGACCACCGGCAGGCCGGCACAGCCCCCCGGAGCCTGCACAGCCCCCCGGCAGGCCGGCACAGCCCCCCGGAGCCTGCACAGCCCCCCGGCAGGCCGGCACAGCCCCCCGGCAGGCCGGCACAGCCCACCGGAGCCTGCACAGACCACCGGCAAGCCGGCACAGCCCCCCGGCAGGCCGGCACAGACCACCGGAGCCTGCACAGACCCCCTGGCAGGCCGGCACAGCCCCCCGAAAGGCCCGTACAGACCCCAGAGAGGCTGTACAAGGCAAAAACGGGGTTTTTCTTATTCCGATACCGGAAGTCCCATAGACTTGAATGGGACTTCCGGTATCGGAATCGGCGATACCGATACTTTTTTTAAAGATCGGCCGATCCATTCCGATCCGATACTTTGAAGTATCGGACGGTATCGCTCAACTCTACTGATGAGATGATGATAGTACTTTTTGGTGCTAATTCTAAGTGGTATGTGTGGCGAAAACCAGGTACTGCCTATCACCTGCCCAATACAATCCCAACAGTGAAACATGGTGGTGACAGCATCATGCTATGGGAGTATTTTTCAGCTGCAGGGACAGGACTGGTTGCAATTGAAGGAAATATGAATGTGGCCAAGTACAGAGATACCCTGGATGAAAAGCTCCTCCAGAGTGGTCTGAACCTCAGACTTGGCCAAAGGTTCACCTTCAAACAAGTCAATGACCCTAAGCACACAGCTAAAATAACAAAGGAGTGGCTTCAGAAAAACTCTGTGACCATTCTTGACTGGTCCAGCCAGAACCCTGTCCTAAACCCAATTGAGCATCTCTGGAGAGACCTGAAAATGGTTGTGCACCAACATTCACCATCCGACCTGACGGAACTGTAGAGGATCTGCAAGGAAGAATGGCAGAGGATCCCCAAATCCAGGTGTGAAAAATGTGTTGCATAGTGTTGAGCATTCCGATACCGCAAATATCGGGTATTGGCCAATATTCGCGGTATCGGAATTCCGATACTGAGTTCCGATACTTTTTGCATATCGAATACCGGAATCGGAAGTTCCCATAATGCTATGAGCCAGTTTGATTTGATTCAGCCAATGAGGAGTCCTCAGAAGTGTGGGCACATCCTGTTAGGCATGTAGGTATGTTAACTAATGGCATGGCTGTGATTGGCTGCTGAAATGATGTCATGATGCACTATAAAAGCCACCGCCGCCATTTAGGGTTCAATCTGCTGTGAATTCAGTTAGGGATAGGACGCTGCTCTTCTGACTCTGAGGGACAGTTAGAGATAGCGATTTGCTATATTGTGCTTTAACCAGGCTACTTTAGCAACCCCTGTGTGAAGCTTTCTTTTGCCTTGCAGCGCTGTTCACAGCTGTCTACAAGGTCTGTGTGTGAGTGCTGCTCACGCTGCAGTGTGTTCTGCAACACCTCTGGTTGTAGGCCGCTCAGCGTGCGTCACTGCCTCATACATATTTTTTTTTTTTTATTGCTGCTCATTTTTACTGATTTCTCCTATTAGTGTGCATCCATCCGTATCCATCTACATTGGTTGCAAACACTATATAGGAGTAGATAGCAGAGCCTTTCTGCAGCCTTTCAGTGCTAGTGCACAGTTCTCTGCACTGTTCATGGCTGTCTGTGAGGTCTCTGTGTGTGAGTGCAGCTCACGCTGTAGTGTGTTCTGCAGCCACCTCTGGTTGTATTCTGCTCAGTGTGCATCACTGCCTCATGGACAGGCTGCTGTTCACGACTCTGAGGGACAGTTAGAGATAGCGATTTTCTAAATAATATTGCGCTTTACCCAGGCTACATTATTAATCACTGTAGCTTTCTTTTGCCTTGCAGCGCTGTTCACAGCTGTCTGCAAGGTCTGTATGAGTGCAGCTCACGCTGTAGTGTGTCCTGCAGCCACCTCTGGTTGTAGGCCACTCAGCGTGCGTCACTGCCTCATACATATTTATTTTTGTTTTATTGCTGCTCATTTTTCATTAATTCTCCTATTAGTGTGCATTCATCCGTATCCATCTACATTGGTTGCAAACACTATAGGAGTAGACAGCGGAGCCTTTCTGCAGCCTTTCAACGCTAGTGCCCAGTTCTCTGCACTGTTCACGGCTGTCTGTGAGGTCTCTGTGTGTGAGTGCAGCTCATGTTGTAGTGTGTTCTGCAGCCGCCTCTGGTTGTAGTCCGCTCAGCGTGCGTCACTGCCTCATACATAGTCCTTTTTTTGTTTTATTGCAGCTCATTTTTCCTGATTTTTTTCTCCTATTAGTGTGCTCCCATCCGTATCCATCTACATTGGTTGGTTGCAAACACTATATAGGAGTATATAGAGGAGCCTTTTTGCTGGCTTGTGCCCTGCAGCCGCAGCCAGATTAGTATTAGCCTGTTTTTTGGAGCCTCATCTATTGCACTGTAGGTTACCTTCCTGCATTGTAATAGCTCCAAAAAGTTTGTGATACTATCGCTTTCACATCTTTGGTCACGTCCTTTTTGGTTTTTTAAAAAAACCACGTAAATAAAGTTCACCAAATACTCCATTTGACAGTTGTGTAGGCCACATTAGCTCATAATAAAGTGTAGTCCACACACTTTATAAAATTAGTGTTTCTTATACCTGTTAGCAGCTGTTCAGGAATAAGCACAGTAAGCCCCCCCTTTGTACTTTTCTGCCTATCTTTATCAGTCTACCAAGATGAAGAAGGCAGGGAGTAAGGCACGTGGGAGTGGGCGTGGAGTTTCAGCAGGAAGAGGACTTGGGGATTCTGTGCCTGCTGCAGGCACCAGTGACTCAGCATCCCCCAGTTTTACTAGGCAACAGTCCTTTATGCGCAGCTTTATAGGACCTCGCCTTACCCCACTGCTGCGGGATGAACAAATTGAAGCCGTTGTCGGATGGATGGCAGCTAACGCATTGACTTCAATTACTTCCACATCCTCTCGGCCAGAGCACTGAAGAGCAACCATCTGTCTCTTCACCACCTGCCAAATTGCCCAGGCAGTCAGAGAGCCCTGGACAGGAGCCATCTCATTCTCTACTTCTGTTCTCTGAATCTGTTGGCTTGGAAAGAGGGGGCCAGCCAAGCAGCATTCTAGAATGTGAAGAAGAGGGAGTATGCAGTGATGCACAACGGCTTTGTCCCTCTGAATCTGAAGAGGCGGGTGGGCCAGTGCCTATGGTCAGCACACCTCAGTACGCATCAGATGATGAGACTCAGGTGCCACTTTCTGGTGCGTACTGTGCTGGCGAGACTACCCAGGAGAAGCAGGTGTTTGAAGAGGGGAGTGTAGATGAGGAGGTCCTTGACCCATCATGGCGTGAGGAACAGGAAGGTGGTGGGAGCAGCTCTGAGGAAGAGATTCCCCAAACGGCCAAAACATGAAGGAGAGGGAGGGTAGAATTAGTTGCCTGTAGCCTCCACTTCGGCACCCGTTAGGAGCATTCCTCTGCCAAAACCCAAAACGGGCGCTCCCAGGACTTGCAGTGCGTGGACCTTTTTTGACACAGTTGCAGATGACATTTGCTTTGTCAAATGCAAGCTGTGTAATCAGAAAGTCAAAAGAGGGAAAAGTGTCAGCAACCTGAATACCACAAATATGTGGAAACATGTGCGGACCAAGCAAGTGGTGGAGTTACAAAGACACACTGAAGACGTAGACCAACCTACAGTACCACCTCTTCAGCTCGTGTTGTAGTCTCTTCCTCCAGCTCACACACAGCTGGTTCGGCTTCCTCACAGAATCGCCTTGGAAGAACCTCTGGCACGGTTGTCCAGAGACCCAGTGACATTCCACCCACAGCACCACGTTCCCTGTCATCCTCACACTCCCAGGCCACTCTACAGCCATCGGTAGCACAGGCATGGGAGAAAAGGCGGCCATACTCGGCAAACCATCCCCAAGCACAGGCTCTGAATGCTGGCATTGCAAAACTACTGGCCCTAGAAATGCTCTCATTCAGGCTGGTGGAGACAGACACCTTCCGTAATTTCATGGCATTGGCAGTCCCACAATACACCGTGCCCAGCCGCTTTTATTTCAGCAGGCAAGCCGTCCCTGCCATGCAAAAGCATGTGGAGGGAAAAATTAAACATGGGCTACTAAACGCCGTCAGTAGCAAGGTCCACCTGACCACCGATGCTTGGACCAGTAACCATGGACAGGGACGATACCTTTCCCTCACTGTCCATTGGGTCAATGTTGTGGAGCCGGGTACAGATCTTGAGAGTGGCGCTGTACATGTTCTGCCAACTCCAAGGATTGCAGGAATCCAGTCTGTACATATTGACTCCTCCTCATACTCCAGTTCCTCAGAATCAGCGCTGCAGGAGCCTATTACGACCGATATGATCACAGCCATGGCCAAACGTCAACAGGCCATCCTGAAATTAATTTCTTTGGGGAATCGAAGCCACACAGCGCAGGAGCTCTGGAATGCCATTAAGCAGGAGAGCGACGTGTGGTTTGTGCCAGCGAATCTCCAGCCAGGCTTGGTAGTGTGTGACAATGGCCGAAATCTGGTGGCAGTTCTGGGCCTAGGCAACCTCACTCACATCCCATGTCTGGCACATGTGCTCAACTTGGTCGTGCAGAGCTTTCTGAGGGACTATCCGGATCTTGATGCACTGCTGCACAAGGTCCACATAGAGTGCGCTCACTTGCGGCGTTCCAGCATGGCAAGGTCGCGCATTGCAGCTCTGCAGCGCCGATTCTGCCTTCCGGAACATCGCATCATATGTGACCTACCCACCAGGTGGAATTCAACGTTACATATGTTGGAGCGGTTGTGTGAGCAGTAGGCAGCAGTAATGGAGTACCAGCTGCATCAGGCGCAAACAAGTCGCACTGTGCGCCAGTCACACTTCAGCACCACTGAGTGGGCCTCTATGAAGGACACCTGCCTCGTTTTGCGTGCCTTCGATGATTCCACGCGGATGGCAAGTGCAGATGATGCACTAGTCAGCATGACTGTCCCCCTTATCTTCCTGCTTCAAAAAACACTGCAAGCACTAAGGGAGGAGGTTTTGGAAGAGGTGGAGGATGAGGAGTCACAAATGCCATCTGCTTCTGGACAGTCTGCACAACGTGGTTCCTCACAAAGGCCTAGGCAAGGGATACTTTGTGAGGAGGATGAGGAGGAGTCAATGGAGGAGGAAGACATCTCTCCAGAGGAGGGAGGTACACAATGCTCTAGTAGTCAGTATGTACAGCGAGGGTGGGGTGATGCAGAGCAGGCAGAGATGACGCCTCAAGCAGGGGACAGCATTTCTTGGGCAGTTGGGAGTCTGCAGCACATGGTTGATTTCATGATGCAGTGCCTGAGAAACAACCGCCGCATCGCCCACATTCTCAACACGGCTGATTATTGGGTGTACACCCTCCTAGATCCTCTCTACCGGGACAACTTACAAAGCCTCATAACACCGTTGAACCGGGAGCGTAAAATGCAGGAGTACCAAGACACACTGGTGCATTCCATCATGTTCTCCATTCCACCCGAGAGCAGTGGTGCTAGTGCTTTACAAAGCAGCTCTGTGCGTCGAGGAGGTGGAGGAAGCTCTGCACAAAGAGAGCGCAGAGGCAGCACCTCAGCACATGGCAAGACCAGTATGGCCCAAACGTGGCAAAGTTTTGTGTGCCCGCCACAAATGTCTACACCATCACAGATGGATCCAGTAAGCAGGAGGCAACGTTTCCGTCAGATGGTGACAGACTACATGTCTTGCCCTGTCAGTGTACTCCCAGACGGCTCTTCCCCCTTCCCCTTCGAGTTTTGGGTCTCTAAGCTGGATACATGGCCAGAGCTTAGCCAGTATGCATTGGAGGTGCTGGCTTGCTCTGCTGCTAGTGTATTATCGGAGCGCGTCTTTAGTGCTGCAGGTGGTGTACTAACAGACCATCGCACGCGACTATCCTCCGATAACGTTGACCGGCTTACTTTTCTGAAAATGAACGAGGCCTGGATCTCGCCGGAATTTGCCACTCTTCTTCCAGAACAAATAATTGGTTGGCAACAGTATCCAGGTCTCCTGTTGTGTTCATGTTACTACCACCTGAACTGTAATCCCTGGGCTCCAACACCGCCAGTTGTTGCTCAGAAGTGCCATCTGCACAGAGAAAAACACTAGCTCCTGTGTTAGTGGGGTTCACTAACGTCAGCTGCTCCCCTGCTGTGTGTCCGGCAATGTCTCCTGCTCCCTCAACATTCACCCCGCATCAGATATTAAACTTACTCCAATTAGGCCTCAGCCTACTCCTTGATTGACCCTGGGCTCCAACACTGCCAGTTGTTGCTCAGAAGTGCCGTCTGCACAGAAAAAAACACTAGCTCCTGTGATAGTGGGGTTCAGTAACGTCAGCTGCTCCCCTGCTGTGTGTCCGGCAATGTCTCCTGCTCCCTCCACATTCAAACTACATCGGATATTAAACTTGCTCCAAGTTAGCCTCAGCCTACGCTATGATTGATCCTGGGCTCCAACACTGCCAGTTGTTGCTCAGAAGTGCCGTCTGCACAGAGAAAAACACTAGCTCCTGTGTTAGTGGGGTTCAGTAACGCCAGCTGCTCCCCTGCTGTGTGTCCGGCAATTAGAGTTGAGCGACTTTGCCTTTTTTCGGGTCGAGTTGGGTTTCATGAAACCCGACTATCGCAAAAGTTGGGTCGAACGAAATCGGCCGATTTTTGTGAAAAGTCGAAGGCCGACTGAAACACGAAACGCAATGCAAGTCAATGGGGAAGCAAAGTCGGCAGGGAGTGGAGGACAGGAAACACACCTACAGTGCACTTTTGAATGCCAAAAACATCACTTCTTATTACATTTCAACCTTAATTTATTTCATAATACTAGTTACGCACTGAAAAATGGGGGTTATTTGGCTAAATTTGTGGGGGGTAGGGCTGGCTCCAGGTTTTCATGTGCCCTGGGCCAAAAAGCGCCCCTTTAACGCATAGCACAACTCATGATGCTTCGATACGGCAGAGAAATAGCGGTATAGTACAATGAAAAATACTTCACTTTTTACATCTCATGACTGATATCCATTTTAAATTCTCCAATATCTCCAAAAACGGACAGTGTATTACTCCATACAGTATTATGTATTATGTGCGCTATACAGAGTAATGAGGCCCATATATTTCTCCATAGAGAATCATTGGTCCCATATAATGTTTGAAACAGTATATGATGAGCTCCACATAATGCTACAGTATATGTTGGTCCCCATGGATGAAGCTGCACTGTCTTATGGGCCCAAATAATGCTCCATATATAATGGGCCCCATTTCTAATGCTCTAGTGTATAATGGGCCCTGTAAATGCTGCTCCAGTGTCTGATGTCTACCTTTGGAATGCTCCAGTGTATGGTGGGCCCCATATATCATTCTCCAGAGTATAGTGCTCCCCAAAAATTGCTGTCCCAACACTGAAAACAATTAAATAAGTCTCCTCACTAGGGAATCCCTGTACTAGTCTGGGCGTGCAGACGTGATGTCATTGCGCTCTCTGATCAGAATATCACTGTCAGGAAACGCGGAAGACGTCATGGCGGTGGAGCAGGGAGAGGTAAGTATTTCAACTTTGCAAGTGCTGTGATCCTGAGCAAGCAGGGGGGGCCCACTCGTTGGCGACGGCACTGGCACAGGGCCCCTCATAGTACGGCGGTGTGTCTGACGGCGGGTGGGCCGAACCTGCACTTTCATCTGCACCTTCCTCTTTGTCATCGTGTAAGGTGGTAAAATATATGGGAAGGGTAACCTGAGTTTCATCAGGGTCAGAATCTGGCTGTGTAGAGGGCGAGGGGAATGTAGTGGTCTGGGTAAATGTACCAGCAGAATCATCTAGCAGTGGCTGGGCATCAGTGCACTTGTGGTGCCCCCAAGAGTACGGTCGCCACAGTGGCATTACCTTCCTCCTAGGGAGTGTGATGTCATGCTTGGGAGCAACGAAGGATCTCTCTAGCAGTTAAACCAACACACAACACATTTCCCACTCCAGGCCAGCAGGGAGACCTCTGAACCTGACTGCTAATGAACTGCTTTCTGTGGTCGAGAGGAGGGAAGTTAGGGCAGTCTGTGAAGGGAAAGGGAAGTGTGTGGACGTGAGAAGGGGAGCTGGAGGATGAGCAGAGTTAAGGCTCACTCCTAGCTGGAGTGCATGGTCCGGATTCCGGTCTCCGAGTTTGTAGGGACACTGACGTTCCTGCAGCCGAAACCCGAGGAAGTAGCAGTTGTAAATGCTCTGTACCCAACTAAGGCTCAGAGGCCCCAGCAGCGGCGTATGGGAGCCAGAAGGAAAAGGCTACGGCTGCCTGCCATACGAGAAAGTTCCAAAAGAGAGTCAACAGGGGGAACATCATTGAACTCAGCACTGCAAGTACCTCAGATAAGCGCTAGAACGGAGGCCACACTACCTATCAGCAGAGAGAGAATTCCAAATTGGCTTCCAGGCTGACCAACTCCTTCTCCATCTGTACTCTGGGTCCTGGACGGCACTTACCAAGTACAGGTAAAGGAACTGCACGACTGTGTCTGTCATCTTTCTCCTGTGCCTGGCACACGGCTCTGCTACATCCTGCACTGCACACCATCTACCAACTCTTTCATCTGCCCTGCGACTATGGCCCTACCTCTGCAGGGCTTGTACATCTTAGCTGCACCACAACATCTGTCCCAGAGAAGCGACACTGCAGCGCTGGTGAATCTAATCAGAAACCACAGGTGGCGTCATGTATCATTCACCTATAAACGTAATTCACTCCTTTGCATGGACGCCCAGGGCCACGGAACGGGTCACCACCAACGTGACACATCCCTGTGAGACACCGGCCCGGTACCGATTAACCCCACTGCCCTGGCTGGCCACCCACACTCCATGTCAGAATCATCTTGGACTGGGGAATTCACGATTTGACTTGATAACCCAGGCATGGTATGATAGAAAGAGCTACATGGACTAATGTGAAGTGTGGCCTGCTGCATCATTCACTTTGGGTGGGGGTGTAGGACACAAGGTAAGGGGTTCTTCCTGACCAGGAACCAGCACTTGACGACTCAGTGCTTGCATTTTTTGAAACTTCAGAAGAGGAAGGCATATTTGCAGGAGTCTGTTTCAGCAATGTAAGCCAAAACCAGTTCCTCATGCTCCGGCTTTAAAAGCGGTTAACCTACTCCCAGAAAAGGTAGCCTTCCAGGCGTTCCGGAGCCAGACCATGACACAGGCTCAACACCTCCTGCCTTAGCTGCTATTGTGCATTTGCCACTACCAGCAGATGCACCACCACCATCAGCACCAGCTGGCCCCCCCACGCCCACGTCCGCGGCCTCTACCACCAAACTTCAAAAGTTAGCACAAAATAGACACAAAATAACATCAGATATATGGCACTGTATCAGAAGCGTACAGCTCTATTCGGTCAAAGGATAATTGTCAATCTCCATATATATTCCATCAGTCACACAGAGACGCTCACAGGCTCAGTATAGATTAGACAAGAATATAAAAAGTAGACAAAGTGTACAGTATCATCAGATAGCAGGTATATATAGCATAGTTTAAATATTAACAATGTACGTCTATATATCAGGAGTAGTGTTGAGCCACCCCGCTAGTGTTTTGGTTCGTCGCACAGGAGGCAAGTTCGTCGAATGTTCGTCGAACCACATTGAAAACAATGGCAGACAAACACAAACACATACAAACACATAGAAAACAATTACAAACCACCTTAAAAGGTGTCCCAAAGCCGAAAAAATGCTCAGAAGACAAAAATTAACACATGGAAAAGGGCAACTACATTTAAGGTACTGTCACACTTACCGAAGTACCAGCGATCCCGACCAGCGATATGACGCGGTCAGGATCGCTGGTACATCGCTAAGTGCTCGCTAGTGAGCTGCCACACAGGCAGATCTCACCAGCGACATCGCTGGGGACTGGGGTCGCCACTTACCTGTCACACTAGGCGATCCTGCGTACTCCCGCCCACGTCCACGCTTGTCGCTCGTCTCTCCACAGGAAGCGCCGCAGGAAGCTGACGACGAGAAACAGTCCAGGACGTTCTCGTGCGATCAGCAATAAGCAGCGGGGGAGCGGGTCGTAGGTAGGTATCAGACACAGCGATATCGCTAGCAATATCGCTATAACATCACAAGTTATAGCGATATCGCTTAGTGTGACAGTACCTTTAGAAAAGAGGTGGAGGAGTAAAAGGAGTAGGTGGAGGAGACACACATATAGGCTTGTCATGCCCTTATGAAGTCAAGAAAGGCTGGAATAAAAATGTAAAATACAAACCAAAAAAAAAAATTCTGAAATCGAACACGATCATATACCATCGGACTTCCCACCAATAAATTATGCCAACTGGCGATCGGGCGGCGTTATTCCCATGAACCTCCAAACAGTGTCCATGAAGTCAAAGTGTTTGCTTTCCGGGGGCAGTATGATTGCAAAGCTGAACCTTAAAGGAATGTCCAAAAGGGCACCACCAGGAGTGGAGCCTGCGGCTTAATTGGACTCCACCCGGGAAACCACAACCATGCCACCTCAAGAAAAGATGCACACAATGAAAGTTTTGTCGATTCTGTGTGTGGTGTGGTATGTCCGTTTGTAGTTGTGCTAGCGATTTGTCATGCCCCCGCGGTATGCGTCAAGCTTACTAGAGGGGTACGCGAGGCTCTGGCATGCGAGATCGAGCAATAACAGGTCTATCATGGCCTTACATGTCCGGGGCTGCATGCGTGCTACACTGAAAGGACCAGCTTTTGTCGCTTACAGGTGCAGATAACCCGCTGAACACCGTTAGTGATAGGGATCTGTGATTCCAATTATTCCCCGCGAACGATGATTTCCCAGTAAGTGCAGGTCAACCGTAATTCTTGAATTATGCCTAACCGGCATTCCTGAAAAAATGCAAAAAATTTTGTGTTCAAACCATAGGTGCTGTAGCTTGCTTAACAGCTCGGCAGCCGTTCTCAGGCCCAGTATGGATTCGACAAGATTCTAGAAAGTTGATAAAGGGTACAGTTTCACCGGATAACACGTATATATGTAGCATAGTTTACACATTAAAAACCTATGTCTATATATCAGGAGGCAGGCTCAGACTGTCTCAGGCACAGTATGGATTAGACGTGATTGGACAAAGGTGAGAAAGGGTACCGTATCACTGGATAACAGGTATGCATACCATAGTTTACACATTAAAAACCTATGTCTAAATATCAGGAGGCAGGCTCAGACTGTCTCAGGCCCAGTATGGATTAGACGTGATTGGACAAAGGTGACAAAGGTTACCGTATCACTGGATAACAGGTATGTATAGCATAGTTTACACAAAAATATATGTCTATAGATCAGAAGGCAGACTCAGACGTTCTCAGGTCCAGTATGAATTTGACCAGATTGTACAAAGTTGAGAAAGGGTACATTATCACTGGATAGCAGGTATATATAGCATAGTTTAAACATTTAAAATCTCCGTGTTCTCAGTATGGATTAGACAACAATCTAAAAAGTCGAAAAAAGGAAATATATTTGAAGCGTACACCAGTATACACTTTTGGTGGTATTTTTTAATCTTCATATATATTTCTGTCTCAGTAAGACAGTCCAGACTCTCCACAATAGGAAATGAGATGCATACAGTTACTGACATAAAGGCTAGTGATTGCAGAAATCTAGGAATTACTATTCATGGGAAAAACTTCCGTCACAATTCTCAGAGGCGATGCTGACCCTCAATTAATTAGTGTGTGGAGACAGCAAAAACCTTTCTTTGGGAAGGAAGTGTTGCTGTATCGCAGTACCGTTGATCCCATCGCCGTTACTCATATCCAATTTTGATCACAGGGAGAGATGTAAACATGGTGCTCACTGCCTATCATGATCTGTCACATAACTTTGGAGTGCAAAACACAGAAGCCACAGGCCGTAGGCGATTCAATTGGATTGGCATGAGAGGGCACATTTAAAAATGTGCGCTGGAATGTCACACGTCTGTGGGTAGGAAAACTGTGAAAGCTGATGAGATACCACCACTGCATCTCATTGTGAGTCGACGTCCATAAGAAATGGAAGTCATTGATCATCTGAAGCTAGAGCCCGGCCAGCGGGACAGGGCATAGCTACATCTTGTGAAAAAAAAAGGTATCCAGCTCCGGAGATAAAATCCAAAATCTTTATTGAAACAAATTAAAAGGTAATAAGCTGCTTGATAACCAGTGTATACTGGAGGAAGGAATGTCATGAAGGAGCTGGATACCTTCTTTTTTTACAAGTACCTGACGTCAAGCAGAGACGCTTCCTTGCTCGGATAGAACTACTCATGTGCGGTGTGGACATCACTATAAGGGTGAGCTGAATCAACTTTTTTCTATATAGCTACGTCTTAACCATTATCTTCTATCAGTTCACCAAATTTGTAGTGGCAGTCCCAGTGAAGGATTTGACAGCTCAGACTACACAGCGGAGGAGCAGGGAGAGGTAAACATTGCAAATGCTGGGGCCCTGCCCAAGCAAGGGGGGCCCACTCGTGGGCGTCGGTACTGGCACTGGACCCCTAATAGTACGGCGGTGTGTCAGACGGCGGGTGTGCAACCCCACCGTCAGAGACACTTGATTGCACCATGAGGGACCCTGTGCCAGTGCCCGCGCCAAAGAGTCGGCCCACCCACCTGTCCAGGGCAACGGCACTCGCACGGTTGCATGCGCTAGGTGGTGACCCCGCCATGGGGGGAGGAGGCAGCCCAGTTAGGGAGGTTTACAAAATGGCATATGTTGATGTGGGACATTCAACTGCTGCTAAAGGCGAAATTCGTCAAGTCCCAGGAAGAGGAGGACCAAAGAAAGCCATTTTTCTGTCAACCTATGTGTCATCAGGGGAAGGTGGGACAAAATCCTTGGAATCCCATGCATGGTTCATTTTAATGAAGGTTAGATCATTCACATTTTGGGTTGAGAGACGGGTACTTTTTTCTGTCAGGATTGATCCAGCAGCACTGAAGACTCTTTCTGATTGCACACTTGCAGCTGGGCAAGCGAGCTCCTGTAAGGAATATTGTGCCAATTCAGGCCAGGTGTCCAGTTTAGCAGCCTAATAGTCAAATGGGAATGACCTGTGAGGGAGAATATCGGTATGGGATGAGAAGTAGTTTGTAACCATAGTTGACAAGTGCTGTCTCCTGTCACTTTCAATCGATGCAGTATTACCAGTCGTGTGAGCGGGACTTGAAAACTCAGTCCACAACATGGTCATGAAACCCCTGTCTCCAACGCCACTTCTGATATGTGCACCACCAACACCTCTTCCAAGTTGCCCATGGCCCCTACGGCTCGTGTGAGAACCATCACCGATGCTGTGTGCTGGGAATGCCTCAACCAACCGGTTTACCAGAGTTGCTTGTTTGTTAGCCAATATTAGGTCAAGGTTCTCCTGTGGCATAATGTTTTGGAATTTGCCTTTATAGTGTGGATCAAGGATGCTGGCCAACCAGTAGTCAGCGTTCATCATTTTGGCAATGCTGGGGTCCCTTTTTAGGATCTGCAAGGTATAATCTGACGTGTGGGCCAATGTTCCCGGTGTCAATGATGCACTGCGAGTGCTGGGTGGAGGAGCACTTTCTGGCAAATCCACATCCCTCCAGTCACGCACAAACCCTGTACCAGACCTTGCCATGCCAACATTTTCTCTTGCCCCACAAGAAGCATCCTCCTCACCTAAATAATCATCCCTATCAACATCCTCCTCCACCTCTTCTTCCTCCACCTCGTCCAGGAGAGTTCCCGGAGCAGACAATGGCTGACTGTCATCAAGGCTTCCCTCCTCCTCTTCCTCATCATCCTCGGCTGCAGACCCCTGCTCCTTAATGTGCATCAAAGTTTGCATGAGCAGACGCATAAGTGGGATGCTCATGCTTATGATGGCGTCGTCTGCGCTTACCAGCCATGTGCATTCCTCAAAACACTGAAGGACTTTACAGAGGTCTTTCAGCTTCGACCACTGCACACCTGTCAACTCCATGTCTGCCCTCAAAGTGCCTGCCCGTGTATCCTCCCACAAATGCATTACGGCCTGCCTCTGTTCGCACAGCCGCTCAACCATGTGCAGGGTGGAGTTCCACCTTGTTGCAACGTCGATAATTAGGCGGTGCTTGGGAAGGTGGAGCAATCGCTGCAGCTTCTGCATACGACTGGAGTGTACAGGCGACCGGCGGTTGTGTGAGCATAGTCTTTGGACCTTCTGGAGCAGGCCTGTTAACTCCGGATAATTATTGAGGAAGCACTGCACCACCAGGTTCAAGGTGTGAGCCAAGCAAGGTATGTGTCTGAGTTTAGAAAGGGCTATGGCTGCCACAAAATTCCATCCGTTATCACTAACTACCTTGCCTGCCTCAAGATGTTGACTGCCCAGCCATGACTCAGTTTGTCGCTGAAAGTAGTCGGTCAGTACCTCCGCGGTGTGTCTGTCGCCCAAACACATCATCTTCAACACAGCCTGCTGATGCTTTCCACTAGCTAATTGATAGGGGGACACCTCGTGTGCAACACTGGCAGCTGCGGATGGAGTGCTCGTGTGACTGCGCTCTGTGGAGGAGCTTTCGCTTCTGGAGGAGGAGGAGGGTCGAACGCCTACAGCCAACTGTTTCCTATACCATGGGATAGGCAGCACTGTCCCACCACCGCTGTCCCTTGTGGACCCTGCATCCACCATATTAACCCAGTGCGCGGTGATGGACACGTAACGGCCCTGGCCATGCCTACTGGACCATGCATCAGTTGTGAGGTGCACCTTTCCACTCACTGATTGCTTGAGTGCATGTACAATGTGGTCTTTCACATGATGGTGGAGGGCTGGGATGGCTTTGCAAGAAAAGAAGTGGCGACTGGGTAGGTCATAGCGTGGTACTGTGTAGGCCATGAGATCTCGGAAAGCTGCGCTTTCAACCAACCGATAGGGCATCATCTCTGACGAGATTAGTTTGGCAATGTGGATGTTCAAACCCAGTGTACGCGGATGAGAGGATGAGTACTTTCTTGTCCTACTCATAGTCTCTGGTAGGGTGAGCTGGACTTGAGAGCTGCATATGGTCGATCTAGCAGTGGAGAGAGAGGGTTGATGATTGTGATGGAGTTGGTGTTCTTTCTGATGGCCTAGATTCAGTCTTTCATTGCAATAACAGTGTGATTCCCTGACTGATTTGCAATGCAACGACAACTCAACATTTGCTGCTGGTGGTGTGCTAACCGGAGGGCTTACAGTGGGGGAAACAATGTAGAGTTGCTGACTACCTTCTTTGGGAGCAGTTGCACATGTGGTACGTGAGGTTTGGAAGTCCGTCCATGCTTGCAAGTGCATGGTGGTTAAAAGTCTTAGCATGCAACTGGTATTCAAATTTCTCAGATTTTTCCCTCGGCTAAAGGTCTTTGCGCACTTCTTACAGATAACCTTTGCCTGATCATTAGGATTTTGTTCAAAAAAGTGCCACACTGCTCTCTTCCTACTATGGAAGACATTTTGAGGCCTTGCACGCTTTGCTATTTTGACCGTCTGGCCAAGCTGTCCTGCAACTCTTTTGGTTTTTGTAACCTGTTTTTGGACTGCTCCGGGCCTGCCAGATAACAGCTGTTGTGATGTCGATGCCCGCTGCGGATGCTCCTCCTCCTCTTCTGAGCTATTGGCAGCGGCACCCTCTTCCCCCAATGGATGCCAATCTGGGTCAACCATCACCTCCTCTTCAATGTCATGTGCACCTTCCTCTGTGTCACCGTGTATGGTGGTATAGTATGCGGGAAGGGGCACCTGAGTTTCATCAGGGTCAGATTCTGCCTCAGTACACTGCGAGGACAATGTAGTGCTCTGAGTGAATGTACCAGCATAATCATCTATCAGTGGCTGTGCATCAGTGCACTCCATGTCAGATTCATCTTGGCCTGGGTAATTCACGATTTGAATTGATAACCCAGGCATGGAATGTGAAAACAGCTCCATGGTGTAATCTGTAGTGTGGCCTGCCGCATCCTTCAAGTCAGCAATGTAAGCCAAAACTTGTTCTTGAAGCTCCGGCTTTAAAAGCGGTTTACCTACTCCCAGAAAAGGGAGCCTTCGAGGCCTTGTGGAGCCAGACGATGATGCAGGCTCAACACCTCCTGCATTTGGTGTTATTTTGCTTTTGCCACTACAAGCTGATCCACCACCAACACCATCATTACCAGCTGCCAACCCCCGCCCACTTCCACGGACTCTTCCAAAAGTACCCAAAAAACCACCAACTATATGGTACTGTAAAACAAGGTACAAGGTGTATATAGTAGTGGGGAGAATTTGAATCTCTCTAGACTTCAGGACACAGTTGGATTCTGTCAGGCCCTGTTTATATTACACCGCAATGTGACAGGCAGATTCTGGATGGTGTAAGAAAGGTGTATAGAGGACTGGGGAGAATTTGAATCGCTCTAGACTTCAGGACACAGTTGGATTCTGTCAGGCCCTGTTTATATTACACCGCAATGTGACAGGCAGATTCTGGATGGTTTAAGAAAGGTGTATAGAGGACTGGGAAGAATTTGAATCTCTCTAGACTTCAGGACACAGTTGGATTCTGTCAGGCCCTGTTTATATTACACCGCAATGTGACAGGCAGATTCTGGATGGTGTAAGAAAGGTATATAGAGCACTGGGGAGAATTTGAATCTCTCTAGACTTCAGGACACAGTTGGATTCTGTCAGGCCCTGTTTATATTACACCGCAATGTGACAGGCAGATTCTGGATGGTTTAAGAAAGGTGTATAGAGGACTCGGGAGAATTTGAATCTCTCTAGACTACAGGACACAGCTCGATTCTGTCAGGCCCTGTTTATATTACACCGCAATGTGACAGGCAGATTCTGGATGGTGTAAGAAAGGTGAATAGAGGACTGGGGAGAATTTGAATCTCTTTAGACTTCAGGACACAGTTGGATTCTGTCAGGCCCTGTTTATATTACACCGCAATGTGACAGGCAGATTCTGGATGGTTTAAGAAAGGTGTATAGAGGACTGGGGAGAATTTGAATCTCTCTAGACTTCAGGACACAGCTCGATTCTGTCAGGCCCTGTTTATATTACACCGCAATGTGACAGGCAGATTCTGGATGGTTTAAGAAAGGTGTATAGAGGACTGGGGAGAATTGGAATCTCTCTAGACTTCAGGACACAGTTGGATTCTGTCAGGCCCTGTGTATATTACACCGCAATGTGACAGGCAGAAATTGCCTAGTGTATGACAAACTACAAGGTGTATATAGAATTGGGCAGAATGGGAATCTCCCTAGAGTGTAGGTCTGTAAGAACGGACAAACTCCTAGGCTTTTCCTTACAGAGTAACACACTTAGCTTCAATTTGGCCGTGATAACAGCCGTTACACGGTACTGAGAGGAGCGTACACGTACACCGCTGTACGGTGTATGTAAAATTGTCAAGCTCTGTGTTTTTGGATACGGACTGTCACACACTGTCTCTCTCTAGTTTTGAATGTAATCAAACAGCAGATATACTAAACTGTTTGAAAAACGGACAAAACTATAAGGTGTAGGTCTGTAAGAACAGACAAACTCCTTGGCTTTTCCTTACAGAGACACACACTTAGCTTTAATTTGGCCGTGATAACAGCCGTTACACGGTACTGTGTGAGGAGCGTACACCGCTGTACGGTGTGTGAAAAAATGAACGTTCAGTACCTCACCAGGACAAAACAATAAAATTTGGATTGCTTTTAAAAAAGCAGTTTGAACACCAGTGTGCACACAGCAATGCAGCTAGCCTTATAAGGCAGGCTAATCACCACCAGCGCTACTGCACAAAAGCAAAAATCTTCACCTTTCACTGCACAGTAACTACAGTGAAAAGCGCTATCAGCAGAAGCAGTTTTTTTTTCTTTTTGCCTTCCTAACGCTCTCCCTACAGAATCAGCAGCAGCAGCTCTCCCTATTCTGAGATCAGCATGAGTAACATGGCGATTGGCGTGCACGCCCTTTTTTATCCCCTGTGACGCCCCATAAAGCAAGCCAATCACTTGCATGCCCTCCTCCAAGATGGTAGTGACCGCTGCCTATGTCATCACGTTGCCCACAGTGTCCGTTCTTCCTGATTGGCTGAAAAATGGCGCTAAAGCATCTTTTGAAATGCGACATTAGCGCTAAAGTCGCCGACGTCGTGGCCGACCTCACGCTAAGGTCGGGTTTCGTTTCATGAAACCCGACTCTGGCGAAAGTCGGCGACTTTTGAATTTTTTCAACCCGTTTCGCTCAACTCTACCGGCAATGTCTCCTGCTCCCTCTCTGCACAGATAAAAACACTAGCTCCTGTGTTAGTGGGGTTCAGCAACGCCAGCTGCTCCCCTGATGTGTGTCCGGCAATGTCTCCTGCTCCTCCACATTCAAACTGCATCAG
This sequence comes from Dendrobates tinctorius, assembly GCF_039654945.1. Classification (NCBI taxonomy): domain Eukaryota; kingdom Metazoa; phylum Chordata; class Amphibia; order Anura; family Dendrobatidae; genus Dendrobates; species Dendrobates tinctorius. The sequence continues at coordinate 15,554,843 of NW_027361742.1, forward strand.
ATATTAAACTTGCTCCAAGTAGGCCTCAGCCTACACCATGATTGATCCTGGGCTCCAACACTGCCAGTTGTTGCTCAGAAGTGCCGTCTGCACAGAAAAAAACACTAGCTCCTGTGTTAGTGGGGTTCAGTAACACCAGCTGCTCCCCTGCTATGTGTACGGCAATATCTCCTGCTCCCTCCACATTCACCCCGCATCAGATATAAAACTTGCTCCAAGTAGGCCTCAGCCTACACCATGATTGATCCTGGGCTCCAACACTGCCAGTTGTTGCTCAGAAGTGCTGTCTGCACAGAGAAAAGCACTAGCTCCTGTGTTAGTGGGGTTCAGTAACATCAGCTGCTCCCCGGCTGTGTGTCCGGCAATGTCTCCTGCTCCCTCCACATTCAAACTACATCAGATTTTACACTTGCTCCAGTAGGCCTCAGCCTACTCCATGATTGACCCTGGGCTCCAACACCGCCAGTTGTTGCTCAGAAGTGCCATCTGCACAGAGAAAAACACATGCTCCAGTGTTAGTGGAGCTCAGTAATGCCAGCTGCTCCCCTGCTGTGTTTACGGCAAAGTCTCCTGCTGCCTCCACATTCAAACTACATCAGATATAAAACTTGCCCCAGTAGTGGGAATGTGGACAGAGCAGGAGACATTGCCGGACACACATCAGGGGATCAGCTGACGTTACTGAACCCCAGTAACGCAGGAACAAGTGTTGATTGTGCAGACGGCACTTCTGAGCAGCAACTGGCGGTGTTGGAGGCCAGGGTAAATACAAGAGACAGAGTGGAGCCAGAGGCCTAATTGGTGCAAGTTTGAAATCAGTAGTAGTCTACAGCAGATATTAACCTTGATGAAATTAGGCCTCAGCCTACACCCTGATTGACCCTGTTCTCCAACATCGCCAGTTGCTGCTCAGAAGTGCCGTCTGCACAGTCAACATATGCTCCAGTGTTATTGGGGTTCAGAAATGTCATCTGATCCCCAGCTGTGTGTCCGGCAATTTCTCCTGCTCTGTCCACACTCACACAACTACAGATTTTAAACTTGCTCCAATTAGGCCTCTGTCTCCACTCTGTTTGTAGTATTTTCCCTGGGTTTCAGCACCATCAGCTGTTTCCCAGCATTGTCTTTAGCACGGGTACTCCGTCCTGCACAGCCTGGTTCCAGCATGCCTGCTGTTTCTGGATAGTGTCAATGTCACTTTGCCACCAATACGTTGTCCTGTCATGTTGCGGTCGGGTTAGCCGAGTCTATGGTGCCTGCAGTTTATGGGTTTCCTATGTGGGCTGCGGGATCTGGCAAAAAAGGCTGGTTCCGTAGTGCCAATAGGACAAGCACCCCCTGTGGGACTGTGGGTTTTGGTAACTGCGGCCGGCTCGTGGCCTTGCAACTTTGTTTTTCATGGGTACCTTCTGCTACCCATCCGGGTTCCAGTACCGTCAGCTGGTTCTCGACAGTGCCTTTGGCTTAGGTGCCTCCATCTCGGTATCCGAGTTCCAGCAACATCTGCTGGTCCTTGGTAGTGCTTTTTAGCACAGGTACCTCCTAGTTAGTAACCGGGTTCCAGCACCGTCAGCTGGCCCTCGGTAGTGCCAATGGCTCTTGCTCCTTCTGCTGCCCCTCCGGGTTCCAGCACAGTCAGCTGGTCCTCGGTAGTGCCATTGGCTCTTGTATCCTTCTGCTACCCTTCCGGGTTCCAGTACCGTCAGCTGGTTCTCGGCAGTTCCTCAGCCTTCTTGTACCTTCTGCTACGTTTCCAAGTTCAAGCTTTTGGAAATGGTTTTTGGTTATCACTCTGGATCTCCCTGACGACGACCCTGAAGACGACCCTGAAGACCACCCCGCAGAAGACGACGATCACGAAAACGATGACCCTGGAGACGATGACCCGGAAGACCACCCCGAAGAAGACTAAAAAGATGACCCTGAAGAAGATGACCAAGAGGACAAAGAACATGAAGACAACCACCAAGATACAGAGCAACAAGAGACAGAAGACCAAGAAGCAGAAGAACAAAAAGAACAACAAAAAGCAGAAGAACATTAAGCATAAGACTAAAAATCAGAGCAAAAGATATTATTTAAATTATAAGCAGAAGAAGACTAAGCCGTGTATGGGGGTGAGTCCGTTCCTCCTTGTTGTGCCCCTGGAAAACGCCTGCTGCTGCAGGCCAAACCGAACGCGGACAAATCCTGTTGTAAATCTTTTGTGACAGGCAGAACGGAAGGTGTAATCTTCAAACTTTTATAGATAATAACTACAGGAATGCCTGTCACAAATAAGAATATGATGAAGAAGAAGAATCGGAAGAAGATGAAGAAGTAGAATATGAAGAAGAATAATAGTTGAATAAGAAGAATATGAAGAATGTAAAAAAAAAGAATAATAGGAAGCAGGTGAAGAAGAAGAAGATGAATAAGTTGAAGAAGAAGTTGATGAAAAAGATGCTGCTGCTGAGGATCATGAATGAGTAAGCATTGGAGAAGTAAAAAAGAAGGTGAAGAGCATGGAAGTAGTGAAACATACATATCAGACAAAATATAAAAAAGGTTAACATAGTCAATATCTTTGTATTCGATATATGTTATTCTATGCCTATTTGTGGGTTCTCCAGTTTTTAAAAAAATTTTCCGCACCTGTACAAGGTTGTTTATTCCCCACTCCCTTCCCTCCCTTCCTACCTTCCTTTCCCTACCCTGTTTATTTCTAAAAAAACAATAAAATTATTTGAAAACATAGTCAATATCTTTGTAACTCCGAACGTCTTTAAAAAAAATGTATTCCTGCTATTCCATTTGATTGGGCTAAACCTCTATGCCTTTAATGTCTCCACCACCTCCCCCAATACATTCTACATTATTATTAGTTGTTTTTCTTCATGTAGAATTAACCTACAAGGAAAGAAAGGGTTTTTTTTCTTAATTCCGATATTTCTGTCCCATTGACTTGCATTGGTTTCCGGTATCGGAATCGGCGATGTCCGATACTTTTTGGGTATCGGTCCGATCCAATCTGATCCGATATTTCATGATATCGGATGGTATCGCTCAACACTAGTGTTGCATCATTCCCAAGAAGATACATGGCTGTACTAGCTCAAAAGAGTGCTTCTACTCAATTATTATTAAGACCATGTGATATTTCAGTTTTTCTTTTTTAACAAATTTGCAAAAATTTCTACATTTCTGGGTTTATTTCAGTCAACATGGGGTGCAGAGTGTACATTAAAGAGAGAAAAAAATTAACTTTCTTGAATTTACCAAATGGCTGCAATGAAACAAAGAGTGAAAAATTTAAAGTGGTCTGAATACTTTCCGTACCCACTGTACACAGAGGCATAAAGACATATTACTCGCTTAGCTTTTGGTTAAAGAATACACACAGCGGCTTTTTGTAAAGCACTCCCGCAGATATCGGTTAAATAATAGTGATGGGCGAGCACCAAAATACTTGGATGCTCGTTGCTTGGGTAGAGCAAATTGGAATGATCGGGTGCTCAATCCGAGCAACGAGCCCAATGTAAGTGTATGGGAAACCCGAGCATCTTTGCTGTGACCCCCCCCACCCGGGGGGGTCTTTTCAGGCTCTGAAAATGTCTGAAATAGATGGGAACAGTGCTGAAATGACATGGGAATATCATGGGGAAGACCCCTGAAAGCATTTCTGACTCCCAGGTCACTGTTGTGAACAATGTTGTCAGGGTCTTACGCCACTTTTCCGGGCGCACAATAAGACATAAAAAAATGAAACCAAAATTGATTTTCCTGGGAAATATGTTAAGGAACATCCTTTCCAAGGTAATGATTTGTATGTAAGGCCAAATAAATAACCCAAAACAACTATGCTCACACATAGCATTTTGCATGCGTTTTTCAACTTTAGCATTGCTTTCAACCAAGACAAATGCATTCACTGGGAAATGTCATTGTAACGTTTTACAACCTTAGCTGGCTATGTGGTGTGTGACACATCATCAGACACATCCTGTTTCATTTATGAAGGAGGGACTGTTAAAGGTGAAGGGCCATCAGGCGGACTTTAATCTTCTTAAAGGGACAACAGTTTGTCCTCACTATCCTTAGAGAACCATCAGCCGGCTATGCTTTGCAGTTCCCATTTTTAAACAGTGGGTCTCCTATACTGTTATTGCCTATGCATTGAATGCAATGCCTGACCAAAATTTGGACGCACCTTAATTACCCATTGAAGAGACGTCCTGCATGGCCACATGAAAGCAAAGTTCCCATTCTTATTTATTTGGTACTGCCATACTGTTAGCCTATGCATTGAATGCAAGGCCTGCCCTGCCCCAAAGTTACATGCACCCCAATAACTCTTTGAACCAACGTACTAGATGGCTATATGAAACCAAAGTTCCCATTTTTCTTAATTAGCTACTCCTATAATGTTAGTCTATGCATTAGATGCAAGGTCTGCCCTGCCCCAAAGTTACATGCACCCCAATAACACTTTGAACCAACGTACTAGATGGCCATATGAAACCAAAGTTCCCATTTTTCTTAATTAGCTACTCCTATAATGTTAGTCTATGCATTAGATGCAAGGTCTGCCCTGCCCAAAGTTACACGCATCCCAATAACCCTTTGAACCGACGTACTGGGTGTCCACATGAAACTAAAGTTCCCATTATTCATTTGGTACTGCCATAATATTTGCCCATGAAGTGAATGCAAGGCTTGCTCCAAATTTGGACGCACCCCAAAAACCCTTTGAAGAGATGTCCTGGACGGTCACATGAAACCAAAGTTCCCATTATTCATTTGGTACTCCCATAATGTTTGCCCATGAAGTGAGGGCAATTGTTGAGGATAAAGAACCTGCATTGGAGAATTTCAGTGTTGAGGCTGAAGAAACTGCAGTGAAGCATTTCAGTGTTGAGCCTGAAGAACCTACATTGGACAATTGCAGTGTTGAGGCTGAAGACCCGGCAGTGGAGCATTGCAATGTTGAGTGTAAGGAACCAGCAGTGGAGAATTGCAGTATTGAGGCTGAAGAAGCTGCAGTGGAGAATTGCAATGCTGAGGCTGAAGAAACTGCAGTGGAGAATTGCAGTGTTGAGGCTGAAGACCTGTAATTGGAGCATTACATAGTTGAGGCTGAACACACAGCAGTGGAGCATTGCAGTGTTGAGCCTGAAGAACCAGCAGTGGAGAATTGCAGTGTTGAGGCTGAAGAAACTACAGTGAAACATTGCAGTGTTGAGGCTGAACACACGGCAGTGGAGCATTGCAGTGTTGAGGCTGAAGACAAGAGAGTCAATCATTTAAGTGTTGAGGCTGAAGACCCAGCATTGGAGCATTGCATAGTTGAGGCTGAAGACCACACAGTGGAGCATTTAAGTGTTGAGGCTGAAGACCCGGCAATGGAACATTGCAGTGTTGATCCTTAAGAACCAGCAGTGAAGAATTGCAGTGTTGAGGCTGAAGAACCAGCAGTGGAGAATTGCAGTGTTGAGATTTTTTACAGGGCATCATAAACACCTTTGAAAAATAAAAAAAACTGGCTGTTGCATCATGGAATCTGTTTACCCTGGTGATGTAGTGGTGGTATCGGAAGAGATGTGGAGAATGGCCTACTAAAAATCTTTTCACAATTTAAAGGAGTGGGTCTCCTATGGTTATAATGCCCATACATTAAGTGTATGGGCTGACAAACATTTCCCCCTGGGGGGGTACACATCAACATACTGTATAAACTTATCTTTTACGGGCATCATGAACAACCTTGAAAAAAAAAACCTGGCTGTTGCATCATGAAACACAGTCACCATGGTGATCTAGTGGTGTTGGCTGATGAGGATGAGGAGAAGGAAGAGGATAACAGCAAATAGCCAAAATCAGGAAGAGTATACCCATCCAAATATATAATCAAAAATAATGCTCAATAATTCTAAAATAAACTTAGTGACAGCAAACACCATATATACTCGAGTATAAGCCGACCTGAGTATAAGCCGAGGCACCTAATTTTGCCAGGGAAAACTGGGTAAGCTTATTGACTCAAGTATAAGCCGGGTATGCATTGTCCACTCATCCCTGTGCTGGTATGTGTAGCTCCCCCTGTCCTGTCCTGCTATGTGTGGTTCCCCCTATCCTGACCTGCTCTGTGTGGCTACTCCTTTAGAGTCCTGCTCTGTGTGGCCCCCCTGTCCTGTCCTGCTCTGTGTGGCTACCCCTGTTGTATGCATGGCTCCCCCGTTCCATCTTGTATGCATGGCTTGGTTCTCCCCTTCCCATGGTTGTATGCATGGCTGGGCTCCCCCCATCCCATCCTTGTATGCATTGCTTGGCTTGGCTCTCCCCCATCCTCCCCTGTCCTCTCTCATCCTCCCCCATCCTCCTCATCCTCTTCACCCTCCTTGCACCGTCGCTGCATGTCCCTGCATCTCCGTTGTCTCATGTGGCAGCTCTTCCTGTGCTCAGCGGTCACGTGGTACCGCTCATTAAGGAAATGATTATGTGCTCCACGCTTATGGGAGTGGAGACACGTGCATACTCATTACCTTAATGAGCCATACCACATGACCGCTCAGCACAGGGGAAGAGCTGCTGCACTGCGACAACGGAGATGCAGGGACATTCAGAGATGGCACGAGGAGGGTGAGTATGATGTCACAGCCACCGGCTTCTGCCTTGCTCCACTGCTCCCTTCCCCTTCCCCACTGGCTTTCTGGACAATGACTCGTGTGTAAGCCGAGGGGAGTGTTTTCAGCACAAAAAACGTGTTGAAAATCTTGGCTTATATACAAGTATCTACCGTAGTGCTTTTGGATGAGTCCCATAATGTCTCAAGAATGCATAGTGCTAAGGTGCAGAGTGCCACTAAAATTACTGGCCAGTAAGGTGAAAAGTGAGGAGGAAAAAAGAGCTCTTAGGAATCAAATGTATAGATGACCTGGTTTCAGAGAGGCAACCCGACGCGTGTTTCGCGTTAGCTTCTTCCTTTGGAGGTCATTGGTATTATTACTTAGGAGTAGGTTGCTCTTGCATTAATTTTATGAGCATCAACTGTGATGTCAAATAAGTCAAATTGAATAGTTATTTTTATTATCTTTTTTCCTGTGCTGAATTGTATATGTGTCCTCTTTAATTAGACCTCTGCATCATTATATGTGATTGGCGTTCAGTAGGATATGCATTATCTGCTGCTTAACATTTAACCCCTTTCTGACATGTGACATATTATCCCGTCCATGGGACCCGGGCCTGTATGACCGTGGACGGGATAGTATGTCACTGCTGATCGCGGCCGGATGTCAGCTGATTATCACAGCTGACACCCGGCAATATAGGGAAGCATCGGGCAGGGAGGGGCTCCCTGCATATTTCCCTGAGACCCTCGGAACAGTGCGATGTATATCAAGTGTAAAAATATTTTTTAAAATATTCCTAAATAAATAAATACAAATATTCCTTAATAAATTATTTTATTTGTAAATAAAAAAAACAATAAAAGTACACATATTTAGTATAGCCACGTCCATAACAACCCGCCCTATAAAACTGTCCCACTAGTTAACCCCTTTAGTGAGCCCCTTCAAAAAAAATACAAGGCAAAAAACAATGCTTTATCATCATACTGCCAATCAAAATGTGCAATAACACACGATCAAAAAGATGAATATAAATAAACATGGTACCACTGAAAATGTCATCTTGTCCCGCAAAAACGAGCTGCCATGCAGCATCATCAGTGAAAAAATAAAAATGTTATAGCTCGCAGAAAAAAGCGATGCAAAAATTATTTTTTTTATATAAAATTGTTTTTATTGTATAACAGTGCCAAAACTTAAAAAAATATAAATGAGGTATCGCTGTAATCGTACTGACCTGAAGAATAAAACTGCTTTATCAATTTTACCACACATGGAACAGTGTAAACGCACCCTCCCAAAAGAAATTCATGAAATGCTGGTTTTTGTTCATTCTGCGTCCCAAAAATCGGAATAAAAAGCGATCAAAAAATGTCACATGCCCAAAACTGGTACCAATAAAAACATCAATTCGTCCTGCAAAAAATAAGACCTCATATGACTCGGTGGTTCAAAATATGGAAAAATTATAGCTCTCAAAATGTGGTGATGCAAAAACTATTTTTACAATAAAAAGTGTCTTTTAGCATGTGACAGCTGCCAAACATAAACACCCACTATAAATAGTTAATCAAATCCCCTTTATCACCCCCTTAGTTAGGGAAAAATAATAAAATGAAAAAAAAGATGTATTTCCATTTTCCCATTAGGGTTAAGGGGATAGGGTTAGCGATAGGGCTGAGATTAGGGTTAGGGGTGTGTTGGGGTTAGGTTTGGAGTTAGAATCGGGGGTTTCCACTGTTTAGGCACACCAGGGGCTCTCCAAATGCAACATGGCATCTGATCTCAATTCCAGACAATTCTGCGTTGAAAAAGTCAAATGGTGCTCCTTTTCGTCCAAGCTCTGCCATGCGCCCGAACAGTGGATTACCCACACATATGGGGTATCAGCCTACTTAGGACAAATTTCACAACAACTTTTAGGGTCCAATTTCTCCTGTTACCCTTGGAAAAATAAAAAATTAGGGGCGAAAATATCATTTTTATGGAAAAATTATGATTTTTTTATTTTTATGACTCTACGTTATAAACTTCTGTGAAGCATTGGGGGTTCAAAGTGCTCACCACACATCTAGATAAGTTCCTTGGGGGGTCTAGTTTCCAAAATGCAGTCACTTGGGGGGTTTCCACAGTTTAGGCACATTAGGGGCTCCCCAAACGCGACATGACACCCACAAACCATTCCATCAAAGTCTGCATTCCAAAACGTCACTACTTCCCTTCCAAGCCCCGATGTGTGCCCATACAGTAGTTTTCTATCACATATGGGGTATCAGCGTACTGAGGACAAATTGGACAACAACATTTGGGGTCCAATTTCTCATGTTACCCTTGGGAAAATAAAATAATTGGGGACTAAAAGATAATGATTGTGGAAAAAATATGATTTTTTTATTTTCACGCCCGGGCATTATAAACTTCTCTAAAGCACTTGGGGGTTCAAAGTGCTCACCACACATCTAGATAAGTTCCTTGGGGGGTCAATTTTCCAAAATGGGGTAACTTGTGGGGGTTTTCATTGTTTAGGCACATCAGGGGATCTCCAAATGCGACATGGCGCCCAATCTCAATTCCAGCCAATTTTGCATAAAACGGCTCTCCTTCCCGTGCTCTGCCATGCACCCAAACAGTGGTTTACCCCCATATATGGGGTATTAGCTTACTCAGGACAAATTGCACAATACCTTTTGTGGTCCTGTTTCCCTTGGGAAAATAAAAATTGGGGTGAAAAGATAACTTTTGTGGAAAAAATATGATTTTTTAAATTTACGGCTATACGTCATAAACTTATGTGAAGCCCATGGGGGTTTAAAGTTCTCACCACACATCTAGATAAGTTCCTTGGGGGTCTAGTGTCCAAAATGGTGTCATTTATGGGGAGTTCCACTGTTTAGGCACATCAGAGGCTCTCCAAATGCGATATGGCGTCAAGCCAATTCTGCGTTGAAAAAGTCAAATGGCGCTTATTCCCTTCTGAGCTCTGCGATGCGCCCAAACAGTGGTTTACCCCCACATATGAGGTATCGACATACTCAGGACAAATTGAACAATAACTTTTGGGGTCCTGTTTCTCTTGAGAAAATAAAAATTGGAGGTGAAAAGATCATTTTTGCGGAAAAAAAATATGATTTTTTAATTGTCTGGCTGTACATTATAAACTTCTGTGAAGCCCATGGGGGTTCAAAGTTCTCACTATATATCTAGATAAGTTCCTTGGGGGGTCTAGTTTCTAAAATGGGGTCAATTGTGGAGGGTTTCCACTGTTTAGGCACATCAGGGGCTCTCTAAATGTGACATGGCGTCCGATCTCAATTCCAGCCAATTTTGCGTTGAAAAAGTCAAACGGCGCTCCTTCCCTTCTGAGCTCTGCCATGCGCCAAAACAGTGGTTCCCCCCACATATCAGGTATCAGCGTACTCAGGACATATTGCACAATAACTTTTGCAGTCCAATTTCTCCTGTTACCCTTGGTAAAATAACAAAAAATTGGACCTGAAGTAATTTTTTTGTGAAAAAAAGATAAATGTTCATTTTTTTTAAAACATTCAAAAAAATTCTGTGAAGCACCTGAAGGGTTAATAAACATATTGGATGTGGTTTTGCGTACCTTCAGGGGTGCAGTTTTTAGAATGGTATCATTTTGGGGTATTTTCTATCATATAGACCCCTCAAAGTGACTTCAAATGTGATGTGGTCCCTAAAAAAAAAAATGGTGTTGTAAAAATGAGAAATCGCTGGTCAAATTTTAACCCTTATTACTTCCTAACAAAAAAAAATTTTGGTTCCAAAATTGTGCTCATGTAAAGTAAACATTTGGGAAATATTACTTAAGTTTTTTTGTGTGCCATATCTCTGTGATTTAAGGGCATGAAAAATTAAGGTTGGAAAATTGCAAAATTTTAAAATTTTTTGCCAAATTTCCATTTTTTCACAAATAAACGCAAGTAATATGAATGAAATTTTACCACTAACATGAAGAACAATATGTCATGAGAAAACAATGTCAGAATCACCGGGATCCATTGAAGCGTTCCAGAATTAATACCTCATAAGGGACAGTGGTCAGAATTGTAAAAATTGGCTTGGTCACTAACGTGCAAACCACCCTTGGGGGTAAAAGGGTTAATACCCCTTTCATTGATTGCTATTAGGCTTTAAATCTAAATTTGACCTAATAACTGTATTGGGCTATTTCTAATAGGACGTAATACTATTAGGAAATCTCTTATTATCTTACGTTTAGTTTCTGTACGTCGACTCTTACAAGCACCAACTTTGCAAATAATTATTTTGAGAGAAATTAAATCTCTCCTTCCTTTTTTGACCTAATGAATAAAAGTGCAATTCACACAAGGGAAATTTAATATTTATTTTTGTTTATTATTATTTTGGTCATTTTTCTACCACCCTCCACTATACCTTTGTTTGCAGATCCGTTTTGTATTTTGTGTTTTCCATTGAAATTTGAAATTCTATAGAAATATTTGTTGAATAAGGATATACATTTTTTTTTTAAAAATGCTTGGCATCTGCTTCCGTATGTTTATGCGTATATATTTAATTGTGGAAGTGCCACTTAAAGCTAGGCCACTATTTTTGTTGATGATGGTGCTAGTTGAGTGTGTGCAATGACAGGTGAAGGGCAGGAGGCATCTTCGCAGGCACTATGGACAGGGGATTGGCTTCCATGCACAACAGTGGAAGAAGCAGTGGTGTCACCCGCAGACAATGTTCCTGGACCTTGTGGTTCAGGCCACAAAGTCGGGTGCTTTGTTGCCATGTGCCTGATCATATTGGTGGTGGTCAGGCTGGTAGTTTTGCTGGCCCTGCTGATGCGGGCATGGCAGGTGGTGCAAATGGCCTGTTTGGGGTTATTGGCAGAGTCTTTAAAAAACAACCAGACTCGGGAAGACTAAACACTTGTACTGGCAACTTCCGTCATGTTGGTGTTACAGGGAACGGTTGCCCGTCTTCTGTCTGTGGCCACCACACTGCTTCTTCCTGCCTGTTGGGGTGCTACACCTCCCTCCCCCTGTCTGCAGCTGTCCTCACTCTGCATGTCCTCCTACCAGGTTGGGTCAGTTACTATATCATCCACCACCTCCTCTTCTACTTCCGCACCCTGGTCCTCCTCCTGACTTTCTGGTAATTGTGTTTCATCACCGTCCACCTCTTGTGACATGTTCCCACCGTCGCCTTCACGTGAACATGGCTGTTCAAATATTTGGGCATCGCTACATGCGATCTCCTCTTGCCCCTTCTTCAAGTGCACTGGAAGAGAGGCCCGAATCTCTAAATGGAAAAGTGAACAGCTCTTCGGAGTGTCCAAGTGTTGGATCAGTTGTCTCCAGCCACTCTGCATGGTGGGAGTAAGGAGGATCAGGGTGAGGAATATGCGGTCCAGACTCACGGCTACTGAGACTTGACAGTGTGGAAGTAAGGGTGGTGGTGGTGGTGGCGGCAAAGTGACTGGAAGCATTATCCGCTATCCAACCAACAACCTTTTGACACTGCTCTTGGCTCAGTAGTGGTGTGCTGCTGCGGTCCCCTAGTAATAGTGAAAGGAAAGTCGAGCGAGAAGATGTGGGTGTTTGTTGTGGGCTATTTCAGCTTGTCCACGTCCTCGGCCTCTTTCTCTGCATGCACCATCACCATCACGTCCACTTCCCCATGTCTTGCCCATTTTAAGTGGACGATCCATGTGCGGGAAAACCACAGTTTAAAATATCTGGCCTATAGGTAACACATTTTTTTGTAAGCAAACTGATATCAGTAAGTAGACTAATAGTAGATAGCATCTCCTGATGAAGACGTCCAGTAGACTTTAAAACGATTTGAAAGAATAAAAAAACATTCTTCACCTTCTACACGTCTGGACCGTTATTTGCATAGCAGCGTGGATGATAACCACAAATTCTCCTGTTTTAATAATAAGTAGACTAAGACACAGCAAAAACTGTTCAATTGAGCCCCAAAAATGCCCCAATTTGTACACCACAGATAGGTGAGGCCTGTGACGGAGATCCCCCACTTTTAGTTGTCTGGCCTGTATTTTTTTAAACAGCAAAAGAGTGTGAATAATTAGGATAAGGCGCAGCAACAACAGTTCAATTGAGCCCCAAAAATGCCCCAATTTTTAGACCTGTGACAGAGATCCCCCACTTTTAATTATTTGACTTGTATTTTTTTAAACAGCAAAATAGTGTGAATAAATAGGATAAGATACAGCAACAACAGTTCAATTGAGCCCAAAAAATGCCCAAATTTGTTGACCACGGATAAGTGATGCCTGTGACGGAGATCCCCCACTTTTAATTATCTTGCCTGTATTTTTTTAAACAGCAAAAGAGTGTAAATAAATAGGCTAAGATACAGCAACAACAGTTCAATTGAGCACAAAAAATGCCCCAATTTTTAGACCACAGATAGGTGAGGCCTGTGACGAAGATCCCCCACTTTTAATGATCTGACCTCTATTTTTTTAAACAGCAAAAGAGTGTGAATAATTAGGCTAAGGCACAGCAGCAACAGTTCAATTGAGCCCAAAAAATGCCCCAATTTTTAGGCCTGTGATGGAGATCCCCCATTTTTAATTATCTTGCCTGTATTTTTTAACAGCAAAAAAGTGTAAATAAATAGGCTAAGACACAGCAAGAACAGTTCAACTGAGCACAAAATATGCCTCAATTTTTAGACCACAGATAGGTGAGGCCTGTGACGAAGATCCCCCACTTTTAATTATCTGGCCTGGATTTTTTTTAAACATCAAAAGAGTGTGAATAACTAGGCTAAGACACAGCAACTACAGTTCAATTGAGCCCAAAAATGCCCCAATTTTTAGACCACAGATAGGTGAGGCCTGTGACGTAGACACCCCACTTTTAACTATCTGGCCTGTATTTTTTTGAAAGAGCAAAAGAGTGTGAATAAATAGGCTAAGACACAGCAACAACAGTTCAATTGATCTAAAATAAATGGGCCAATTTTTGGCCCACAGATAGGTGAGGCCTGTGACGGAGATCCCCCACTTTAAATTATCTGGCCTGTATTTTTTTAAACAGCAGAAGAGTGTGAATAACTAGGCTAAGACACAGCAGCAACAGTTCAATTGAGCCCCAAAAATGCCCCAATTTTTAGCACACAGATAGGTGAGGCGTGTGATGGAAATACCAGACTTTAAATTTTATGGCCTGTATGTTTTTTTACAGCAAAATTGTGTCAATAAGTAAGCATAGACACAGACAAAAATATTCAAATGAGCCTTGAAATGGCACAATTTTGAGAACAATCATAGGCAATCCATATGGCGGACAAAACTCAGTGTAAACTATCTACCCTATAGGTAAATATTTTTTTAAGCAAACTGGTGTCAAGAACTTGTATAAGACACTCCAAAAAATATTACAGTACCACAAAAATGGCAGAATTTTATGCACACTCAGATGTGATCTCTGTGACGGCCAAACCACTGTTTAAAATAGCTGTATTTTAATGCTGTACTGTGGAAAAGATATGGCTGTATTCTGCTGCAGTGGCAACAAGCAAATGCAGAAAAAAACATGTGCTCTGGATGGCTTTTAAATATAATAATCAGGATTAAGATGCAAAAAAGATTATTCTTGACCACTGATACCTGGGTCAATATCTCTAATAGGCAGCAGCACCAGACAGTAATGGAATGGACCCTCTTGCTGTCTGCAATTTGGTATGCCACATACAATGACTGCCTGCCTAGCACTGATATCTATAGACCCACATACACTGCCTACTGCCTAGCACTGATATCTATAGACCCACATACACTGCCTGCTGCCTAGCACTGATATCTATAGACCCACATACACTGCCTGCTTCCTAGCACTGATATATATTGTCTTCAAGTCAGACCATCACGTATATTGGAAGGTTGCCAAATATTGTGATTGCTCAATCAAATGATGAACAGACACAGAAACAAGTATCTCAGTATCGAGAACCATAACAAATTATTGAAGAGCTCTGGCATATATACTCTTTAAGGTAGACGTATACATCTTCATCATATGCATGCTCTTTTTAGCCATAACCTTTACCATAGGGAGAGTCATCATTATCTGTCATCGGGACATTTCATTAAAAGGTAGAGGCAAACAATCATTGATTATATAACATTTGCACAGTTAATCCTATAATCCTACCATGATCTGGTTTGTGAATCTTCCTTTATATTATATTTTATTCATACTATGTAACATTTGTATACTCTGATTATTCTACAGTATTTATTCCCCAGTGCCAGAGTAGGGTACAGCAGGTTCTTAGGATGCAGTGATGAGACACGAGACTGAGCGTGGTTTTTGAAATCAACGTTTATGAATTGGAGCCACTGGGGCTATGCTGAACGAACAACAGGGATAACACCAATCTGTCCACGCAGGGACTCAACAATAACAACACTTTTCTTATCGAGAATGCGACTAATCCGGCTAGACCGGAAGTAATGGGCCACGTACGGCCAACTATGGTCCTATTTCCTAAAGTCAACTTATCCTTCCAGGCATCCTTCAGGGTCACAGGCGTGGCTGCTTCGAGGACGCTGATGCGGTTGTTTTGGCGCCCCGATATCCAGGGGAATCTGGGTCTCGACAAGCCCTGAAGGATCTTTGCCGTTGAGGCGCACCAGGCCCTGGAATAACCCTGACGCTGGAGGCACAACAGGCCCAGAAGGATCTGTGCCGTTGGGGCGCAGCAGGCCCTGAAGGATCTGTGCCGTGGGGGCGCAACAGGCCCTGAAGGATCTGTGCTGTGGGGGCGCAACAGGCCCTGAAGGATCTGTGCTGTTGGGGTGCAACAGGCCCTGGAGGATCTGTGCTGTCGGGGCACAACAGGCCCTGGAGGAATCCTGGAGCTGGGGTAATCCTGGGTGTAGATGACCCCCTGCAGACACAGCGGGGTGGGCTTTCAGAACGTCTTAGCTGGCTCCCGCATCAAAGCGCAGTTATGTTGCAGTCTTTTAAGTGACAGTTGGTCAGCCTCTACTAAGGGTCCCTCTGTAGATAGGATGTAGGCCTCTACTGCCGCCTATGGCGAGGTGGCGTCCACTGAGGCCGGTGATGGGAGGGCCGCAGCTATGGGCGGAGGCAGGGAGGCAGTGTCCAGGTCGCTGCAGCAGGTTGGTTAATAGTGACGGTGGCGGCCAGGGGTAGCGGACCAGCTGCAGCAGGGTGAGGAACAGCGGGCACAGCTGCGACCGACCGTGGGCAGAGTACGGCCCCTGGTAAGGGTAATGCACCAGTCAGTGCTTGGTGAATACGTCGCTTACCCCTCACAGACCCCTGAATGTCTCCCAACTCTCCAACGCCCGTCACACGGTTTCTTGTCTCCTGTGATCCTCTCTGCCAACTGACTTCTGAGCGCACTCCCTGCTCCTTTTATCCTCGCCCTGCCCCTTGCTGCCCTGTCACCTTCAGTCGTGTGTTTCTCTTTGTTGCCCCCCCGGTGTCGTTCCTTCAGGAACCCTGATGGCGGTCCCCTTGGTTCCGGCCCAGTCACTATGGGGATCCTTCACTTTATGGGAGTCCTCCTCCCCACACCAACACCCATATTAGCTTCCCTTAGTAAACATACTCAACCAATTGTAGCAATCATGTAACTATTAAATGTATCTATTAAAGTCATAGTGACTTGAAGTCAAAGTAAAAGAAAGATAATATGTGATTCATGTTAGAATCCTCTTTATATATACAGTATATGAAGACTGCAGGGGTCCCTGACTTCCCTATGAATATATAGCCACATACACTGACTGCCTACTAGTGATGAGCGAGCATGTTCACCACTACTCGGTACTCACCCGAGTATCTCTGTACTTGCGGCACTCGGCGAGCACCGAGCATTTCCGGGATTATTCGGCGGGAGCTCGGACCTTCGCCCTGCAGGTCAGGCTCTCTTTAGAGTACCAATCAACATGCAGGGATTTTATGCGATGCACTGTAATGCAGTAGATATAGCAGATGGCTAGCACTCGACTAGTAAGATGAATATACGGTGCTAGTGAAAGGGAACCTATGGTCCCGTAAACATGAAGTCAATATAGAATCACTGCACACGTAAATTATGCTTTAGTGAGCTCTTTTATTTCATTAACGGTGATGAAGCGACAGCTGACGTTTCGGCCTAACAACGGCCTTTGTCACATCATAGTCGCTGAAAATAAAAGAATGTACAATAAGAATTCAAAATAATTATATACAATATATACAAAATATACAAATTATAAGAAGTATTATCCGAAGAAGAGACAATATTGAAGGCAAATGTCTTAATGTCATAGGATCAATTAAAAAGCATAGAGACTCAGCACAATTGAAGGGGAACAAGAGGTGGTAGATATAACGAATATAGTGAAATTGAGCTCATACCCCTTTTGAAGTAGAGTTTTGGTAGTCACCGGTAAATAGTATATCACTGCTAGGCAATATTTCAGAAAAATGTGAATTGTCCTACAGGAGGAGGTAGAAGGAAGTGTGATTAGATAAAAGTATATATATATATATATATATATATATATATACATATATACACAATATATATAGTTGCATTCATGGTGAGATATATCTATTAGAGAAACATGTATCCATCTGATGTGGTCTAAAACAGTTATAGTATAGCTATGCTGCGGCATTTGCATGTTAAAGAGGTAATAATAGTAGACTTAATTAAATACCAATGTGGCCAATAGTCCAGGTGCCAGAGGAGCAGAAATCCTGTTGGTATGGCAAAACTGCGGTAAGGTAAACAAAATGTCTAAATAAATATAGAGAAAAAAAATCCTCAAGATTCAGTGGTGATCGCATAGTTAAAGGCTACTTACAAACATTGGTGGCGCAGAGGGGGATGCAGGCACCGCTGTGCCTCAGCAGTGAGTGAACCCTGTATCCCACATAATGTTTTATATACACATGGGAACCGGTCACGTGACCGGAAGTGATGTCAGACGCTGGACTGAGCGCGCACAGAGGCTGTTCTGTCGCCCAGGTGGTGAAACCACCAAAAAGATGGCGCGGAAAACCCGCGCATGCGCAGTAAAGCGCGGTGTCACACAGTGGCAGTAACGTGATCCAGCCATGGGATCGCGTCAGAAGGGAAGCACAGACTGTCTGCGCATGTGTGTTGGAGCGCAGTGGCTGTCAGGGAACAGATCCTGTTGAGAGAATGTAGGAAATCAATGCGGTGGGGATCGATTTATATAGAAAACACCATGTGGCCACAGTTGAAATAGAGAAGACATGTTGAATAGGGATGCAGAACATAAATATGAACACAATTGTTATATGAGGATACAGTATAGTTGCAATGAGAACAATGACACATAATGCTCAATATATGAATTATGCAATACAATATAGTAGAATAAAATATTATGATAATAACGGGGTAAAAAGATACAAATACATTGTAGGAAACCAAACTGAAAAGAAAAGAAAAAGTGAAGAGAAATAAAGGGGGAGGGGGAAAGGAAGGGGAAGGAAGGGGGTAAATAAATGAAAAATAAAGTGTAAATAAAATAAAAATAAAAATAAAATTAAAATAAAAATGAAACTGATAGAAAACAACAAAAAAGCAAAAAATAAAATATAAAATATAAAAAATAGAAAAATAGAAAAAAAAGGAAAAAAGAAAAAAAAAAGGAAAAAAGAAAAATAATTGAAAATAAATAAAAAGTAAAAAATAAAAAATGAAAATAAAAATAAAAATAAAATCTGAAAAGGTGAAAAAATGGGGGCGAAGTTATATCTTACCGCCAGGGAAGATGTCAATAAAGGTTCATAAGGGCGAATATTCAGTTGGTCTGAAGGGAAGAGAAAATAATCAGGTTAGCCAATCTATTTCGCGGTTGATGCCCTTGGGATGTAGTGTATCCAGGGTATATATCCAATGAGTCTCCCGTTGTTTGAGTAAATGGACATGGTTACCACCTCTCATTGTCCTAGGTACTTTTTCCATAATTTGGAACCTCAATTGAGACACATTGTGTTGGGATTCTTTGAAATGGGCAGGTAGTGGAAGCCATGTTTTTTCACATCTGATGGTAGACTTGTGACTGGAGATGCAGTCACGGATAGCCTGGGTGGTCTCACCAATGTATAATAGCCCACAAGGACACTTGATGATATATACAACGAAATTAGTTTTGCATGTAAAGTAGTCTCTGATTGGGTAAGATTTACCTGTACGTGGGTGAACGACTTCATTACCTTTGATGATGTTCGAGCAGCTCATGCAATTGAGGCATGGGAAGGTACCTGTCCTTTTTTGCCCTGACAAAGTTCGTGTGACTGTCTCCTTTGAGTATCTCAAATCTGCCCTGACCAATTTGTCCTTGATGTTTTGAGGTCTCCTCAAACACATCAAAGGAGGATTTTTGAAAATCTCAATCTTCGGGTAGGCTTTGGTAAGTAGTGACCAGTGCCTATGAATGAGGTTATGAACTTTTTGCATGGAGGGATGATGGCCATGGACAAATGGAAGCCTAGGTGGTTTTGTTGTGCCGGCTTTGAAGTCATTAGGATCAGCTAGCGCCTTAGACATCTCAGTGGATAGTAGTGTTGTTGGATAATTTCTAGTTTTAAATTTTGTGGACATCTCCTGGAGTCTAAGGTCTCTGGTGGTGGGGTCTGACATAATCCTAGTAACTCTCTTAAATTGTGACCAGGGGAGACTATTTCGAGTTGATTTTGGGTGGCAACTGTCATATAGGAGAAGGTTAATACAGTCAGATGGTTTAGTGAAAATATCAGAGGTGAGTTTGCCCAGACAATTTTTGTTGATTCTAGTGTCAAGAAAGTTAACAGATGCGGTGCTGTGGGAGAGGGTAAATTTGAGTTCCTGTCTGATGTTGTTTATTGTGTTGTAGAGTTGGAAGAGGCTAGTGAAATCACCTTCCCAAATACAAAAAATGTTGTCTATGTAACGATACCAAGTGACGGCATGTTGTTGAAAAAGCGGATTCGGGTAGATATAATCTCTTTCAAATTTGTCCATGTAGAGATTTGCATATGCGGGGGCTACATTAGACCCCATTGCGGTGCCGCATATCTGGACAAAAAAATCCTCTTCAAATCGGAAGACGTTCTCCCATAGTACCACGTTTAGAAGGTCTAAACATAATTCCTGAGGACCTACATCTCTATTAGAGAAACATGTATCCATCTGATGTGGTCTAAAACAGTTATAGTATAGCTATGCTGCGGCATTTGTATGTTAAAGAGGTAATAGTAGACTTAATTAAATACCAATGTCGCCAATAGTCCAGGTGCCAGAGGAGCAGAAATCCTGTTGGTATGGCAAAACCTGTCTGTGCTTCCCTTCTGACGTGATCCCATGGCTGGATACTATACTATAACTGTTTTAGACCACATCAGATGGATACATGGTTTCTAGTAGATATATCTCACCATGAATGCAACTATATATATATATATATATATATATATATATATATATATATATATACTTTTATCTAATCACACTTCCTTCTACCCCCTCCTGTAGGGCAATCCGCATTTTTCTGAAATATTGCCTAGCAGTGATATACTATTAACCGGTGACCACCAAAACTCTACTTCAAAAGGGCTATGAGCTCAATTTCACTATATTCGTTATATCTGCCACCTCTTGTTCCCCTTCAATTGTGCTGAGTCTCTATGCTTTTTAAATGATCCTATGACATTAAGACATTTGCCTTCAATATTGTCTCTTCTTCGGATAATACTTCTTATAATTTGTAAATTTTGTATATTTTGTATATAATTGCATGAATTCTTATTGTACATTTTTTTATTCCAGCGACTATGTGATAAGGGCCGTTGTTAGGCCGAAACGTCAGCTGTCGCTTCATCACCGTTAATTAAATAAAAGAGCTCACTAAAGCATAATTTACGTGTGCAGTGATTCTATATTGACTTCATGCACTGTAATGCCACAGCCATCATTGCTGTGGTATTACAGTGATTGGCTGGCCGTACAGTGTCATCAGGTCTATATCATACCTGGCGCAGCCCTGTTCAGCTCAGTCGCCTCTGGAATCAGACTGTGTAGGGAGAGCTGCTGCTGAGATAGAGAGAGATATGTGCTTTAATTAGTTAGTGTGGGTATACCATCATTGAATCCAAATATCCAGCTAACCCAACAGTTCTTCTAATTACAGGGTATATAAATTGCAGGGGTAGGTAGGCAGGGAGGGTATGTGGCTATATACACATCAGTGCAAGGCATGCAGGCAATGTATGTAGGTATATAGATATCATTGTATACATCAAGAGGGTCCATTCCATTACTGTCTGGTGCTGCTGCCTATTACATATATTGACCATATATATAGCACCAGGTATCAGTGGGCAGGCATAGTTTTTTGGCATCTTAATCCTGGTTATTTTATTACAAAGCAATCCAGAGCTCCCTTTTTTCCCTTAATTTGCTTGTTGACACAGCAAAATACAGTCAGAGCTTTTTCATAGTACAGCGTGAAAATTCAGCTATTTTAAACGGGGTTGCCCATCCCAGCCATCACATCTGTGTGCTCAGAAATTTCTGACATTTTTGTGGTACTTGTAAATTTTTTTGGAGTGTCTTATAAAATTTCTTGACAACATTTTGCTTCTCAAAAAAACTAAGCTGCAAAAACAAATTTAGCTACAGGGCAGATATTTTACACTGTGTTTTGGCCTCCACACGGCTCGCATATCACTGTGCGCAAAATTGTGCCATTTCAGGCCTCCATAGAATTTTTAGTTGTCTCTTATCTTAGTGTACTTGTTGACACAATTTAGCTGGAAAAAAAAAATACAGACCACATATTCAACAGTCTGGTATCTCCATCAGATGCCTGATCTATTTGTGGGCAACAAATTGTGGCATTTCAGGCCTCCATTCCCCTTTTTTGGCTGTGTTTTACCGTAATTCTCCACAGTACTTTTCTGTAAGAAAACAAACATACAGGCCACATATTGAACAGTGTGGCATCTCCATCAGATGCCTGATCTATCTGTGGCATTTCAGGCCTACAATCTACTGTTTTTGCTGTGTCTTGCCCTAGTTATTGACACCAATATGATAACCAAAAATACATTTTTACCTACAGTCCAGGTATTTTAAATTGCTTTTTTCCCGCACACGTATCACATACAACTTTGCTAACAATTCAGCCATTTGTAGTGAATAGAGTTGAGCGAAACGGGTCGAAAAATTTCAAAAGTCGCCGACTTTTGGCAAAGTCGGGTTTCATGAAACGAAACCCGACCCTAGGATGAGGTCGGCCACGAGGTCGGCGACTTACGCGCCAAAGTCGCGTTTCAAAAGTTTGTTTTGCGCTCTTTTTCAGCCAATCAGGATCCACGGACACTGTGGGCAACGTGATGACATAGGCAGGGGTCACCACCATCTTTCAGAAGGGCATGCAAGTGATTGGCTTGCTTTGGTGGGCGTCACAGGGGGTATAAAAGGGCGTGCACGCCGACCGCCATCTTAATTCTGCCTATCTCAGTATAGGGAGAGGTTGCTGCTGATTCTGTAGGGAGAGCGTTAGGCAGGGAAGAAGACAAAAAAACTGCTTCTGCTGCTAGCGATTTGGCCTGCACAACACACCAGTCACTGTGTGTGCAGTGCAAGGGGAGGCTATATAGTGGTGTATCAGTGGTGTTGGTTGTTGGGCTGCCTTCTAAGGCTTCCTGACATTCCTGCATTGCTGTTTACCCACTGCTCCGCAAACTGCTTTTTTAAAAGCAATCCCAATTTTTTTTTTTTGTCCTGCTGAGAAGAAAAAAAAACTGCTTCTGCTGCTAGCGATTTGGCCTGCACAACACACCAGTCACTGTGTGTGCAGTGCAAGGGGAGTCTATATTGTGGTGTATCAGTGGTGTTGGTTGTTGGGCTGCCTTTTAAGGCTTCCTGACAGGCTGGCATTGCTGTTTACCCACTGCTCTGCAAACTGCTTTTTTAAAAGCAATCCAATCTCCCTTATCCTCTAGTCCCTTTTGTCACAGCTGTGCCATCGAGCCTGTCACATAGCGCTCAGATATCAGTGGGCCTCACACAATCCAAAAGTGTCCAGTGTCCAAAAGTGTGTGCAGAGATTCAAAATCTCCCTTATCCTCTAGTCACTTTGGTCACAGCTGTGCCATCGAGCCTGTCACATAGCGCTCAGATATCAGTGGGCCTCACACAATCCAAAAGTGTCCAGTGTCCAAAAGTGTATGCAGAGATTCAAAATCTCCCTTATCCTCTAGTCACTTTGGTCACAGCTGTGCCATCGAGCCTGTCACATAGCGCTCAGATATTCATTGGGCCTCACACAATCCAAAAGTGTCCAGTGTCCAAAAGTGTGTGCAGAGATTCAAAATCTCCCTTATCCTCTAGTCACTTTGGTCACAGCTGTGCCATCGAGCCTGTCACATAGCGCTCAGATATCAGTGGGCCTCACACAATCCAAAAGTGTCCAGTGTCCACAAGTGTGTGCAGAAATTCAAAATCTCCCCTGTCCTATAGACACCTTGTACCTTGTTTTACATTACTATATAGTTTGTTGGATTTTGTCTACATTTCTACCAAAAATGAGGAAGGCTGGTGGAAGAGGCCGTGGAATTGGGCGGGGGTTGGCAGCTGGTAATGATGGTGTTGGTGGTGGATCTGATGGTAGTGGCAAGAGCAAAATAGGACCGAATGCAGGAGGTGCTGACCCTGCGTCATCGTCTGGCTACATAAGGCCTCGAACGCTTAGTTTTCTAGGAGTTGGCAAACCGCTTTTAAAGCCAGAGCATCAGGAAAAAGTTTTGTCTTACATTGCTGACTCAGCCTCCAGCTCTATCGCCTCCTCTTCTTCAGTTGTAAAAAGTAAAAGCACTGAGTCGTCATTGGAGGCTCATGTTCATGAACCACACCTTTCCTTGTGTCCTTCACCCCAACCAAGATTGAAGGATGACGCAGGCCATACTACTGATTACTCCATGGAGCTGTTTTCACATACCATGCCTGGATTATCAAGTCAAATGGTGAATTACCCAGGCCAAGATGAATCTGACATGGAGTGCACTGATGCACAGCCGCTGATAGATGATTCTGCTGGTACATTCACTCAGAGCACTACATTGTCCTCGCAGTGTACAGAGCCAGATTCTGACCCTGATGAGACTCAGGTGCCCCTTCCCGCACACTATACCACCAAACACGGTGACACAGAGGAAGGTGCACATGACATAGAAGAGGAGGTGATGGATGACCCAGTTGTTGACCCAGATTGGCATCCATTGGGGGAAGAGGGTGCTGCTTCCAATAGCTCAGATGAGGAGCATCCACAGCAGACATCGACATCGCAACAGCTGTTATCTGGCAGGCCCGGAGCACTCCAAAGACAGGTTCCAAACATCAAAAGAGTTGCTGGACAGCTTGTCCAGAGGGTCAAAAGATCACAGCGTGCTAGGCCGCAAAATGTCTGCCAAAGTAGGAAGAGTGCAGTGTGGCACTTTTTTGACCAAAATCCTCATGATCAGGCCAAGGCTATCTGTAAGAAGTGCGCAAAGACCTTTAGCCGAGGGAAAAATCTGAAAAATTTGAATACCAGTTGCATGCTTAGACATTTAACCAGCATGCACTTGCAAGCGTGGACACAACACCAAACCTCAAGTGCCACATGTGCAACTGATCACAACGAAGGTAGTCAGCAACGCTACATTGTTTCCCCCACTGTAAGCCCACCGGTTAGCACAGCAGCAAATGTTGAGGTGTCGTTGCAAGGCCACAGCAGTCAGGGAATCCCACTGTTATATCAACGAAAGACTGATTCTAGGCCATCAGAAAGAACACCAACTCCATCACCATCATCAACCCTCTCTCAGTCCGCCCTGTCCACCGCTACTTCCACCATATGCAGCTCTCAAGTCCAGCTCACCCTCCCAGACACTATGAGTAGGTCAAGAAAGTACTCAGTCTCTCATCCGCGTACACTGGGTTTGAACGCCCACATTGCCAAACTAATCTCGTTTGAGATGATGCCCTTTCGGTTGGTGGAAAGCACAGCTTTCCACGAACTCATGGCCTATGCAGTACCGCGCTATGACCTACCCAGTCGCCACTTCTTCTCTCGCAAAGCCATCCCAGCCCTCCACCATCATGTGAAAGACCGCATTGTCCATGCACTCAAGCAGTCAGTGAGCGGAAAGGTGCACCTCACAACTGATGCATGGTCCAGTCGGCATGGCCAGGGCCGTTACGTGTCCATCACTGCGCACTGGGTTAATGTGGTGGATGCAGGGTCCACAGGGGACAGCGGTGGTGGGACAGTGCTGCCTAGCCCACGGTATAGGAAACAGTTGGCTGTAGGCGTTCAACCCTCCTCCTCCTCCTCCAGAAGCGAAAGCTCGTCCCCAGAGCGCAGTCGTACGAGCACTCCATCTGCAGCTGCCACTGTTGCACACGATGTGTCCCCCTATCGAGCAGCTAGTGGAAAGCGTCAGCAGGCTGTGTTGCAGATGATGTGTTTGGGCGACAGACACACCGCCAAAGTGCTGGCCGAGTACTTGAAGCGACAAACTGAGTCATGGCTGGGCAGTGTACATCTTGAGGCAGGCAAGGTAGTTAGTGATAACGGCCGTAATTTTGTGGCAGCCATAGCCCTTTCAAAACTCAGCCACATACCTTGCTTGGCTCACACCATGAACCTGGTGGTGCAGTGCTTCCTCAATAATTATCCGGAGTTAACAGCCCTGCTCCAGAAGGTGCGAAGACTGTGCGCGCTCATCCGCCGGTCGCCTGTACTCTCCGTTCGTATGCAGAAGCTGCAGCGATTGCTCCACCTTCCCAACCACCGCCTCATTATCGACATTGCAACAAGGTGGAACTCCACCCTGCACATGGTGGAGCGGCTGTGCGAGCAGAGGCAGGCCATAATGCATTTGTGGGAGGATAAACGGCCAGGCACTTTGAGAGCAGACATGGAGTTGACAGATGTGCAGTGGTCGAAGCTGAAAGACCTCTGTAAAGTCCTTCAGTGTTTTGAGGAATGCACACGGCTGGTAAGCGCAGACGACGCCATCCTAAGCATGAGCATCCCACTTATGCGTCTGCTCAAGAAAACTTTGACGCACCTTAAGGAGCAGGCGTCTGCAGCCAATGTTGATGAGGAGGAAGAGGAGGAGGGAATCCTTGATGACATTCAGCCATTGTCTGCTCAGGGACCTCTCCTGGACGAGGTGGAGGAAGAAGAGGAGGAGGAGGATGATGATGGGGATGATTACTTAGGGGAGGAGGATGCATCTCGTGGGGCAAGTGAAAATGTTGACGTGGCAAGGTCTGGTACAGGGTTTGTGCGTGACTGGAGGGATGTGGATTTGCCAGAAAGTGCTCCTCCACCCAGCTCTCACAGTGCATCATTGACACCGGGAACATTGGCCCACATGTCAGATTATGCCTTGCGGATCCTAAAAAGGGACCCCCGCATTGCCAAAATGATGAACGATGACGACTACTGGTTGGCCTGCATCCTGGATCCACGCTATAAAGGCAAATTACAAAACATCATGCCACAGGAGAACCTTGACCTAATATTGGCTAATAAACAAGCAACTCTGGTAAATCGGTTGCTTGAGGCATTCCCAGCACACAGCAGCGGTGATGGTTCTCACACGAGCCGTACGGGCCGGGGGCAGCTTGGCAGAGGTGTTCGTGGTGCACACAGCAGAAGTGGCGTTGGAGACAGGGGTTTCATGACAATGTTGTGGACTGATTTTTCAAATACCGCTCACACAACTGGTAATACTGCATCGATGGAAAGTGACAGGAGACAGCACTTGTCAACTATGGTTACAAACTACTTTTCCTCCCATATCGATGTTCTCCCACACAGGTCATTCCCCTTTGACTATTGGGCCGCTAAACTGGACACCTGGCCTGAATTGGCCCAATATGCCTTACAGGAGCTCGCTTGCCCAGCTGCAAGTGTGCTATCGGAAAGAGTCTTCAGTGCAGCTGGATCAATCCTGACAGAAAAAAGGACCCGTCTGTCAACCCAAAATGTGGATGATCTAACCTTCATTAAAATGAACCACGCATGGGTTTCCAAGGATTTTGTCCCACCTTCCCCTGATGACACATAGGGTGACAGAAAAATGGCTTGCTTTGGTCCACCTCTTCCTGGGACTTCACCTATTTCGCCTTTTGCATCAGCTGAATGTCCAACATCAACATATGCCACTTTCTAAAACTCCCTAACTGTGCTGCCTCCCCCCCCATGGCCGGGGTCACCACCTAGCGCACGACACCGTGCGAGTGCCGTTGCCCTGGACAGGTGGGTAGGCCGACTCTTGGGCGCGGGCACTGGCACAGGGTCCCTCATAGTGCAATCAAGTGTCTCTGACGGTGGTGGTGCACACCCGCCGTCAGACACACCGCTGTACTATGAGGGGCCCAGTGCCAGTACCGACGCCCACGAGTGGGCCCCCCTTGCTTGGGCAGGGCCCCAGCATTTGCAATCTTTACCTCTCCCTGCTCCTCCGCTGTGTAATCTGGGCCGTCAAATCCATACTGTGCCTGACACCGTCTGAGCCTGCCTCCTGATGTATAGACATATATTTTGAATGTGTACGCTATCCATACATGTTATCTGGGGATACGGTACCCTTTCTAACCTTTGTGCAATCACGTGCAATCCATACTGGGCCTAACACCGTCTGAGCCTGCCTCGTGAGACATATATTTTGAATGTGTACGCTATCCATACATGTTATCTGGGGATACGGTACCCTTTCTAACCTTTGTGCAATCACGTGCAATCCATACTGGGCCTGACACCATCTGAGCCTGCCTCCTGAGACATATATTTTGAATGTGTACGCTATCCATACATGTTATCTGGGGAAACGGTACCCTTTCTCACCTTTGTGCAATCACGTGTAATCCATACTGGGCGTGAGAACGGCTGGCGAGCTGTTAAGCAAGCTACAGCACCTGTGGTTTGCACACGTAAGTTTTTCATTTTTTCAGGAATGACGGTTAGGCCTAATTCCGGAACTGCGGTTGACCTGCACTTACTGGGAAATCATCGTTCGCGGGTAATAATTGAATCAGTGATCCCCATCACTAACGTTGTTCAGCGGGTTATCTGCACCTGTAAGCGACAAACGCTGGCCTTTTCAGTGTAGCGCACATGCAGCCACGGACATGTAAGGGCATGACACACCAGTTATTGGCCAATCTCATGTGCCAGAGCCTCACGTGTCCCTCTAGTAAGCTGGACTCGGACCGCGGGGCATGACGGAGTCTCGTTCGTTAACGGAATTAAGCTTGCAATGTGTGCATCTGTTCTGTAGCTGGCATGGTTGAGGTTTCCCAGGTGGAGTCGAATTTAACCGTAGGCTCCACTCCTGGTGGTGCCCTTCTGGACATTCCTTTAAGGTTCAGCTTTGCAACCATAATGTGTAAGAAAAAGTCCTATTGAGAGCTGGGAGAGTCGGGAAGAAGTTCCACAGACGATCTCTTATCAAGCTGAGGTTGAAGGTTTATTCGGAGATACACAGCAAAACAGATACAGAATAACAGAGGAGCTGGAATATGCGGGCAAAAACAGGAATTCAGACAGGCAGAGATTTGCTAGGAAGTCTGGCGATGGTAAGGCTCTGTGCCCTGGCCATGGTGAGGCACAGTGGCATGATGGCGATGGAATGGCCCCGATCGACAGTAACAGGGGCTTCTTATACATTATCAGAACAAAGAAAGCTGCATTTTGCCGCAGAAAGGCGTTAACATTATAGTTCTAAGGCGTTTTCATGGTAATCTACAGAAACGTGGTTTAGAAAAGAGAATATAATGACATAATACGAAGATATTAATTAACATTTCTCCAAGCAACACTAAAACCCATAAGTCATTGGTATCTATGGCTACTGTCCTAAAATCTTATCATTGTCTCCAGTCTAGGTCCCTAAATTCTTACATCCTGACATTTTAACTACTCTACTCTTCGCTACCACACTATCACGTATAAGTATACTGACCATATATTTGGTAACCTGTGACCCTATTGATTGATCCAATCTTCCTCTACGCACATCGGCTGAGGTTGCTAGGAGACATGATCTCATTTTCCATCCTCCATTTAATACATTTTATCAGCTCTTTTGTAAAAGTTGAATCTTCTCTAACTTTCAACAAAATGGCTGCTAGAGACAACATGGCCGCTCAGTATATTATGACTGACCATTCTCTTACAAGTCCCCCTCTTGTACTCTATCCAGAGTACAACATACAGTACTGTAATATTCATGGGTGAATTACTGAAAATAAGAATATTGAGGTAATTCAGCACTTTATGCACATGTGTGTAAGGCAAAAGTCCCTAAAAATAGAACAAACACATAATAAAAAAATAATTCAAATAGTCCCGAAAAAATAAGTTGCACAATAGTCAAGTCTTTTGATCTTTTTCTTCTCATTCTTTGTCTTCTGGATTTTCCTGATCTTCTCCCCCTCTCACACTATCAGAGTCCCACTGTATAGTGTGAAACATCTTCTCCTGATCATCCAATAGGTTCATGGTCCCAGGAGTCGAATATGAAAATCTTCAGCGGACCTGGAGAAAATAGAAAAAAAGAGTGGAGTATCAGTCCTTACCAGAAATCTCAGTAAAATAATTAAGAAGTCTACACTGATTGATATGAACCATTTTAACAACTTTGTAGCTTGAAATTTGAGCAAAGACTTAATCATTATAGTTGGAATATAAAGCACTAGTCTATCATTAACCCATTTGTAGTACAAGCACTCCCCCTCAATGGGCAGGGACTCAAGGGAATTGAACAGGGATGAGTCACCCTCCTTCTCCTGTGCCTTTATGAGATCTTGCAGAGGAGAAAAAACAAGGGGGGAGGGCTCTCGGGGTTTTTTTAGTAACTGCAGCGATGACTTCTTGAGGATATTTGTCATCGCCTGTGAGTGCAGCCTCCTTGGCCGCGTGATCTACCTATGCATTGCCAAGGATGTGGGGGTCAGGAATCAACCTCTGGTGTCCCTTGATTTTACAGAAGGACCATAATTTTGGGAATTCTTTACCCCGTTCCTCAATTTGTTTTAGAATGTCTGCATGCTGCAAGGGCTTGTTCTGAGAATCAACCATCCCCCTAAGGGCCCATACATTAAGATATAGAGTGAGTGACGACACGACATATGCGCTATCACTGAAGATATTCATTGGCTCTGGACACACGAGAATGACCTGTAAAGCTGCTTCCAACTCAGCTCTTTGAGCGGAGAAATGACCAGGGAGTTTATACTGCAGCAGCAATGGCTTAGCTGGAAACCACACAGCGAAGCCTGTGACGTAATGCCCCTCATGCCAATAGCGAGCTCCGTCGATATAGGCACAGGGGATTCCCTCTTGAAAGTCTGCTCGGAAGGGAGAGGGAGTAACATTAGCCTGTTCAATTTGACAATCGTGACTTTTTCCTGCATACTGCATCATCTGGGCTAAGTGATATTTTTCACCCACTTCGACTTGTAAGTCTCTAGTCTCAAAATCAATGATCCATTGGGCCATTCTCTGTGAATTGATACCTGAAGCTTTTCCTTTCAGCAAAGTTTTTAAAGTGACATGTGGGGTCTGTAGAATTAAGGGAGCAAATCCCACTATATGCTTCACTTGATTCATAGTCCAGTGCACGCCCAGTAGGTGCTTCATGCACTGAGTGAATCCTTTTTCCACGGGGGTCAGCAACCTGGAGTAATAACCTAGGGCATACAACTGACTAGACACTTCTGGGCTTTCTTTGGGCCATTTTTGTAGGAGCACAGAAGAAATAGAGATATCACCGGTGTGACTCTGAATGTAGAAAGGCTGGGAAGGGTCAGGGTTAACCAATGCAGTAGCTGCCGTAAGGGCGCGCTTCAATCCCTCAAAAGCCTGTAAGGCGGTTCCCTCTACATTAACAGGGTCAAAGTCATTATCAACATTTTTCAATAAATCATACAGTGGTTTAGCCAAATAAGCAAAATCTTCAATGAATTCTCTGGAAAAATTAATAAGACCCAAAAATTTTCTGAGTTCAGTAATATTAGTTGGTATGGGGACAGCCTGAATAGCTTTAACCCTATCATGCATGGGCTTCTTTCCTTCTGCTGAGACAGACACACCCAGAAATTTAACCTCTGATTTCATCAATTGTACTTTATCTAGACTCATTTTGAGTCCTGCCTCTTGTAAAGCCTGACAAACATTTTCAAGGGTTTCTCTGTGTTCACATTCATCGACAGTTTGAATCAATAAATCATCCCCATACTGTAAGACTTTGTCTCCGTAACCAAGGGATTCTAACATCTGAGCTAATGCCTGATGGAAATACACAGGAGAACTGTGAAATCCCATGGGCAGCCGCGTGAACAAGTATTGCACATTCTCAAAAGTGAATGCGAAGCGGAGGGCAGATTCAGGTGTTAGGGGTACTGAGAAAAAGCCATTTGCAATATCCAAACAAGAAAATACCTTACAATCACTCCTCAGCTGCGACATAACCTCAGGGACAGATGCAACAAGGCGAGCAGCTGAGGGAGTGTACTTATTTACAAGTCTCAGGTCTACTACCATTCGAAAACTGCCATCTTCCTTTTTTACAGGTAAAATAGGACTGTTACATGGAGAATTTCCTTTCACAACAACACCTTGTTTCTCCAATTCACTGACTGCAACCCTTATGTAAGGGATGGCGTCCTCAGGAATACGGTACTGACGCTGGAAAGGTGGCAGTTTTTCACCATCAATTTTAACCTGAGTTTGCATTAACCCACAATCAGTTTTCTTTGAGATCCACAATTCAGGGAAATTTTGCTTCAATTCATTCTTTAAAGCATCATTGTCAGTGTTTTCAACATTTTCATTAGCACCTAATCCGAAGCTAGCAATGGGTAATTTATGACTCTCCTCCTCCTCTACAGGGACAATTACAGAACAGATAGTGGCTTCTTTCTTCCGCCACAAGACTTTGTTACATAAATCAACAACAATTCCCATTGCTCCTAAAACATCAGTTCCCAAAATAGTGTACCGTAACTGTGGGTTTACCCAAAAAGCGCATCGAAGACCCCTTTGCTTCGATCCCCCTGTGTCCTGAAATCTCAGGTTTACTGGACGACTTTTTACTGCTTGAATACAGGAGCCCCCAAATTCTACCAAAATTGGTAGTCTCAGGCAGTCCAGGGGGTGACTGCAATTTGTGTCGTGTTATTGAAACTGAGGCTCCTGTATCGATGAGGATGTCTTCCCAAGGCAGCCCCTCCATTCTCCCTCTGACATAAGGTCTACCGTCCCTGCCCAGGGAAAGGGGGGCAAGGAGGGTAAGGGGAACAGGGGGAGTACTCCATCAATCAGTGTTACCTGCCGTGGGAAGCCCGAAAAATCTATCATCCCCATCTGGACTCGGCTTCCGTCCAACAGCTGCCACCTCCGCCCCAAAGAGATCCTTAGTCAGGGTCCGGTCCTCATGTTCCCGCAGCTCCTTAATCAGCGGAGCATAGGGACGAGGAGGAGTGACCCCTCCCTGAATAGCTTGGATCTCCGGGTGCGGATGAGTGAAAGCTATTGGGGAGGGAGCAGGAGCAGAAGGCTCCTGTGAGACTGGGTTAACCATTTGAAGACCGTTGTACTGCTGATACTGCCTAGGGTCATTCACTCCTGGATACGGAGGTCTAACTCCAAAAGGTGGTCTAGAAAACTCCCGGGGCCGTTGGGGGTTAAAGGGCTCCCGGGGTTCTTGGGATGTAGGCCCTGGCACAAAGTTGGGACAAAAACGTCTAACATGTCCCAGATGTCCACAAAAATAACACAAGGGAGGACCTCTCATGGGATCCCGTGGGGGCTCTGCCGAACGGGACCTGCCCATTCTCGGCAGCTGCGCATACCCCCCCGGAACTCCTGGCCTCCCGGAATCAGCAGATACACCCCGAGGTGAATGGCATGCAAAAACATTAGACTCATCACCCCTCACCTCGGATTGCATCGTCCTAACAAAACACTCACTTACTTTCCTCCCAATTAGGCAACATTTTTTTAATAAATTTAAGATGGACCAGGAACATTTGGCCTGGGATTTTTCTCTCGGGGTAGAAGCAGCATCACACCTAACCTAGGGTCTGCATGTGCTGGAGCTGTCGGGACAATATATCTTTCCTCAACTGTGTCTGCATAAGCTGGAGCTGTTGGGACACTATATCTTGTTATGTACTACTTCACTCATTCTCCTAACTCTCTTCTCCAGTCTACAACTGTATTTACATCAGCACTGTGTCCCGAAGCTACAGTGTCCATCTGTGACATAACTGCTCTCAGCTGCTGCTGCTGCTCGCACCCCTCCTCTCTGTGCTTCCGTGCTAGCTCCAGCATCTCACCCAGCTTTTCTAATCTCTCCCTATACACTGCCCCTCCCTGGGTGATCATGTTAACATATTGCTGTGTAAGCTACCTATCAAGAGCCTGATCAAAAGTTATGACTGTCTTACACAAAGCCACTACTTGGCTATTAGCTTAACCTAGCGAATTTTTTCTATCTAGTTCCCTGTTCTCTGTGGTAAACCATCGCATACAATTTAACCACGTGGTTTCCACATTAACCCCCTCCAGCTGGGGTGTGCCAGCATATTTCTCTGCCTGCTTCCGTAACCACTCCATATTTACAGTGGTCTACAAGGACGAATTTTACTCTGTTCTAGTATCAACAAATGCAATTTAAGCAACGTTAGATACTCACACCTCTCTCGAATGGAAGACCTCCTGCCGGCTGTTTGGGGGTCGACCAGATATCAAAAGAGGTGCAGCCGTGATTCCAGCCTCACTCGTTAGCTTGCCAGGCGTCTCCCCACACCCTTTTAAAGCTTCTTGCTACCGGGCACACAAAAAAATTCTCACGTCCTTGTAGATAGCTTCTTAGTTACTCATCTTTTTATAGTCTTTTTTTTGTCAGTGGTTTTATTATAAAAAAATCGGGCAGGCGGTCTCGGAGCGATCACGAGAGGTTCTCCTTCAGGCTGGCTTACTTTGATCGGTTTCACGTATGGCCACACGCGTTTCTTTTATTTTTTCTCTTCCTCTTCCCACCTCCAAGCCCTCATCTGCAGCCTCTTCTGGTGGTTCTTCTGGAGGCAGCTCTCCGGAGCTGCTCCTCCTGGCTGGCTCGCCACTTGTAAGAAAAAGTCCTATTGAGAGCTGGAAGAGTCGGGAAGAAGTTCCACAGACGATCTCTTATCAAGCTGAGGTTGAAGGTTTATTCGGAGATACACAGCAAAACAGATACAGAATAACAGAGGAGCTGGAATATGCGGGCAAAAACAGGAATTCAGACAGGCAGAGATTTGCTAGGAAGTCTGGCGATGGTAAGGCTCTGTGCCCTGGCCATGGTGAGGCACAGTGGCATGATGGTGATGGAATGGCCCCGATCGACAGTAACAGGGGCTTCTTATACATTATCAGAACAAAGAAAGCTGCATTTTGCCGCAGAAAGGAGTTAACATTATAATTCTAAGGCGTTTTCATGGTAATCTACAGAAACGTGGTTTAGAAAAGAGAATATAATGACATAATACAAAGATATTAATTAACATTTCTCCAAGCAACACTAAAACCCATAAGTCATTGGTATCTATGGCTACTGTCCTAAAATCTTATCATTGTCTCCAGTCTAGGTCCCTAAATTCTTACATCCTGACATTTTAACTACTCTACTCTTTGCTACCACACTATCACGTATAAGTATACTGACCATATATTTGGTAACCTGTGACCCTATTGATTGATCCAATCTTCCTCTACGCACATCGGCTGAGGTTGCTAGGAGACATGATCTCATTTTCCATCCTCCATTTAATACATTTTATCAGCTCTTTTGTAAAAGTTGAATCTTCTCTAACTTTCAACAAAATGGCTGCTAGAGACAACATGGCCGCTCAGTATATTATGACTGACCATTCTCTTACATACTGCCCACGTAAAACAAACACTTTGCCTTCATGAACGCTGTTTGGAGGGTCATGACTCGTGGGAATAACGCCGCCCAATCAGTTAACCTGCTAGAGAGATCCTTCGTTGCTCCCAAGCATGACATCACACTCCCTAGGAAGAAGGTAATGCCACTGTGGCGACCGTACTCCTGGGGGCGACACAAGTGCACTGATGCCCAGCCACTGCTCGATGAATCTGCTGGTACATTGACCCAGACCACTACATTCCCCTCGCACGCTACACGACCTGAATCTGACCCTGATGAAACTCAGGTTACCCTTCCCATATACAGTTCCATCTTACACGGTGACAAAGAGGAAGCTGCAGATGAAAGTGCAGGTTCGGCCCACCCGCCATCAGACACACCACCGTACTATCAGGGGCCCTGTGCCAGTGCCATCGCCAACGAGTGGGCCCCCCCTGCTTGCTCAGGATCACAGCACTTGCAAAGTTGAAATACTGTGCAGTGAGATGGAAGATGGGGACGACAAGGAGTCCAGACAAGTGCAGGGATTCCCTAGCGAGGAGACTTATTTGATTGTTTTCAATGTTGGGACAGCAATTTTTGGGGAGCACTATACTCTGGAGAATGATAGATGGGGCCCACCATACACTGGAACATTCCAAAGTGGACATCAGACACTGGAGCAGCATTTACAGGGCCCATTATACACTAGAGCATTAGAAATGGGGCCCATTATGTTTGGAGCATTATTTGGGCCCATAAGACAGTGGAGCTTCATCCATGGGGACCAACATATACTGTAGCATTATGTGGAGCTCATCATATACTGTTTCAAACATTATATGGGACCAATGATTCTGTATGGAGAAATAGATGGGCCTCGTCATGAGATGTAAAAAGTGAGGTATTTTTCATTGTACTATACCGCTATTTCTCTGCCGTATCGGAGCATGATGAGTTGTGGTATGTGTTAAAGGGGCGCTCTTTCGCCCAGGGCACATGAAAACCTGCAGCCAGCCCTCCCCCCCACAACTTTAGCCAAATAACCCCCATTTTTCAGTGCGTAACTTTTATTATGAAGTTAATTAAGGTTGACAAGCTTAAGTAAGAAGAATTGATGCTTTTGGTATTCAAATGGGCACTGTAGGTGTGTTTCCTGTCCTCCTCTCACTGCCGACTTTTATTCCCCATTGACTTACATTGGGTTTCGTGTTTCGGGACAACCCCGACTTTTCCCTATAATCGGACGATCTTGCTCGACCCGACTTTTGGAAAAGTCGGGTTTCACGAAACGAAACGCGACCCTAAAAAAACAAAAGTCGCTCAACTCTAGTAGTGAACGTGGAAAATATTGTAGTCCATTTAAAATGGGCAAAGCGTGTGGCAAGGGATGGGGAAGTGGACGTGATGATGATGGTGCATGCAGACACCGATGACGTGGGCAAGTTGAAATTGTGCCACAACAAATACCCGCATCTTCTCACCCGACCTTCATGACCCAATTACTAGGGGCCTGCTGCAGGATGTCACTATTAAAAACAGAGCAGTGTGAAACGGTGGTTGGTTGGTTAGCGGATAATGCTTCCGGTCAGTTTGCACCACCACCACCACCCCCCTGTCTTCCATACAGTCAAGTCTGAGTAGCTGTGAGTCTGGACCGCATATTCCTCACCTGATCCTCCTTCCTCCCACCATGCCAAGTGCCTGGAGATAACTGATCACACACTTGGACACTCTGAAGAGCTGTTCAGTTTTCCATATACAGATTCAGGCCTCTCTTCCGATGCACTTGAGGTGGGGCAAGATGAGATCGCATGTAGCGATGCCCAAATATTTGAGCAGCCACGGACACACGAAGGCAATGGTGGGAATGTGTCACAAGAGCTGGATGATGATGAGACACAATTGCCAGCAAGTCAGGAGGAGAACCAGGGTGCTGAAGTGGTATCCGAGGTGTTGGATAATATAGTAACTGACCCAACCTGGTAGGAGGACATGCAGAGCGAGTTCAACAGCACACAGGGGGAGAGAAGTGTAGCACCCCAACAGGCAGGAAGAAGCAGTGTGTTGGCCACAGATAGAAGGCGGGCAACTATTCCTCATAACACCAGCATGATGGAAGTTGGCAGTACAACTGTTAGGTCTTCCCAAGTCTCGCTGTTTTTTAAAGACTCTGCAAGTAACCCCAAACAGGCCATTTTCACCACCTGCCATGACTGCATCAGCAGGGCTAGCAAAACTAACAGCCTGACCACCACCTGCATGATCAGGCACATGGCAGCAAAGCACCCGACTTTGTGGGCCGAACCCCAGGCTCCAGGAACAGTGTCTGTGGGTGAAAACACTATTTCTTCCACTGTTGTGCATGCAAGCCAATCACCTGTCCACAGTGCATGCGAAGATGCATCCTGCCCTGCACCTGTCGTTGCCCAAACTCAACTACCACCATCATCAAGCATGTCCACGTCCTTGTCACAGCGCAGCATTCAGTTCTCCATATCCCAGTCATTAGACTGCGAGCATAAATACGCAGCCATCGCCACACAGGCCACAGTACTAAATTCACACATTTCTCGTCTGCTTGCAGTCAAAATGTTGCCTTTTAGGCTTGTGGAGACCGAAGCAGAAGCTGGAGAAACAACCTGATGGCAGCAGTGATCCCTAGCTACTCGGTACCCAGCTGCCACTTTTTCTCCCGGTGTGCCGTCACGACATTACACAAGCACGTGTCCACCTAACTACAGACACATGGACAAGTGCTTGTGGTCAGGGATGCTACATCTCGCTGACAGCACACTGGGTTTACATAGTGGAAGCCAGGATCCAGATGGACCTTGGAATGGAACACGTCCTCCCGACACCAAGGATTGCGGGCCCTATGTCAATCAGGGTTGACCCCACAGTCTACAACTCATCTACCTCATCCTCCTCCTCTTCAGTCTCCATTTCCAAAATGAGCAAAACAGTCAAAACCTAGAAACATTGCAGCACTGCCTCAGCCAAGCGTCAACAGGCTATACTGAAACTAATATGCTTAGTTTACAAACCGCACAATGCTGAAGAGTTGTGGACAGCTATGAAAGAGCAGGCAGATGTGAGGATGATACCGCTGAACCTACAGCCAGGCCTGGTCATGTGTGACAATGTCCAGAACCTGGTTACGGCTCTGTGGCGAGGCGAGCTCACACACATACCATGCCTGGCCATTGTGCTTAATATCGTTGTTCAGCATTTTCTAAAAAGCTACGCAGATCTGCTTTTGAAAGTGCACCACCTGTGTGTCCATTTTCGAAAGTCAGCTCCAGCTTCCACCACTCTTGCTGTGCTTCAGCAGTGTTTGCAGGTTCCGTCTCACTGACTGGTAAGTGATGTCCCCACGCGTTGGAACTCTACACTGAATATGTTGGAAATGATTTGTGAGCAGAAGAGGGCATTTGTTGATTACCAGCATCAACAAGGCTGTCATTTTTCAGGTCAGACCCCACACATAAGACTTCAGGAGTGGACATGAATGTCAGACATATGTACCATCCTCCAAAACTTTGAGGAATCCACCAAGATGGTTAGTGGTGATTATGCCATAAATAGCATCACCATCCTGCTTCTCTGCATTCTGAAAAGCTCTCTGCTCAAATGAAAGAGGATGCATTGCAGGTGGAGCACAAGGAAATGGTGCAAGGAAGCATACAGGGTAATTACACACAGCTCAGCCTCTTGACATCCCAATGTGGATTGGTTGACAATGAAGAAGAGGAGGAGGAGGAAGAGCAGGAAGTACTTTCATGCAATATAGACGGTACTACAAACACAACTGTCATACCGTCTGTTCAGCATGGATGGCCTGAGGACAGGGAGGAGGAAGAGGACACCATGGTCAGTCGTCCTGTTGGTGAGGACATGAAAGGCTTGCCTGTTACCAGTCTGGCACGCATGGCTGACTCTATGCTACACTGCCTCTCCCGTGACCCTCGCATTATGAAAATTTATGGTGACACTCATTACTGGTTGGTGACACTTCTAGACCCATGCTACAAGGAGAACTTTAAATCTCTTCTTCCTGAGGCAAACATGTCTATTAAAATTGTGCAGTACCAGAGGGCCCTTGTTGCGGAATTATTAAAAAAATTCCCATCTGAAAACGCTGGTGGCAGACGTCACAGTTCGTTGGACAACCAAGAAGTACAGGTGAGAGAGACACAACTCCAATCTTGC
This sequence comes from Dendrobates tinctorius, assembly GCF_039654945.1. NCBI lineage: Eukaryota > Metazoa > Chordata > Amphibia > Anura > Dendrobatidae > Dendrobates > Dendrobates tinctorius. Next base: position 15,593,637 of record NW_027361742.1, read on the forward strand.
AGAGGCAGGGGAACACTGGCCAAGTTCTGGGAGTGACACGGGGTAATGTCACAAGGAATGGAATGTTCTGGAAGATGCTGAGGGAGTAACTTGCTGACTATACCAACGTCCTCCGTGATTCCTCTGTGCCTTTTAATTATTGGGTATCCAACCTGGACATGTGGCATGAACTGGCTCTCTACACCTTGAAGGTCCTGGCCTGCCCTACCGCTAGTGTTTTGTCAGAGCGGGTTTTTAGTGTCGCTGGTGGAATTATAACTGATCAGCGCATTCGTCTGTCAACTGAAAATGCAAACAGGCTGACTGTTATAAAAATGAACAAGGGCTGGATTGGGCCAGACTTCTTTACACCACCGAATGATAACAGCGAAACATAACCTCCAATACAGTGTCTTTTTTTGGCAGGTGTATTCCCATGCACCTCTTGACACTCACATATGGGTATATGATTCCTGATTTTGGCTATTCGATGTCATTCTCCTCCTTCTCCTCATCCTCATCATCCACCAGACCACCAGCACTAGAACACGAGTGTGACCGTGTTCAGTGCTGCTACAGCCACTCTAGTTTGTTGACAGGGTCTTTAAGATGCACGTCAAAAAATTTAAAAAACTATGTACCCCACAGGGGAAAATGTTTGTCAGCCCATACATAATGGGAAAAAAAAATTAAGAGGCCTTCCTACGCGTGTCTCCTAATTTTTCGCAGCCCTTGCATTCAATGCATGGGAAAACAAACACTATGGGAGACCCACTTCCTAATAATGAGAACATTGTTTTTCTGAGGCCCTCCTCTACATCTGTTCTAAGGGTTATTGTGATGCATGTAACTTTGGTGCAGGGCGGGCCTTGCATTCAATGCATAGGCTAACAGTATGGCTGGATCAAAAGAATAATGGGAACTAGGTTTTCCTGTGTCCATCCAGTCCATGGATTCAAAGACTTATTGGGGTGAATGTAACTATGTGGCAAGGCGGGCTTTGCATTCAGTGCATAGGCTAACAGTATGGCAGTACCAAATTAATAATGTGAACTTGGTTTTCCTGTGGCCATCCAGTACATGGATTCAAAGGCTTATTGGGGTGCATGTAACTTTGGGGCAGGGCGGGCCTTGCATTCAATGCATAGGCTAACAGTATGGCAGTACCAAATGAAAAAAAGCAAAAAAGCTCAGATTTCCCATAGACTTACATTGGGCTCCTGCTCGGGTCGAGTACCCGAGAATTGCAATTTGCCTGACCCAAGCAACGTTCACCCGAGCATTTTAGTGCTTGCTCATCATTACTAATGTTTACCCTTTTACCCTTTCGTATGTCACCTTGGCTCATTTTTGCACCTGATTATGTGCGGCTCAGGTTGTTTCTTTGATATTTTATGTATTTTTTTGCTTGCTCACCAATAAAAACTGTTTTATATTAGGTGTGTGCTTAACTAGTATATTTCTTTTTTATCCATCGTGTCATAGGCATGTTGCTGGAGCACAAGGTAGACACCCATCCATGGCACATAGTTTCCTGTCCAGCTTTGCAGGGTGGCATGGTACATCACTTCTGAAACCAGACCAGTGCGAACAGGGGGTGGTTGAATAGCAGATAATGCTTCCAAAATTCTTGACAGCACCACCAAGATTTCTACATGGTCCAGTCTCACCAGCTAACAGTCATTTGGATGACTTCATCCTCACCCTAATGATCCTTCCTCCCTCCATGTTGAGTCCCAGGTGACTAGTTATCCAACACTAGGACACTATGTGGAGCTCTTTACAACATCATTTCTTGATTCTGGTCCCTCACACTGCATAGTCTAAAAGGGACAGGAGGATATGCTGTTTAGTGATCCCAGCCACAGCCATAAGAAGATGATTGTGGGGAAAGGCAAGTTTTGTCTATGGAGGAAGATGATGATAAGACACAGTTGCCGATAAATCAGCTTCTTGTCAAGTCACCAAGTCAGGAGGACCAGGATGCAAAGGTGGCAGACGAGGTGGTGGATGACAAAGTAACTGACCCAATCTTGGAATTTGGCATGCAGAGTGAGACCAGCAGCACTGAGGGGGAGGGATTGGCAGCACTGAAATAGGCTTGAAGAGGCACTGGCGTGACCAGAGGGACATCGCGGGCAAATGTTTTGCAGAGCACCAGCACTCCTAAATTTTTTAAGTCATTAAATTTTTTAATATGGTGTTCCTCAGTCTGGGGCATTTTTGAAGAGTTCTTAGACAACAAAAATGGTCATTTGCAACCTGTGCCATGCTAAGATCAGCAGGCACATGTTATCTAAGCACCTGACACAGAGGTCCGAACACCTGGGTCCATAATTGGTTCAATCATGTGACACCACTGCCTCTTCACTTGTGCTAGGTGCTTCCCAATCCACTTTCCATAACACTGGTGCAGATCCCTTCTGCCCTATATCTATCCTTGCACATTCTGACTTATCATCATAAGGCACTTCCAAATCCTTGTACCAGCACAGTGTTCAGGTGTCCTTAGCTCAGACCTTGGAAGTAAAGAGAAAGTTTGCAGCCACCCACCCACAGACCCAAATGCTAAAGAGTCACATTTCCAGGCTGCTTCCCATAGAAATGTTGCCGTTTCGACTTGTTGACAAGGAAGATTTCCACCAACTCATGGTGGCACCCTTCACCCATAAGTCAGTCCCTGGCCACCACTTTTTCCCTGCTTTGTACCATCATGTGTCCAGGAACATCATATGTGCCCTTACCAATGCGGTTACTGAGATTGTCCACTCAAAGGCTAATGTGTGGACAAGTGCTTGTGGCCAGGGAAGCTACATTTCACTGACTACACACTGGGTGAACATTGTGAAGGCCAGGGCAGAGTCCCACTCTGGCACAGCACATGTGCTCCCAATGCTAAGGATTGCTGGCCATACTTCTGTGGTACTAGCAGGTACGCAGGATGCAGTGTCAAGACGCGAGACGGTTTTGTGTTTTTGGTAACAACTTTTATAGGTTTCTAGGTAACTACCCGCAGGGATAGTCTAAGCAACCGAGCAAAATAACAGGAATTGTCCTCGCAGGGACTCAATACAAGCCAACACGGAAATCTAAGAACACGACTAAGTCCGGCAAAGCCGGTCACTATAGGGCCGCGGTATGGCCGACTAAGGGTCCTTAACTATATAGTGTCACCTAACTGGCTCGACGTCCCTCGGCGTCCCGGACGATGATTCTTCGGCGTAGAAGCCACTGGGCCCAGCCACTGAAGATCTGTCGTAGTCTTCAAGCGTTCCAACGCTTCGGTGAAGCAGGGGCACAACAGGCCCCGGAGGAGTCCTTGGACAGATGGGCAGCAGCCCCCGGATAGGGGCAAGCAGGGCGATGCTGGGTGGCAGCTGGCAGGCCACCTGCGCAGCCAGCGGCTGCAACGGAGGACCCACGGCGAGCAACGGCCCGGCCCTTGCCGCAGACTGGAGCGGGACAGTGGTGGCCGCGGACGGCACAGATCTAGCCGCAGCAATGGGTAGAAGCGGAGCGGCTGCGGGCAGCGGGAGACAGGCCGCAGCTGCGGGCTGAAGTGAGGCGGCAGCGGCCGCTGGTGTCCACGGGCAGGCCGCAGCCATGAGCAGGAGCGAGGCGGCAACGGCCGTGAGTGACCGCGGGCAGGCCGCAGCCGCGGACTAGCAGAAGCGGCTGATGGTGACAGCGGGCAGGCTGCAGCCGCGGGCTGGCGGAAGGCGGCAGCGGCTGCTGATGACCGCGGGCAGGCCGCAGCCGCGGGCTGGAGTAAGGCGGCAGCTGGTCGATGCGGGGCAGCGGTTCTCGGACGGTCATCTCGGCGCTGTCCCACTGATGTCCAGGGGGAGTATCTCTCCTGTCTCTGGCCTCCTTCCAGGCTCCGGTGGCTCAGTGTCCAGAAGTGTGTAAGGACATTCCATTTCTCCCGTCCTATATAACATTTTTCACACCTGCCAAATTCATCCTGTCATACAGCGGTGTGATATACACTGGGCCTGACACAATACATCAGTGTCCAGAAGTGTGTGAGGACATTCCTTTTCTCCCGTCCTATATAACATTTTTCACACCTGCCAAATTCATCCTGTCATACAGCGGTGTGATATATACTGGCCTGACCCAATACATAAGTGTCCAGAAGTGTATAAGGACAATCCATTTCTGCCACCCTATGTCACATTTTTCACACCAACCAAATTCAGCCTGTCATACAGCAGTGTGATATACACTGGCCTGACACAATACATCAGTGTCCAGAAGTGTGTAAGGACAATCCATTTCTGCCGTCCTATGTCACATTTTTCACACCAGCCAAATTCAGCCTGTCATACAGCGGTGTGATATACACTGGTCTGACACAATACGTCAGTGTCCAGAAGTGTGTAAGGACAATCCATTTCTGCCGTCCTATGTCACATTTTTCACACCAGCCAAATTCAGCCTGTCATACAGCGGTGTGATATACATTGGGCCTCACACAATACATCGGTGTCCAGAAGTGTGTAAGGACAATCCATTTCTGCCATCCTATGTCACATTTTTCACACCAGCGTTATTCAGTCTGTCATACAGCGGTGTGATATAAATTGGGCCTCACACAATACATCAGTGTCCAGAAGTGTGTAAGGACAATCCATTTCTGCCGTCCTATGTCACATTTTTCACACCAGCCAAATTCAGCCTGTCATACAGCGGTGTGATATACACTGGCCTGACACAATACATCAGTGTCCAGAATTGTGTAAGGACATTCCATTTCTCCCGTCATATATCACATTTTACACACCAGACAAATTCCGCCTGTCATACAGCGGTGTGATATACACTGGCCTGACACAATACATCAGTGTCCAGAAGTGGTAGGAGAATTAAATTCTCCCCTGTCCTATATACACCTTGTACCTTGTTTTACAGTTCCATATCATTGGTGGAATTGTGGGTACATTTTTCAAAAAAATGAGGAAGTGTGGTGTAAGAGGCCGTGTTAGTGGGCGGGGGTCGCCAGCTGTTAATGATGGTGTTGGTGTTGGATCTGCTGGTAGTGGCAAAAGCAAAATAACATCTAATGCAGGAGGTGTTAAGCCTGCGTCATCGTCTGGCTCCACAAGGCCTCGAAGGCTCCCTTTTCTGGGAGTAGGTAAACCGCTTTTAAAGCCGGAGCTTCAGTAACAAGTTTTGGCCTACATTGCTGACTCGGCCTCCAGCTCTATCGCCTCCTCTTCTGAACTTGTAAAAAATAAAAGCACTGAGTCATCTTTGGAGGCTCATGGTCATGAACCACACCTTTCTTTGTGTCCTTCAACCCAACCAAAATTGAAGAATGCGGCAGGCCACACAACAGATTACTCCATGGAGCTGTTTTCACATACCATGCCTGGGTTATCAAGTGAAATGGTGAATTACCCAGGCCAAGATGAATCTGACATGGAGTGCACTGATGCACAGCCACTGATAGATGATTCTGCTGGTACATTCACTCAGAGCACGACATTGTCCTCGCAGTGTACTGAGGCAGATTCTGACCCTGATGAAACTCAGGTGCCCCTTCCCGCATACTATACCACCGTACACGGTGACATAGAGGAAGGTGCACATGACATTGAAGAGGAGGTGATGGATGACCCAGTTGTTGACCCAGATTGGCATCCATTGGGGGAAGAGGGTGCCGCTGAAGAGGAGGAGGAGCATCCGCAGCAGGCATCGACATCGCAGCAGTTGTTATCTGGCAGGCACGGAGCAGTCCAAAAACGGGTTACAAAAAGCCAAAAAGTTGCTGGACTGCTTGGCCAGACCGTCAAATTAGCACAGCGTGCAAGGATGCAAAATGTCTTCCCTAGTAGGAAGAGTGCAGTGTGGCACTTTTTTGAACAAAATCCTAATGATCAGGCCAAGGTTATCTGTAAGAAGTGCGCAAAGACCTTTAGCCGAGGGAAAAATGAAAAATTTGAATACCAGTTGCATGCTTAGACATTTAACCACCATGCACTTGCAAGCGTGGACGGAACACCAAACCTCAAGTACCACATTTGCAAATGCTCCCAAAGAAGGTAGTCAGCAACGCTACATTGTTTCCCCCACTGTAAGCACACCGGTTAGCACAGCAGCAAATGTTGAGGTGTCGTTGCAAGGCCAAAGCTGTCCGGGAATCACAATGTTATATCAACGAAAGACTGAATCTAGGCCATCAGAAAGAACACCAACTCCATCACCATCATCATCCCTCTCTCAGTCCGCCCTGTCCACCGTTAGTTCCACCATAGGCATCTCTCAAGTCCAGCTCACCCTGCCAGAGACTATGAGTAGGACAAGAAAGTACTCATCCTCTCATCCGCGTACACTGGGTTTGAATGCCCACATTGCCAAACTAATCTCGTTAGAGATGATGCCCTATCGGTTGGTGGAAAGCGCAGCTTTCCTCGAACTCATGGCCTATGCAGTACCACGCTATGAATTACCCAGTCACCACTTCTTTTCTCACAAAGCCATCCCAGCCCTCCACCTTCATGTGAAGGACCGCATTGTCCATGCACTCAAGCAATCAGTGAGTGGAAAGGTGCACCTCACAACTGATGCATGGTCCAGTCGGCATGGCCAGGGCTGTTACGTGTCCATCACGGGTTAATGTGGTGGATGCAGGGTCCACAGGGGACAGCGGTGGTGGGACAGTGCTGCCTAGCCCACGGTATAGGAAACAGTTGGCTGTAGGCATTCGACCCTCCTCCTACTACTCCTCTAGAAGCGAAAGCTCATCCCCAGAGCGCAGCCGCAGCAGCACTGCATCCGCAGCTGCCAGTGTTGCACACGAGGTGTCCCCCTATCGATCAGCTAGTGGAAAGCGTCAGCAGGCTGTGTTGAAGATGATGTGTTTGGGAGACAGACACACCGCGGAGGTACTGGCCGACTACTTTCAGCAACAAACTGAGTCATGGCTGGGCAGTCTACATCTTGAGGCAGGCAAGGTAGTCAGCGAAAGCGGCCGTAATTTTGTGGCTGCCATAGCCCTTTCAAAATTCAGACACATACCTTGCTTGGCTCACACCTTGAACGTGGTGGTGCAGTGCTTCCTCAATAATTATCCATAGTTAACAGGCCTGCTCCAGAAGGTTCGAAAACTGTGCTCGCACATCCGCCGGTCGCCCATACACTCCAGTCTTATGCAGAAGCTCCAGCGATTGCTACATCTTCCCAAGCACCGGGAAGCCGAGGTTGACGAAGAAGAAGAGGAGGAGGAAATCCTTGATGACAGTCAGCCATTGTCTGCTCCGGGACCTCTCCTGAACGAGGTGGAGGAAGAAGAGGAAGAGGAGGAGGAGGGTGATGACGGGGATGATTATTTAGGGGAGGAGGATGCTTCTCGTGTGTCCAGAGAAAATGTTGGCGTGGCAAGGTCTGGTACAGGGTATGTGCGTGACTGGAGGGATGTGGATTTGCCAGAAAGTGCTCCTCCACCAAGCAGTTGCACTGCATCATTGACACCGGGAACATTGGCCCACATGTCAAATTATGCCTTGCAGATCCTAAAAAGGGACCCCCGCATTGCCAAAATGATGAACGATGACTACTACTGGTTGGCCAGCATCCTGGATCCACGCTATAAAGGCAAATTCCAAAACATCATGCCACAGGAGAACCTTGACCTAATATTGGCTAACAAACAAGCAACTCTGGTAAACCGGTTGGTTGAGGCATTCCCAGCACACAGCAGTGGTGATGTTTCTCACACGAGCCGTAGGGGCCAGGGGCAGCTTGGAAGAGGTGTTAGTGGTGCACACAGCAGAAGTGGCGTTGGAGACAGGGGTTTCATGACCATGTTGTGGACTGATTTTTCAAGTCCCGCTCACACGACTAGTAATACTGCATCGATGGAAAGTGACAGGAGACAGCACTTGTCAACTATGGTTACAAACTACTTTTCCTCCCATGTCGATGTTCTCCCTCACAGGTCAATCCGCTTTGACTATTGGGCCGCTAAACTGGACACCTGGCCTGAATTGACACAATATGCGCTACAGGAGCTCGCTTGCCCAGCTGCAAGTGTGCTATCGGAAAGAGTCTTCAGTGCTGCTGGATCAATCCTGACAGAAAAAAGGACCCGTCTGTCGACCCAAAATGTGGATGATCTAACCTTCATTAAAATGAACCATGCATGGGTTTCCAAGGATTTTGTCCCACCTTCCCCTGATAACACATAAGTTGACAGAAAAATGGCTTGCTTTGGTCCTCCTCTTCCTGGGACTTGAAGAATTTCGCCTTTTGCATCAGTTGAATGTCCAACATCAACATATGCCACTTTCTAAAACTCCCTAACTGTGCTGCCTCCCCCCCATGGCTGTGGTCACCACCTAGCGCACGAAACCGTGCGAGTGCCGTTGCCCTGGGCAGGTGGGTAGGCCGACTCTTGGGCGCAGGCACTGGCACAGGGTCCTTCATAGTGCAAACAAGTGTCTCTGACGGTGGTGGTGCACACCCGCCGTCAGACACACCGCCGTACTATGAGGGGCCCAGTGCCAGTACCGACGCCCACAAGTGGGCCCCCCTTGCTTGGGCAGGCATCCCAGCATTTGCAATCTTTACCTCTCCCTGCTCCTCCGCTGTGTAGTCTGGGCCGTCAAATCCATACTGGGCCTGACACCGTCTGAGCCTGCCTCCTGATCTATAGACATATATTTTGAATGTGTACACTATGCTATCCATACATGTTATCCGGTGATGCGGTACCCTTTCTCACCTTTGTGCAATCACGTGTATTCCATACTAGGCCTGACACCGTCTGAGCCTGCCTCCTGATCTATAGACATATATTTTGAAAGTGTACACTATGCTATCCATACATGTTATCCGGTGATACGGTACCCTTTCTCACCTTGTGCAATCACGTGTAATCCATTCTGGGCCTGACACCGTCTGAGCCTGCCTCCTGATCTATAGACATATATTTTGAATGTGTACACTATGCTATCCATACATGTTATCCGGTGATACGGTACCCTTTCTCACCTTTGTGCAATCACGTGTAATCCATACTGGGCCTGAGAATGGCTGGCGAGCTGTTAAGCAAGCTACAGCACCTGTGGTTTGCACACGTAAGTTTTTCATTTTTTCAGGAATGACGGTTAGGCCTAATTCCGGAACTGCGGTTGACCTGCACTTACTGGGAAATCATCGTTCGCAGGAAATAATTGTAATCCCAGATCCCCATCACTACCGATGTTCAGCGGGTTATCTGCACCTGTAAGCGACAAACGCTGGCCCTTTCAGTGTAGCGCACATGCAGCCACGGACATGTAAGGGCATGACACACCAGTTATTGGCCAATCTCATGTGCCAGAGCCTCGCGTGTCCCTCTAGTAAGCCGGATTCGGACCGCGGGGCATGATGGAGTCTCGTTCGTTAATGGAATTAAGCTTGCAATGTGTGCATCTTTTTTGTTGCTGGATGGTTGAGGTTGCCCGTGTTGAGTCAAGTTACGCTGCAGGCTCCACTCCTGGTGATGCCCTTCTGGACATTCCTTTAAGGTTCAGCTTTGCAACCATACTGCCCACGTAAAACAAACACTTTGCCTTCATGAACGCTGTTTGGAGGGTCGTGACTCGTGGGAATAACGCCGCCCAATCAGTTAACCTGCTAGAGAGATCCTTCGTTGCTCCCAAGCATGACATCACACTCCCTAGGAGGAAGGTAATGCCACTGTGGCGACCGTACTCCTGGGGGCGACACAAGTGCACTGATGCCCAGCCACTGCTCGATGAATCTGCTGGTACATTGACCCCGACCACTACATTCCCCTCGCACTCTACACGGCCTGAATCTGACCCTGATGAAACTCAGGCTACCCATCCCATATACTGTTCCATCTTACATGGTGACAAAGAGGAAGCTGCAGATGAAAGTGCAGGTTCGGCCCACCCGCCGTCCGGCACACCACCGTACTTTCAGGGGCCCTGTGCCAGTGCCGTCGCCAATGAGTGGGCCCCCCCTGCTTGCTCAGGATCACAGCACTTGCAAGGTTGAAATACTGTGCAGTGAGATGGAAGATGGGGACGACAAGGAGTCCAGACTAGTACAGGGATTCCCTAGCGAGGAGACTTATTTCATTGTTTTCAATGTTGGGACAGCAATTTTTGGGGAGCACTATACTCTGGAGAATGATAGATGGGGCCCACCATACACTGGATCATTCCAAAGGTGGACATCAGACACTGGAGCAGCATTTACAGGGCCCATTATACACTAGAGCATTACAAATGGGGCCCATTATGTATGGAGCATTATTTGGGCCCATAAGACAGTGGAGCTTCATCCATGGGGACCAACATATACTGTAGCATTATGTGGAGCTCATCATATACTGTTTCAAACATTATATGGGACCAATGATTCTGTATGGAGAAATAGATGGGCCTCGTCATGAGATGTAAAAAGTGAAGTATTTTTCTTTGTAGTATACCACTATTTCTCTGCCGTATCGGAGCAGCATGAGTTGTGGTATGTGTTAAAGGGGCACTCTTTCGCCCAGGGCACACGAAAATCTGGAGCCAGCCCTACCCCCCCACAACTTTAGCCAAATAACCCCCATTGTTCAGTGCGTAACTAGTATTATGAAGTAAATAAAGGGTGACAAGCTTCAGTAATAAGAATTTATGCTTTTGGCATTCAAATGTGCACTGTAAGTGTGTTTCCTGTCCTCTCACTCCCGAGTTTTCTTCCCCATTGACTTACATTGGGCGTGTTTCAGTCAGACCCCCGACTTTTCCCTATAGTCGGCCGATTTCGTTCGACCCGACGTTTGCGAATGTCGGGTTTCGCGAAACCCAACTCGACCCGAAAAAAGGCAAAGTCGCTCATCTCTGTTGGCGGGGACCCTCTCTCCCACACGTCTATCAGGGTTTCCTCCACCTCATTCATCAGTTCCTGCATCCTCTTCTGCTCCTACTCATCCTCCATCTCCGATGTGTTATCTCAGAGCCGCATCAGTGTCAATTTCCGCAAATCAGCTACAGCTGCCGCCACTCTCGCAGTGCTGCAATAGCGCATGAAAATGCCAGCTCATCAACTTGTGGGCAACCTGCCCACATGTTGGAACATCACAATGCACATGTTGTCAAGGCTTTTTGAGCAGCAGAGACCAGTGGTTGAGTACCAGCTCTAACACACCTCTCGGTGTATAGTGTGCATGGGTGTCTGACATTTGTGTGCTTTTCCAAGACTTTGAGGATTTCACAAAGATGGTGAGTGATGATGACACCATAGTCAGTGTAACTATTCTGCTTCTGTGCCTACTTAAACAGTCGCTGCTCACAATTAAACATGGAGCTATGCATGGGAACCAGGTGGAAATGGAGGAAGACGTGAGACAGGGAGGTGCTACCCAGCCCAGCTTCATCTCATCTGCTCAGCGTGGATTGGGTAACAATGAGGAGGTGGAGGCTGAGGAGGAGGAGCAAGAGATGTTGGCTAGCATAACAGAGGCTAGTACCCACTCAAACTTTGTGTCATTTCTCCTACATGGGCTGAGGAGGGGAATGAGCGGAAAGAGAAGGAGGAGATGGAAAAGCATCATCATGGTGGAGATGTTGGCTGTAGTGAGCTTAGCCAACTTTATGTACCTATGGTTTTCCTGTGACCCTTGCGCTATATTTATCTTGGCCAAGGAAGAGTACTGGTTTTTCACCTTGCTAGACCCATGCTACAAGGAAAACTTGGCATCTCTACTTCCTGAGGCGGTGAGTTCTTCAGAAATGTTGCTATACCAGAATGCCATTGTTGGAAATATGCTGAAAACATTCACATCAGACAAGGCTGGCAGCAGGGGGTAAGCATCCTCCTTGCCCAACCAAGCAAGAGAGGCGAGGGAGACACACAGCAGAGGCATGGGTACACTGTCAAAGGCATGGGCCAATTTCATGACCCCAACCCAGTGGCCAAGGCCTGATAACCGGGTATTTTTCACAAGGAGGGAAACGTTTTTAAAGATGGTCAAGCAATACCTCTCCAACCAAACCATTGTACTCCATAATTCCTCTGCGACTTTCATCTATTGAGTCTCAAAGCTGGAAAACTGGCAGGAACTGTGTCTCTATGCCTTTGGGTTGTTGTGCTGCACTGCCCCTAGCATCTTGTCTGATTTTTGGTGCCACCGGGGGGTCATTACAGATAGGTGCTTTCACTTGTCAACAGAAAATGCTGACAGGCTCACTATGGTAAAAATGAACAAAGCCTGGATTAGCCCCCACTTTTTCACACCACTGGATGACAGCAGCACATAAAGTGTTCTTAATGTTTAATATTTGAATGAGGCCTTCCAGTTGTTGCCTTCAAGGGTATATGGGTGACCCTACTTATATTTTTTTTCCAAGCTTTGCACTTTGTGCAAAGCCTTTATGAGTGTAAGAGTACATCAACTACACTAAATTGTTAAAGTTTTTTATGAGGCACTTCACTTGGTACCTTTAAAGTTGTATGAATTACCTTCCTTATATTTTTCCTGGCTTTGTACTTTGTGCAAAGCCTTTATGGGTGTGGGAGTACAGCAACTACACTTTAAAAAAAATGAATGAGGCCTTCAAATTGTTACTTTCAAAAGTCTATGGATGATCTTCTTAATCATTTTTTTCCTAGCTTTGCACTTTATGCAAACCCCCTTTAAGAGTGTAGAAGTATGAAAACTACATTTTAAAAATATTTACGTTAAGTAAATTTTTCTGGATTCAGATTGTTATTCATACAGTTGAACATGGTTATTGTTACATTATAATGGTATATAAAACTACAAAAAAGCATTGAAAAATATTTCTGGATTCAAATACTCATCCATAGAGTATTGCATGCTGTGGGTAAATTTTGGTGGTATATAACCCTTCAAAAAAGCATTCCAAAATTTACAGAATTTATCTGTATTCAATTGCTCATCCATATACTAGTATATGCTCTGGATTTCATTGCCATGGTATCTAACTCTCCAAAAATGTTTCAGTATTATATTGCATATCCATAGAGTTCTTGTGTTCTTGTGTACATTTTGGTGTTATCTGACACTTCAAAAATTGTAAAAAAAATGTATTGTTATAATATTGCTCATCCATAGAGTATTACATCTTCTTGGGTGCATTTCCGTGGTATCTAACACTAAAAAAAATATTTCAAAATGTTTTTGACATTATATTTCTCATCCATACAGTATTACATGTTCTTGGGTACATTTTCCTGGCATATATAACACTACAAAAAAATTAGCTTCCCGGCTTCTATCACTAACCACCTCTCTAGGCCTCTTGCAGCTTTCAACCTCTGAGACACACAAGGACGGTAAGGCTGGAGTCACACACAACGATTAAAAAATCGGTCCCATTTTAACGGTACGAAATCGCACAAAGAATTCTTGTCCAGGGATCCGTCTGTCATCCCATTTTCCGGCGATGAACCGATTTTATTCGCATCTAAGCATCAAGTTAACATCCAATGTCAATGCCTGATGCTCTTTCCTGTTGACCTGGAGAAGTCTTGCGATTTAATCGCAAGTCACACGTGTGGTGCGTTTTCAATGCGTTTTTTAATCGCATCCATAGACTTGCATTGTCGAATCCGATCCGAAAATCGGTGACAATCGCAGCATGCTGCGATTGTCTCGGTCCGAGGAACAGATCCGATAAAAAAACACATGATGGGAGCAGCACCATTGAATAACATTGGGACGAATGCAATGCGATTTTTTATCGCATTGCATTCGTCCGATTTTATCGCTAGTGTGACTCCGGCCAAACACCCTTAATCTGGCCTTTGTCCGGCTCTGTTCAATCTCCCACCTAAATAACTCACTGCTTCCACTCTCTGACCACAATATTCTCTCCTTCACACTCACAAACCCTTGCCCACCCCAGCTCACTCCTACCTACCACACAGAAATCTACAAGCCATTAACCCTCAGACACTTTCAGACTTCCTACACTCATCCTTGTCCCCAATCTCCTCTTTTTCCTGTCCTGATCTGGTTGTTCATCAATACTACAATACTCATAGAAGCACCCTTGACCAAGTAGCTCCCCTCACCCTCAGAACCTCCAAGCACAGAGTAAAACAGCCCTGGCTCACATCGCAAACTCAACTTCTCCAGCGATGCTCTAGGAGTGCTGACCGCCTATGGAGAAAAACCCACACACCAGAAGATTTCATCCACTTCAAATTTATGTTAAGAACCTATAATGCTGCCCTTCACCTTGCCAAACAGACCTACTTCACCACCCTGATCTCCTCACTAGCCAACAACCCCAAGAAACTTTTTGACACCTTTCACTCCCTCCTCAGGCCGAAAGCACAAGCCCCTATCACAGACATTTGTGCTGATGACCTGGCCTCCCCCTTTACAGAAAAAATAGATAATATCCATCAGGAAATCTGCTCCCAACCACCAAGTGCTGTGATTCCCATCCCTTCCTGCATCTCCCCTGGCTCATTTTCCACATTTGAACCCATCACGTCCGACCACATGCACTACCAGCCCCATTCCCTCACATCTCCTCCAGTCTCTCTCTCCAGTCGTCACAACTCACCTAACTGCAATCTTTAATCTCTCCCTCTCCTCTGGCATTTTCCCATCCTCCTTCAAACACGCCATCATTACTCCATTACTAAAGAAACCTGCTCTCGACCCATCCTGCAGAAACAACTACAGAACCGTCTCCAATCTCCCCTTCATCTCTAAACTTTTCGAGTGCCTAGTTTACTCCCGCCTTACCCGTTACCTCTCCACTCACTCCCTTATAGACCCTTCACAGTCCGGCTTCCGACTTTCGACTAACCTGTTAGGCGTCGGATTTCTGCGTTTACTCCACAGGGATCCAGACCCTCGCATTCTGCAGACTCCTGCTGTTTATCTACTGCAGAGGAGATTGCAGAGGAGATTGCCTTGCAGCAAATCTCTCCTGAGGCTACGTCCTTCTGTCCTCCTGCTGTGCATGCTCATGGGACGATCTCCCATGGGAGATTGGGAATCATGTGCTCAGGTCCCGCTCCAGATCTCATTGGTCCATCTCAGAGATCTGGAGGCTTGCGGAAGGTCCCGGCTGCTATAAAAGGCGCGCATGGCTGTTCCGCCATGCGCTAGTATAGACTTACTTGCTGCCGTGTGTATGAGGACGGATGTATGATTCTGGTGAATGACTCATTATAAAACCCCTTCCCTCTGATATTACATATGTGGTTAGGGACTGAGTTAGAATCAGCACCAGAGCTCCTCTGCTGCAACATCCACAGCTGCTAGCGTCCAACATTATACTAGTGCCAGGGTCTGGCTAGTGATGGCAGAACAGCAACAACTGTTACAGTGTATTCGGCAGCCTGAGGGCCGGTTGGCCACTCTTGAGAGGGCTCTCTCAGCTGCACAATCCACCGAAGCTGCTGTAAAGGCAATCACAGACGCGGTTTCCCGTATGTCCACGTCCTCCCTCGCGCCAACAGATACCCGCCTCCCGTTGCCCGATAAATTTTCTGGCGATGGCACCTCCTGTAGGGGTTTCATCAGCCAGTGCTCTATTCAGCTGGAGCTACTGGCTGCGCGATTCCCTACGGAGGGGGCCAAGATGGGGTTTATTGTTTCCCTTCTGTCAGGCAAGGCGTTGGAGTGGGCTATGCCATTATGGGAGCGTGGTGACCCAGAGGTTCGGACTGCTGCTCAGTTTTTAACAGCTATTAAGCAGGTCTTCCTCAGTCCACGGGTCACGCACGACACCTCTCTTCAGCTTCTTGCTTTGACTCAGGGTTCTCTCTCGGTTAGTCAGGATGCCGTCCGTTTTCGGACACTGGCTTCCGAGCTGGAGTGGTCCGATAAAGCACTCATCCCTGTGTTTTGGAGAGGTTTGGAGTAGCATGTTAAAGATGCTCTCTCTACCAGAGAGGTTCCTGCAAGTTTGGAAGAGCTGATTGCCATTTCCACCCGCATTGACCTCCGTTTTTTGGAGCGCGGTATGGAGCGTGCTCAATGCAAACAGAAGGTTACCTCGGCTCCCAAATTTTTTGAGCCTCTGGAACTACCCGAGCCAGGGGTTCCACCCTCAGAGCCCATGGAGGTGTCTCGCGCCGTTCTCCAGGCGCGTCCGGCACAAGACTCCAGTTGCGGTTATAGTTGTCAACACGCTGTTTCTCAGAACAACAGTGCCCTGCAACGGCCAAATTCTGTGCCGCCGGGCAAGACCCTTGTTCCTCCCCACCTTCAGCCCAAGGTTCTCGCGTGGGCACACACGTCCAGGAAAGGTGGTCACTGTGGCTATATGCAGACCACAAAACTCCTGGCTGGGTCTTACTGGTGGCCGCACAGGGCTCGGGATGTTAAAAAATATATTCAGGCCTGCGCCTTTTGTGCTTGGAATAGCCTCCTTAAACGAAGGGTGGAGACGCCTGCCGACACACGGTGGCGTTCCACTTTAACTTCCGCTCCCGTTGTCTCCCAAGGGTCCCTTCTCAAACCTGGTGATCTTGCCACCCCTGATGCCTTCCATTTGTCCCGGGCCTCCCTGTCACCTACGGGGACATCAGACTTGCCTTCAGACGAGTCTGAGGCCTATCCCTCTGATGGGCACAAGTTGTTGGATCAGAAGGCTCAGGGAGGAGGGGGCCAAACGAGGGGGGTAATGTTAGGCGTTGGATTTCTGCGTTTACTCCACAGGGATCTAGACCCTCACATTCTGCAGTCTCCTGCTGTTTATCTACTGCAGAGGAGATTGCAGAGGAGATTGCCTTGCAGCAAATCTCTCCTGAGGCTAAGTCCTTCTGTCTTCCTACTGAACATGCTCATGGGACGATCTCCCATTGGATATCGGGAGTCATGTTCTCAGGTCCCGCTCCAGATCTCATTGGTCCATCTCAGAGATCTGGAGGCTTGCAGAAGGTCCCGGCTGCTATAAAAGGCGCGCATGGCTGTTCCGCCATGCGCTAGTATAGACTTACTTGCTCCCGTGTGTATGAGGATGGATGTATGATTCTGGTGAATGACTCATTATAAAACCCCTTCCCTCTGATATTACGTATGTGGTTAGGGACTGAGCTAGAATCAGCGCCAGCGCTCCTCTGCTGCAACATCCACAGCTGCTAGTATCCGGATATTGCGCTTGCGCCTTAGCATTGTCATTTAGCGGCAGTGTCCACGACGCGCTGCAGTAGCAGCCCTTTTGCATCCGCAGTTGCAACGCTCCACACACGGTAGGTCTAGACGGACGTAGTGCCACCGTCTGGGGCTACTCCTGTGACCTGATACTGTGTGCGCGTTTTTACTGAGTACTGTGACCTCAACAGGCTCAGTCTTTTGTGTTTATACTTATTTGGCATCTCTGTGAATTAACTGAGATTGCTCTGCGCACCTGGGTGAACTTTAACCCTGTGCGCATTTCCGCCATACTGCTCCTGCCACCACTTAGCAGCGATTATATCACCTACTGCACGGTGGACCCCGAGCGGCGAACGCACTTTATTATTATTTTATTTAGTGCATTCCGCCATTCCTAACATAACCTCTGCACTAATCCGTACCTCCCACTCTCGACTTCAAGACTTCTCCCGTGCTGCGCCAACCCTCTGGAATGCTCTACCCCAAGAAATTAGGACTATCCACAATTAGCATAGTTTCAGGCGCTCCATCAAAACACATTTGTTCAGAGCGGCCTATCACGTTGACTAATCAAAGTCATTCTATGTGTAAGTGTGCATGTGTGGCCCATTCACTATCTCCATCCATTCCTCACTCCCTCAAGATGCTGGACCATCATTGTAAATACACCATTGTAAATACACACCTGTACTTTGTATCTCCCCCACCTCATTGTAGATGATAAGCTCTCATGAGCAGGGTCGTCTTATTTTGCTTTAATTGTTGTATTGTTAACGTTTTTACTTATGACTTGTGTTTTGAAACTGTTAAACTGTAAAGCGCTGTGGAATATGTTGGCGCTATATAAATAAATATTATTATTATTATTTCACTGTTATATTAAACCTCCAAAAACCCTTCCAAAAGTTTTTATGGGAGGGTTCTTGTTACATTTCGATGGGTTATTAAAATCTAAAAAAACTTCCAAATATTTTTACATATTCAATGATTCATGCATACAGTTTAACATGCTTCATGTAAAACTACAGTAGGTTAAAATTTTAAAAAATTGCTTCATCTGGTGCAGTTTACAATATATTTTCGATCTAAAAATTGACTGTTGTCATATATATTGTAGATCTGCTTTGTGTGAAATTTTGTTGGCTTGAAATAAAAAACAACATTTACCGGCTACTGATGTACGTTTTCTTAATATTTTAATGAGACCATCCAGCAGTTGCCTTCAAGAGTGTATACAAGACCCTGCTTGTAATTTTTGGAAGGCTTTGAATTCTGCATAACTTTAAGGACAGTAAGAGTACCATAAGCATACTTTTCTCGCAGTATTTGAAGGCGATACTACAATTGGTGCCTTCAAGGTTGTATGGATGAACCTGCTTGTAATTTTTGGAAGGCTTTGCACTTGGTGCATAGCTTTTATGAGTCTATGAGAACCATTGCATGAAAGTTTGAACAGCGTGGGTGAGAGGCCCTCCTTTATGTCCAATAGAGGGTTTATCTGAGTTCTTCTTACATCACATTTTTTTGCTGTTTTTGCTTGCTTCATAAACTACACTGAAATTTCAAATTTTTTACTAAAAATTTCAATTTTGGTTTACTTAAATTATTATTTTTTTAAAAAGTCCTCTTTAAATTTTGCCTTATATAATAGTCTTTATACAAGAAAGAATGTTTATGAACATTTATTTCCTATAAAGTACAATTTCTTGTTGATTTTTGAAATGTTTTTGTTAGTTTTAAAGTGGATTAAAAGTGTGACACCATTGTTTTCAGCAGTGATCTCGGAGATGCTTCCAGGCGTCTTCCCCATTCTGTTTTCCTTCCATTCAGCACTTTTTTTTCCATACATTTCAACATTTTCACTGCCCGCAGACCTCTTTGCAGGGTCTGCTGGAAAAATGCTTGGGTTTCCCATTGCCTCACATTATATTCACTACTTAAAATGAGTAATCGAACACTAGGAATTGCTCAGTTCGAGTAACAAGCATCTGAGCATTTTAGTGCTCACTCATCTCTACTTACCATGTACCACAACAAAAGCCAATAATTCTCAGTGTTTCTGAAGGCACAGAATAGCAGAAAAAAATGTGGTAAGCAGCTGGCATAGTGGCAGATGAAAACTACCTAAATTGTCACAGCTTGAGCCAGGGCTGCCACTAGGAGTTTTGGGGGCCCCTTGAAACTCCACCCAGACTCCACCCTAGCCCCACCTCCACCCCTCGAACCTTCCACAGTCCCAACACCCTCTCTTGGAAAAACTCCTTCTGCACCATGTCCTCCCCATCACACCTTAACAGTTCCCATCACCATATCACAAACACAGCCAGCAGCTTTTGTTTTTGCCATAAGATTTTTTAATCCGCCACACTCACAAGGTAAACTCTTCTGGCTGGGTTCTACTCTACTGTAACTTATTAAGCATTTGTTAATATATCCAATACAATTTTATGTATATTTTTATTTATTTTTCAATATTTAAAATGACCAATAATATCACATGCAAGGAACAAATGCCACTACACCATGACCAGATCACATATTACCACCACAGTGATGGAATAATACCCCATACAGTGTATACTGTATAGTATACAGTGTACAGGTAATACCATGATCACTAGTGACATTATACACAGAAGCTCTGTATATAGTATACAGTATATAGTGTAAGTGTACAGATAATACACTTACTCACTGGTGATGTCTCTAGTTGAAGTCCTTCATCTTTGCTTTTCTTCTTCATCCAGTTCAACACCAATAAAACCTAAAAAAAGTCAATACCATATATCGTACTATATATATATATATATATATATATATATATATACACACATACACACACACAATTAAATATCAAATACGTGATATATGGTGACTGTTGGAAAGAATGATAGACCATTCGAGATATTGAAAAAACACCGAAAAAGAGAAACTCGAATTTACAGGTCTAGGAAAAGGTCAATAAATATAAAAATATATTTAAAATTATAAATAAAAATTGCAAGATGGAGTATAAAATAATCGACCTTTATTAGACATAATGGGTATACAATAATTATACAAAAATATTAAAATAACAGAACGTGCCGGTACTTGGATTTGTATAATTAATCAGAATGGAAAATAGTAAATATATATATATGACACGGCAGACCAAACATTTACATGATATATGGGTAAATTACACATGTAAAATAAAATTATATAGTAAATAGTCTGTATTCCAAACATGTGTAATAAAAATCAAATATGTATAGAAACCACTACACCAATCCTAATAATGCCAAAAAATTTGACGTGCATAATGTGTATGATATATAAAAAAGAAAAAATAATTATTTATATAAGAACAGAACAGGTCCAAGAACAGTACAGGGGGTGACGAAGGATCGCTGTATCCGAAACGCGCGTCGGGGCTGTGCTGTTCTTGGACGGGCGGACCTTAAGGTACAGACTCCCTTGCCAATCCCAACCTATTGCACTTTGCACCTTCTCTATAGCACTCTGGCTTCTTATTTTGCTTAAAAAATAAAAAATATATTGCCATTTTCTATTTTATTGCACACTGCACATTAATATATATTGTGAGTAACTTATATATATGTTAGGTATACATCTTTTTATTTCAACTTGTGTTATCACTTTTGTGAAGGGATTTTTTATATACACAATTGTGTGGATTCAATATTAATTTTCTTATATATATAATTATTTTTTCTTTTTTATGTATCATACACATTATGCACGTCATATTTTTTGGCATTATTAGGATTGGCGTAGTGGTTTCTATACATATTTGATTTTTATTACACATGTTTGGAATATTATTATTATTATTATTTATTGTTATAGCGCCATTTATTCCATGGCGCTTTACATGTGAGGAGGGGTATACATAAAAACAAGTACAATAATCTTAAACAATACAAGTCATAACTGGTACAGGAGGAGAGAGGACCCTGCCCGCGAGGGCTCACAATCTTCAAGGGATGGGTGGTAATACAGTAGGCGAGAATACAGACTATTTACTATATAATGTTATTTTACATGTGTAATTTACCCATATATCATGTAAATGTTTGGTCCGCCGTGTCATATATATATATTTACTTTTTTCCATTCTGATTAATTATACAAATCCAAGTACCGTCACGTTCTGTTTTTTTAATATTTTTGTATAATTATTTTATACCAATTATGTCTAATAAAGGTCGATTATTTTGTACTCCATCTTGCAATTTTTATTTATAATTTTAAATATATTTTTATATTTATTGACCTTTTCCTAGACCTGTAAATTTGAGTTTCTCTTTTTCGGTGTTTCATCCAGTTCAGACAGCTATCACTTCTTCCAGCCAGGACTCGTGAATGCAGAAAAACTAAAAATAACACAGTTATCTAGACCACATTCCCCAACCTCTATACTATGACAGATGAAAAAAATAAGGACCTCTCCTCCCCCACACTGAAAACAGTATCCTCAAAAATATCCTTTAATTATCACCAACAGTAATAATATCCCACATTCTGGACCCCATGTGGCCTCCCATTCTGGACATCACGTGTCCTCCCATTCTGCCTCATGTCTCTCCTTATTGCCACCATAGTCATCCATAATAGTAGAATGCATCCCATAGTCATATATAGTAGCATAATGCATCCCATAGTCATATTTAGTAGTATAATGCAACCCATAATCATATATAGCAGTATAAAGCAGCTCCATAGCAGTATAATGCACCCATAGCAGTATATTGCACCCCCATAGCAGTATATTGTAGCCCCATAGTCATTTATAGCAGTATAATGCAGCCCCATGGTGGTATAATGCAGCCCCATAGAGGTATAATGCAGCCCCATAACGGTATAAAGCAGCCCTATAACAGTATAATGCAGCCCATAACGGTATAATGCAGCCTCATAGGGGTATAATGCAGCTCCATAATACAATGCTTCCCTATAGGAGTATAATGCAGCTCTCTAGGTGTATAATGCACCCCCATTGTTAGGGTTGCGGATCGCACTAAATATAGAATATAAGAAAGTGCAATCGCAACCCAAGGTCCACAGTGCAGAGATGGTAAACTGCTGCTCGGTTATGGCAAAGTACTAACTGAACACTGGCAGGTTAACCACTGACCCGGTGTGTACCGGGGCGAACTCTGTTACTTCACAGAGCCGCTGGAACAAATGCCAGAGCCTGTTAACTCACAGAGCAAGGAGAGTGCTAGTGTTGAGACATAGGACTCTGTCCCAAGGACACGAGGTTAGAGTCCTTCTAGCCCCACTAGCGATCAGCACCGCAACTGCGATCCCAGGACAAAGTGACTAGGATAACCGTTCCAACAGCATGCAGCGCCGCACTGGTGGACGCCACTAACCAGCCTAAGCTAGAGCTCGAAAGCGCACTGTCTGCGCACGGTGCCGCACTGTCAGACGCTGCTGTATAAGCGGTACAGTGGTGCCTTATGCTGATTGGCACACACTGGCGCTAACATGTGAGAGGAGCTGGGAGCACTGCGGCGCTAGGCAGAGCCACTACTCAGTGCTGACTCTACACCCTAACCCTATACACAAGCACAATCAGTGGGAGGGAGTCTTAATGAGTCAGTCAGTGGTTCACAAGCATCCTTCATCACACACACAACTAGCCATCTGAGTCTATATTAGTGCATGGCTGAGTGGCCATGTGAGTCTTTTATAGCTGCGACCTACCGGGACCTTCCACGTGGTCCAATCGGAACAGGCACGAGACCTGAGCATGTGACCCCTGAACTCCAATGGGAGGTTGAGCCACGGGCATGCTCAATGAAGTGAAAAAGGGACTTAGTCCCAGGAGCTGCTCGTCACTGGCTAGTGCAGGCTGCTATATCTGAACCAGGGATGACAGCAGCAACCAACCCTACAGCAGTAGCTTGAGCAAGGTGCCGGGAAAGACATCTTTGCTGAGCAGGCTCCTCTGCAGCTGGGACTGAATGGGAGACCGCAGAAGGCAAGGCTCGGGATTCCTTCTGTGCAGAGGGAGAAACCGATGCCTAAAACCCATAATATAATGCTCTGAATAGTGGTATAATGTAATGCAGCCCTATAGGGGTATAATGCACCCCCAAAATATAATGCTCCCCATTGGTGTATAATAACGTCCCATAGGGGTATAATGCACCCCTATAATATAATGCAGCTCCATAGGGGTATAATTCACCCCTATAATATAATGCTCTCCCATAGGGGTATAATGATCCCCCATAGGGGTATAATGCTGCCCCATAGGGGTATAATGCTCCCCCGTATGGGGTGTAATGCTCCCCCAAAAGGATAAAATGCTCCCCAATAAGGGTATAATGTTCCCCCATAGGGGTATAATGCTCCCCATACCATGGCTTTTGAAAAAAATAAAAACCTTACCTGTCCAAACTCCAGCAATGTCCTCGGCTTGATACATTTGAGGCATGCAGAGTCGTTCCGGCGTATGACAATAGCATCATATGCCAGCGACCTGCCCGCTGACGTTAGCTGCCGGCGGCTGTTAACTGTTGCCGTTGCGGGAATCTCCCGCTTGACAATAAATTTTAGCTGCCCATGCATCTGGGGCCTGGTGAGTAGAGGACAGGGGGCCTGCTGTGGGCCCCTTCTGCTCATCGGGCCCCATACGCCAGTTTACTGCCCTGATTGCGGCCCTGGCTTGAGCCAGGCTTGAATGAATTACATCATAGGAGACATGGCAACATGGTGCACAGAGGAGCAGAGTAAGACAGTGGCTGCAGAAGGAGAATTGTTTGCTTGATGCTGGATTCAAAAGAGATGAGTAACATCTAGGTTGCTAGCTTTACAGCTAGTTTTTGGTGAAATATTTCAGATCTGTTCCAAAATCTTCTGAAAAAATTGTTTCGAAAAATATTTTTTGAGAACTTTCCAACAAGGTTTTGAAAACTTTACCACAGTAAACAGAATGTCATTCCTTGTGGAATTCACTTCAAACTTGACACGCTCAATAGGAGATTTGGGAGTGGAATCTGAATGGCAAGTTTACAAATTTTGGAACCATTAATAAAAGTTGAGTTTTTACTCACTTTCTGTTCCAGAAACTCTGCAAAAAGACTCAGTGTGCACACAGCCTAAGGGTATAAGCGCACAATGTCTATTTTAGGCGAATTCCATCTGGAGCCCGCCTGAAAGGGCTTGCTCCCACTTGCATTTAAATCGGACGAATGCATTCTGATTAAAAATCAGATTGTATTCAGACCAATGTTATTTTATGATTGTGTGTTCATCTGCAATTTTTTTTTCCAGCTCATATCAAAACACAATCGAACTGTAAAAAATCGCAGCATACTGTGATTGCATACGAAAATGGGATCACACTCACCAATAGAAGTCAATGGGTGCCAGAAAAAAATTGCACATCACTGAGACCATGTGAGTGCCGTACGATTTTTACACACCCATGTACTTGAAAACCTGACATTTCAGCAGCCTTGTATGATAAAATCACAGTGTAACCCGATAGAATAGAACAGATAGAATAGATATATACACATAGAATAGATATAAAGATATCAGTCACATAAATAATTAGTACAGTGCATGTGTTAATCAGTTAAATCCTGCTGGCATTCAACACGTTCCGGCAGGAGGGCGAGTGATTCCACACGCCATTGACGCCCATGACGAGATTGCAGGGCACCAATGCGTTATCATTACACTTGAGGCTTGCTGATGACCCCTGTGCATGACAAGGGCTCGCATTGATTGGAGATTGTGATTTTCTCTATATATAGCAGTGCTAATGCACTGCTATACTGTATATTGTACAAGCGATCAGACTATTGCAACTTCAAATCCCCTAAGGAGACTATTAAATACAGTAAGAAGTGAAAAAATAGTTTAAAATAGCAGGAAAGGTCGAATAATCCCTCTTTTGCCCTATTAAAAATTTAAAAAAATACCGATTTGGGATCTCTACGTTCATAAAGGCCAATTTATCACAATATAAAATAAATTATTATGAATTGGTAAGCGGCATAATAAGAAAAACAATCAAAACAGCAGTTACTGTTATGATTGAGTCACCGAGGAGGAAAAAACAAAACACAAGCTCAGCCCAGAAAAGCAGAGAGGTTGGAAACTAGCGGATTGCAGACCCCTAATCCTATCACACAACTAGCAGTAGCTGTGGAGTGTTCCTACGGTGATCCTAGACACCTCGTCACAGCCGGAGATCTACATAAGCCTAAAGAGAGAAAAGGGAAAAACTGACTGCCCCACAGCAGACCCCAAAGCAATAGGCAGCCCCCAACATGTAATGACGGTGAAGCAAGATGAAAACACTAACACAGATAGAAAGATAGGTTGAGCAAACGATGGGGCCCAAGCTAACTAAAAAGGACAGGATAGAAAAGCTGCTGTCTGCAATCCGAGAAAACCCTGCTAAAAAATATTACCAACACAGCTGATAAGCAAAAAGGACCCTGAAGTCACTAGACTTCAAACCCTATATCAGCACTCAGAATATTCTGGAAGCAGAGCAAAAGAGAACACTGATCAAGGAAAAAGAATCCAGCACACCCCCGGCCGGGGATGGCTGAACTCCAAAAAACAAGGAAAACAAAACCAAAACCAATAAGTTCAATAGCAGAGCAAAAATTTATCTTTGGAAGCAGGAATCAGACTGGTCTCCAAGAATCCAGCAGAGAAATCACCAGCAACTCAGAAGGGCTTTGGCTACCTTATATCCAGTCAGAAGTTCCCGTTACCCAGTCACCATCCACCTGATCAGGTGTTTGGTAATCAGCCTCACTACCTTCCTTCACCAGAAGAGGGAGATCCTCGGACATAAAAGCTGAATGAACAGATGAGCTCACAACAAGTTACATTATTTTTGCAGCAGCAATATTGCAATAACTGCAATAAGGGGCGATTAAAACATTGTATCTATCCCAAAATATTATCAATAAAAACGACAGCTCAGAATGCAAAAAATAAGCCCTCACACAGCCCCGTATAATAAAAAATGAAAACATTTTTTCCATGTAAATTTATGAATTTTTTCACGATTTAAATAAAAAAAGTAGACATATTTGGTATTTGGGTACTTGTACTGACCTGGAGGATTATATTGCTATGTCAGAATTACCATATAGTGATCATCATAAATAAAAAAAACCTAAAAACAATTGTGGAAAAGCAATTTTTTGCAAGTTCAATGCACTTGGATTTTGCTACCTGCTTTCCAGAGCATCACATAATAAAATGAATGATGTCATTCAAAAGTGCAACTCGTCCTGCACTAATCAAGCTTCATATGACTATATTGACAGAAAAATAAAAAAGTTATGGATCTTGGAAGAAGAGGAAGTAAAAAGAAAAAATCTCCCAGGTTGAAGGGGTTAAAAACCCTCACAAAGTATGATCAATTGAGGATTGCCCTAACCATATGATCTGCTGCCACATTCTCCAGGCGCATTCCTTATGATGAATAAATGTAATTACATATAGACCAAGTGCATACAGTTGTGTTCAAAAGTTTAGATACCCCGGCAGAATTTTTGCTTTTTTGGCCTTTTTTCAAAGAACATGAATAATAACGCCAAAACTTTTTCTCCACTCATGGTTAGTGGTTGGGTGAAGTCATTTATTGTCAAACTACTGTGTTTTCTCTTTTTAAATCATAATGACAACCCAAAACATCCAAATGACCCTGATCAAAAGTTCACATACCCCATTTTTTAATACCATGTATTGCCCCCTCTAACATCAATGACAGCTTGAAGTCTTTTGTGGTAGTTGTGGATGAGGGTCTTTATTTTCTCAGACTGTAAAGCTGCCCACTCTTCTTGGTAAAAAGCCTCCAGTTCCTGTAAATTCCTAAGCTGTCTAAATAAAGACGGTTAAAAATTAACTTTTAATGAATAAGATTAAACTATACGACGGTCAGTGTGTATGAGGGTCATCGGGATATGACCACCTTTTTTCGCTATGCTCACAATATAGTAACTCCCTATATCCCACACTAGTGAGATTTGATAAGTATTAGCTTGGTGCGGCTGCTAACAACTGCTCTCTAATAGAGATGAGCGACTTTGCCTTTTTTCGGGTCGAGTCGGGTTTCGTGAAACCCGAGTTTCGCAAAAGTCGGGTCGAACGAAATCGGCCGATTATCGTGAAAAGTCGAAGGCCGACTGAAACACGAAACCCAATGCAAGTCAATGGGGAATAAAAGTCGGCAGTGAGTGGAGGACAGGAAACACATCTACAGTGCCCATTTTAATGCCAAAAACATCAATTCTTATTATTTAAGCTTGGCAACCTTAATTTACTTCCTAATAATAGTTAGGCATTGAAAACTGGGGGTTATTTGGCTAAAGTTGTGGGGGGGAGTAGGGCTGGCTCCAGATTTTTGTGGGCCCAGGGCCAAAGAGTGTCAATGGGCTCCTTTAACACATGCCACAATTCATGATCCTCTGATACGGCATAGAATTAGCGGTATAGTACAATGAAAAATACTTCACTTCTTACATCTCATGACTGATATCCATTTTAAATTCTCCAATAGCTTCAAAAGAAGACAGTATATTCCTCCATACAGTATTATGGGCACCGCATAGTGCGTCATACAGAGTAATGAGGCCCATATATTTCTCCATACAGAATCATTGGTCTCATATAATGTTCGATACAGTATGTGATGAGCTCCACATAATGCTACAGTATATGTTGGTCCCCATGGATGAAGCTCCACTGTCTTATGGGACCAAATAATGCTCCATATATAATGGGCCCCATATCTAATGCTCCAGTGTATAATGGGCCCTGTCACTGCAGCTTCAGTGACTGATGTCCACCTTTGGAATGCTCCAGTGTATGTTGGGCCCTAGATATCATTCTCCAGAGTTTCATGCTCCCCAAAAATTGCTCCCAACCTTTAAAACAATAAAATAAGTCTCCTCGCTAGGGAATCCCTGTACTAGTCTGGACTCCTCGTCGTCCCTATCTTCCCTCTCTCTGCACTTGGACTGTTTAGGCAGAGGGCGTACAGACGTGATGTCATCGTGTTCTTTGACCAGAATGTCACTGTCAAGAAATGCGCAAGACGTCACGGCGGAGGAGCAAGGAGAGGTAAGTATTTCAACTTTGTAAGTGCTGTGATCCTTACCATGCAGGGGGGGCCCACTCGTTGGTGACGGCACTGGCACAGGGCTCCTCATAGTACGGTGGTGTGTCTGATGGCGGGTGGGCAAAACCTGCACTTTCATCTGCACCTTCCTCTTTGTCACCATGTAAGGTGGTATAGTAGGTGGGAAGGGTAACCTGAGTTTCATCAGGGACAGATTCTGGCTGTGTAGAGTGCGAGGGGAATGTAGTGGTCTGGGTGAATGTTCCAGCAGAATCATCTAGCATTGGCTGGGCATCTGTGCACTTGTGGCGCCCCAAGGAGTACGTTCTCCACAGTGGCATTAGCTTCCTCCTAGGGAGTGTGATGTCATGCTTGTGAGCAGCGAAGGATCTCTCTAGCAGGTAAACCGATTGGGCGGCGTTATTCCCATTAGTCACGACCCTCCAAACAGCGTCCATGAAGGCAAAGTGTTTGTTTTACCGGGACAGTATGGTTGCAAAGCTGAACCTTAAAGGAATGTCCAGAAGGGCACCACCAGGAGTGGAGCCTGCGGCTTAATTTGACTCAACACGGGCAACCTCAACCATCCAGCCACAGAAAAGATGCCCACATTGCAAGCTTAATTCCGTTAACGAACGAGACTCCGTCATGCCCCAGCTTACTAGAGGGACACGCGAGGCTCTGGTACGCGAGATCGGCCAAAAACAGATCTGTCATGCCCTTACCTGTCCGTGGCTGCATGCGCGCTACACTGAAAGGACCAGTGTGTCGCTTACAGGTGCAGATAACCCGCTGAACACCATTAGTGATGGGGATCTGTGATTACAATTGTTCCCTGCGAACGAGGATTTCTCAGTAAGTGCAGGTCAACCGGAATTCCAGAAAAAAGGAAAAAATTAAGTGTCCAAACAAGAGGTGCTGTAGCTTGCTTAACAGCTGGGCTCTTCTGCTGAGTAGCACACAGTTCTTACATAAACAGGCGGCATAGCTTTGTGGCCAACTCTGCTGAGTAGCATACACAATTACTAGGCCCAAAGTATTAAGTGGTGTAAATGCAGTCAAAAACTGGTTCTTTTATAAACAGGCGGCATAGCACGGTTGACGGGTGGGCTCCTCTGCTGAGTAGCAGACACAGTTACTAGGCCAAAAAGAATTTTCATGACAATATGCGCTATAAAATTATTAGGAGCACACATGGTGTAGCTCCTTCACAGGTGTACTACACTGCTGGCTACCAGACACGCACACACGGTGTAGTTCCTTCACAGGTGTACTACGCTGCTGGCTACCAGACACCACTACTATGGCCTGAATCTGTCTATTATCTTTGAAAACCATTATTAATGTGAAAATACAGTTACGCTTTTGTTTGATGAAACTTTCTGGAACGGAAACTCAAACAGTGGAATTGTAATCAATGTTTTGTTGTTCGACGAACGGATCTAACACCGACCAAAACAGCTAGAATTTGAACTTGGCTAACAGTTCCACTCAAACACCACTCAGCTGTAATCAGGAGGCAGACTCAGATGGTCTCAGGCACAGTATGGATTCAACAAGAATGCAGAAAGTAGAGAAAGGGTACAGTATCACCCGATTACAGGTATATATAGCATAGTTTACACATTACAAATATATGTCTATAGATCAGGAGGCAGACTCAGATGTTCTCAGGCCCAGTATGGACTTGACCAGATAGTACAAAGTTGAGAAAGGGTACATTATCACTGGATAACAAACATATGTAGCATAGTTTAAACATTTAAAATCTCCGTGTTCTCAGTATGGATTAGACAACAATCTAAAAAGTAGGAAAAAGGAAATGTATTTGAAGTGTACACCAGTATACACTTTTAGTGGTATTTTTAAATCTTCATATATATTTCTGTCTCAGTAAGACAGTCCAGACTCTCCGCAATAGGAAAATAAGATGCATAAAAGTACAGACATAAAGTCTAGATATTGCAGAAATGTAGGAATTAATAATCACGGGAAAAACTTCCAGGAGAATTCTCAGAGGCGATGCTGACCCTCAATTACTTTTTGTGTGTGGAGACAGCGAAAACAGTTCTTTGTGAATAAAGTCTTGCTGTATCGCACTTCCGTTGATCCCATCACCGTTACTCATCTCCATCAAATTTTGATCACAGGGAGAGATGTAGACATGGTGCTCACTGCCTATCATGATCT
Organism: Dendrobates tinctorius; assembly: GCF_039654945.1. NCBI lineage: Eukaryota > Metazoa > Chordata > Amphibia > Anura > Dendrobatidae > Dendrobates > Dendrobates tinctorius. The sequence goes on from NW_027361742.1 coordinate 15,624,014, forward strand.
GTCACGTAACTTTGGAGTGCAAAAGACAGAAGCCACAGGCCATAGGCGATTCTAGTGGATTGGCATGAGAGGGCACATTTAAAAATGTGCACAGGAATGTCACACATCTGTAAGTAGGAAAACTGTGAAAGCTGATGATAAACCACCACTCCATCTCATTGTGAGTCGATGTCCATAAGAAATGGAAGCCATTGATCATCTGAAGCTAGAGCCCGGCCAGCAGGACAGGGCATAGCTACGTCTTAACCCTCCGTCAGGCGCAATATAGATTCTCCTCAGTTCATGCGCAATGTGCCTGACAAGCACAGGTCAGAAAACCACCTATAGTAGCTACATATTTCAATTTCAGGACTATAGAAGTAGTCAGTGACCTTCATAGGAATGTATTAAAAGAGATTACACCAAATCAGATGCAAAAAAAAACATTTATTAACCATAAACTTATTAAAACTAAAAGTACCACTTTTCGGTAGTACCGCCAAATAGGCTCCAGTTATCTTTACTTAACTATTGCTTAAATATAAAATTATGGAAAAAAACTTAAAGGATATTGCACTTAGATGTTACTTAATTATTTTCTACTCATCTTCAGTGGTTTCAATTGCAGCAGAAGCAGCACAGGTACACTTAGAAAAGCAAGGCTGGCAGACGAAAGTTGCATGGGAAAGGCAGATTGATTCTTTACATATTTTGCAGTCATATTTAGAAAGCCTTCTGAAACCAGATACAAATGAGCAGGTAGTACAACTGCGTCTTTTAGAAGGTGGTAGAGTCGGTGTTTGTTCTGGAACGTCCTTGGGACGTCCTTTGTATTTTTATCTTTGCCCAAATAATAAGCTAGATCTGTGTCTGTTTCCTCTGTATCAGTGTCATCACCATCCTGCTCTGTTCCAGAATCAGTGTTACATTCTGCTACCTCATCTTCAGATGAAATGTCACTAGATTCCTCTAAATCCTCAGTTACTGCTGGTTCTTCCTCATCATCTTCTAACAAAAAAATCTTCATTTCTTCTAAATGAAGGGGTTTAGATGAATCATACTGTTTTCTGGCCATTGCAGCAGAAAATCTGAAGCAAGAGAGAAAGAGTATGTGTTAGGGCGCAATGTGCCTTAGAAGCCACCCTCCTTTTGTCTAAGAAAACAGTACTTATGTACACTAACTTAGCATTAATCCTTCATAAAACAAGCTAAATACACAATCGTGATGAATAAAAAAAGAAAATACTAACCTTTCAATTTGTGTTGAAGTCAGGCGCAATGTGCCTGAGAAGCCAAAGTGTTGATATCTGCTCACTAGAAGGTCTGCTGAGTCACTGTGATATCAGGTTTCACAGAGCCTGTAGAGTCAGGAGATAACTAGGAGGGGTGGGGTTTTCTGATAAGTGGGCAAGGAGAGAGAAGTGAAACTAATTACTGTGTGCCTGTCAGATCTATTGCGCCTGACGGAGGGTTTTAACCATCATCTAACAGTTCAACAAATTTGTAGTGGCAGTCCCAGTGAAGGATTTGACAGGCCAGACTACACAGCGGAGGAGCAGGGAGAGGTAAACATTGCAAATGCTGGGGCCTTGAGTCGGCCCAAGAGTCGGCCCACGCATCTGTCCAGGGCAACGGCACTCGCACAGTTGGGTGCGCTAGGTGGTGACCCCAGTCATGGGAGGAAGGCAGCCCTGTTAGGGAGGTTTACAAAATGGCATATGTTGATCTGGGACATTCAGCTGCTGCAAAAGGCGAAATTGGGCAAGTGCGAGGAAGAGGAGGACCAAATTCATTTTTCTGGCAACCTAGGTGTCATCAGGGGAAGGTGGGACAAAATCCTTGGAAACCCATGCATGATTCATTTTAATGAAGGTTAGATCATCCACATTTTGGGTCTACAGACGGGTCCTTTTTTTCTGTCAGGATTGATCCAGCAACACTGAAGACTCTTTCCGATAACACACTTGCAGCTGGGCAGGCGAGCTCCTGTAAGGCATATTGTGCCAATTCAGGCCAGGTGTCCAGTTTAGCGGCCCAATAGTCAAAGGGGAATGACCTGTGAGGGAGAACATCGATATGGGAGGAAAAGTACTTTGTAACCATAGTTGACAACTGCTGTCTCCTGTCACTTTCAATCGATGCAGTATTAACAGTCGTGTGAACGGGACTTGAAAAATCAGTCAACAACATGGTCATGAAATCCCTGTCTCCAACGCCACTTCTGATGTGTGCACCACGAGCACCTCTTCCAAGTTGCCCCCGGCCCCTACGGCTCGTGTGAGAACCATCACCGCTGCTGTTTGCTGGGAATGCCTCAACCAACCGGTCTACCAGAGTTGCTTGTTTGTTAGCCAATATTAGGTCAAGGTTCTCCTGTGGCATGATGTTTTGGAATTTGCCTTTATAGCGTGGATCCAGGATGCTGGCCAACCAGTAGTGGTCATCGTTCATCATTTTGGCAATGCGGGGGTCCCTTTTTAGGATCTGCAAGGCATAATCTGACGTGGGCCAATGTTCCAGGTGTCAATGATGTACTGCGAGTGCTGGGTGGAGAAGCACTTTCTGGCAAACCACATCCCTCCAGTCACGCACAAAGCCTGTACCAGACCTTGCCACGCCAACATTTTCTCTTGCCCCACGAGAAGCATCCTCCTCCCCTAAATAATCATCCCCATCATCATCCTCCTCCTCTTCCTCTTCTTCCTCCTCCTCGTCCAGGAGAGGTCCCGGAGCAGACAACGGCTGACTGTCATCAAGGCTTCCCTCCTTTTCCTCATCATCCTCGGCTGCAGACGCCTGCTCCTTAATGTGCATCAAAGTTTGCATGAGCAGACGCATAAGTGGGATGCTCATGCTTAGGATGGCGTCCTTTGCGCTTACCAGCCGTGTCCATTCCTCAAAACACTGAAGGACTTTACACAGGTCTTTCAGCTTCGACCACTGCACACCTGACAACTCCATGTCTGCCCTCAAAGTGGCTGCCCGTGTATCCTCCCACAAATGCATTACAGCCTGCCTCTGTTCGCACAGCCGCTCAACCATGTGCAGGGTGGAGTTCCACCTTGTTGCAACGTCGATAATTAGGCGGTGCTTGGGAAGGTGGAGCAATCGCTGCAGCTTCTGCATACGACTGGAGAGTACGGGCGACTGGCGGATGTGTGAGCACAGTCTTCGAACCTTCTGGAGCAGCCCTGATAACTCCGGATAATTATTGAGGAAACACTGCACCACCAGGTTCAAGGTGTGAGCCAAGCAAGGTATGTGTCTGAGTTTTGAAAGGGCTATGGCTGCCACAAAATTCCGGCCGTTATGACTAACTACCTTGCCTGCCTCAAGATGTTGACTGCCCAGCCATGACTCAGTTTGTCGCTGAAAGTAGTCGGTCAGTACCTCCGCGGTGTGTCTGTCGCCCAAACACATCATCTTCAACACAGCCTGCTGATGCTTTCCAGTAGCTGATCGATAGTGGGACACCTCGTGTGCAACACTGGCAGCTGCGGATGGAGTACTCGTCTGACTGCGCTCTGTGGACGAGCTTTCGCTTCTGGAGGAGGAGGAGGGTCGAACGCCTACAGCCAACTGTTTCCTATACCATGGGCTAGGCAGCACTGTCCCACCACTGCTGTCCCCTGTGGACCCTGCATCCACCACATTAACCCAGTGCTCGGTGATGGACACGTAACGGCCCTGGCCATGCCTACTGGACCATGCATCTGTGGTGAGGTGCACCTTTCCACTCACTGATTGCTTGAGTGCATGGACAATGCAGTCTTTCACATGAATGTGGAGGGCTTGGATGGCTTTGCGAGAAAAGAAGTGCCGACTGGGTAGGTCATAGCATGGTACTCCGTAGGCCATGAGTTTGCGGAAAGCTACGCTTTCAACCAACCAGTAGGGCTTAACCTCTAACGAGATTAGTTTGGCAATATGGGCGTTCAAACTCAGTGTACGCGGATGAGAGGATGAGTACTTTCTTGTCCTACTCAGAGTCTCTGGTAGGGAGAGCTGGACTTGAGAGCTGCATATGGTGGAACTAGCGGTAGACATGGCGGACTGAGAGAGGGTTGATGATGGTGATGGAGTTGGTGTTCTTTCTGATGGCCTAGATTCAGTCTTTCATAGCAATAACATTGTGATACCCTGACTGCTTTGGCCTTGCAACAACACCAAAATATTTGCTGCTCGTGGTGTGCTAACCGGTGAGCTTACAGTGGGGGAAACAATGTAGCATTGCTGACTACCTTCATTGGGAGCAGTTGCACATGTGGTACGTGAGGTTTGGTAGTCCGTCCACGCTTGCAAGTGCATGGTGGCTAAATGTCTAAGCATGCAACTGGTATTCAAATTTCTCAGATTTTTCCCTCGGCTAAAGGTCTTTGCGTACTTCTTACAGATAACCTTTGCCTGATCATTAGGATTTTGTTCAAAAAAATGCCACACTGCACTCTTCCTGCTAGGGAAGACATTTTGCGGCCTTGCACGCTGTGCTAATTTGACCATCTGGCCAAGCTGTCCTGCAACTCTTTTGGTTTTTGTAACCCGTTTTTTGGACTGCTCCGGGCCTGCCAGATAACAGCTGTTGTGATGTCGATGCCTGCTGCAGATGCTCCTCCTCCTTTTCTGAGCTATTGGCAGCGGCACCCACTTCCCCCAATGGATGACAATCTGGGTCAACAACTGGGTCATCCTTCACCTCCTCTTCAATGTCATGTGCACCTTCCTCTGTGTCACCGTGTATGGTGGTATAATATGCGGGAAGGGGCACCTGAGTTTCATCTGGGTCAGATTCTGGCTCAGTACACTGTGAGGACAATATAGTGCTCTGAGTGAATGTACCAGCAGAATCATCTAGCAGTGGCTGTGCATCAGTGCACTCCATGTCAGATTCATCTTGGCCTGGGTAATTCACGATTTGACTTATAACCCTGGCATGGTATGTGAAAACAGCTCCATGGAGAAATCTGTAGTGTGGCCTGCCGCATCCTTCAATTTTTGTACGGGTGAAGGACACAAGGAAAGGTGTGGTTCATGACCATGAGCCTCCAATGATGACTCAGTGCTTTTATTTTTTGAAAGTTCAGAAGAGGAGGCGATAGAGTTGGAGGCTGTGTCAGCAATGTAAGCCAAAACTTGTTCCTGAAGCTCTGGCTTTAAAAGCGGTTTACCTACTCCCAGAAAAGGGAGCCTTCGAGGCCTTAGGGAGCCAGACGATGACACAGGCTCAACATCTCCTGCATTAGGTGCTATTTTGCTTTTGACACGACCAGCAGATCCACCACCACCAACACCATCATTACCAGCTGGCAACCCCCCGCCCACTTCCACGGCCTCTTCCACCACACTTCCTCATTTTTGGGGAAAATGTACCCAAAATTCCACCAACTATATGGTACTGTAAAACAAGGTACAAGGTGTATATAGTAGTGGGGAGAATTTGAATCTCCTTACACACTTCTGGATACTGAAGTATTCTCTCAGGCCCAGTGTATATTACACCACAATGTAACAGGCTGATTTTGGATGGTGTAAAAAATGTGTATAGAGGACTGGGGAGAATTTGAATCTCTTAACACACTTCTGGATACTGAAGGATTCTCTCAGGCCCTGTGTATGTTACACCTCAATATAACAGGCTGATTTTGGATGATGTAAAAAATGTCTATAGAGGACTGGGGAGATTTGGAATCTCTCTACAGACTTGATGACACTGAATGATTCTCTCAAGCCCAGTGTATATTACACCGCAATGTAACAGGCTAATTTTGGATGGTGTAAAAAATGTGTATAGAGGACTGGGGAGAATTTGAATCTCCTTACACACTTCTGGATACTGAAGTGTTGTGAGTTCATTTTCCCCTTCGTCACTGGGGTCTGGTGAACTCCCTATTCTGGTAAAGGAAGGTAATGAGCCTGATTATCAGGCACCTGAGTCTAATGAGGATGACTGGCTGAGTGGAGTCACTGACTGGATATAAGGCTGCCGACGCCCTTCTGCCCTGCGGGTGATTTCTCTGTGGACTTCTAGGACACCAGTCTGATTCCTGCTCCTCTCAAGCTAAGTTTTCTGTTTTGCCTGTTAGCTTTTGGTTTTGTTTTTTGTTTTCCTTGCTTTTCAGTATTCTGCCATTCCCTGCTGGGGTGAGCTGAATCTCCTTTTGCCTGTAGCTCTGTCTTCAGTATATTCCTGAGTACTGACATAGCTTTTTTGAAGCCTAGCGTCTTCAGGGCCTTTTTCACTGTCAGTCTGTTGGCTCTTATTTTCATAGGGTTTTTCATGGATTGCAGACCGCAGCCTTCCTGTCCTTTTCTATCTAGTTAGCTTGGGCCCCTCTTTGCTCAGTCTATCTTTCTGTCTGTGTTAGTATTTTCATCTTGCTTCACCGTCATTATATGTTGGGGGCTGCCTATTGCTTTGGGGTTTGCTCTGGGGCAGTTTAGATTTCCCCTTTCTTTCTTTAGGCCTATTTAATTCTCCGGCTGTGATCGAGGGGTCTAGGGCATCATAGGAACCCCCCACGGCTACTGCTAGTTGTGTTGATAGGTTCAGGGGTCTGCAATCCGATAGCTACCAACTTCTCTGGTTTTCTGGACTTAGCTAGCATTTCTGTTTTTTGCCTCCTACGGTGACTCAATCATAACAGAATCACCCGCCCTACTGCAGATCCTAGGGTACTCAATAGCAGGAAAGAGTTGTGTTTAAAAAAAAAAAAGGTGTGTGTATATTCTTTCCTCTATATCTCTGAGGCCGTAGGGGGAATTTTTTTTTTCTCTCTCAATGGAGATAAAGCAATTGTCTGATCGTGTGGAGCAGCTCGCTGCGGAATTTCCGCCTACCTTGCTCGTTCGCATGCTGTTGAACCAAAGATCCCTACACCTGATGTATTTTTTGGGGATCGATCGAAATTTTTGAGTTTCAAAAATAATTGTAAATTATTTTTTGCCTTGAAGCCTAACTTGTCAGGGAGCTCCGCGCAGCAGGTTAAAATTGTCATCTCTTTGCTGCGTGGCGATCCCCAGGATTGGGCGTTTTCTTTGAAACCAGATGATCCTATTCTGACTAATGTGAACGCATTCTTTCAAGCTTTGGGGTTGTTGTATGACGAACCTAATGCTATTGATCAGGCTGAAAAGACCCTGTTGGCATTGAACCAGGGTCGAGATTCTGCAGAGTTGTACTGTCAAAAGTTCTGAAAGTGGGCGGTCCTTACTACCTGGAATGATAATGCCTTGGCTGCTCTCTTTCGGAAGGGTTTGTCAGAAGCCGTAAAAGATACTATGGTGGGATTTCCTGTTCCCTCTGGTCTGGACGATTCTATGTCATTAGCCATTCAGGTTGATCGGCGTTTACGTGAAAGCAGGATTGCACGAGAGGTGTTGCCACCGGTTGAACAGACGTCTGAACCTATGCAATGTGATAGAGTTTTGTTTAAGGTGCAACGTCAGGAGTTCAGAAGGCATAATAAGCTGCGTTTTTTCTGTGGCGATGCCTCGCATATTATATCTGTTTATCCTAAACGAGAGAAACGCTTTGCACACACGTTTTCTGTTGGTGGTGTTCAACCTAAGTTTCTTCTGGCAATTACTCTGATCTGCTCCCTGACCACATTTTCCGCCAAGGCTTTTGTGGATTCGGTAGCAGCGCTAAACCTAATGGACTTGGATTTTGCCAAACATTGTGGAATTCAGATGACACCTCTGCAGACGCATATCCCTTTGAGAGGGATTGATGCTACTCCTTTGGCTAAAAATAAACCTCAGTTTTGGACCCAGGTGGTTATGCGGGTCGCCCCAGACCATCAAGAAAATTGCAGATTTTTGGTATTGCATGGTCTGCATGATGCCGTTGTTCTGGGGTTTCCCTGGTTGCAAATTCATAATCCAGTTTTGGATTGGAAATCTGTGTCTGTGGTGAGTTGGGGTTGTCGGTGTGCCTTTTGTGAGGCTCCGGTTTTTTCCACCTCTCCTCAGTCGCATGATGTTCCTGACTATTTGGCGGACTTTTATGATGTATTTAGTGAGAATGAGTCTGCGTCCTTGCCTCCTCATAGGAGTTATGACTGTGCAATTGAACTAAGCCCGGGGTGTAAATTTCCCAAGGGTCGGCTCTTCAATTTATCTGTACCCGAGCACGAGGCTATGCGGTCCTATATTAAGGAGGCGTTGGAGAAGGGTCGTATTAGACCATCCTCTTCACCCTTAGGTGCCGTTTTTTTTTTTGTGGCCAAATAGGATGATTCTTTAAGGCCTTGTATTGATTATCGTGCCCTCAATAAAATTACTATTAAATATCAGTATCCGTTACCCCTGATTTCGGATCTATTCTCTAGAGTTAGAGGTGCTTGCTGGTTTACCAAGCTTGACCTCAGGGGGGCGTATAATCTTATCCGCATTAAGCAGGGGGATGAATGGAAGACAGCGTTTAATACTCCGTAGGGACATTTTGAGTACCTGGTGATGCCTTTTGGGCTCACTAATGCCCCTTCTGTCTTCCAGTGCTTCATGAACGATATTTTCCGAGACTTTGTCGATAAATTTTTGATTATCTATCTGGATGATATTTTGATCTTCTCCAAGGATTGGGATTCTCATGTGGAACATATTCGGACTGTGTTCCGGATCTTGAGGGAGAATTCCCTGTATGTCAAAGGATCGAAATGCCTTTTTGGAGTACAGAGGATTTCATTTTTGGGATTTATTTAGTCTCCGTCAACTATTGAAATGGACCCGGCCAAGGTACAGGCCATTTATGATTGGGTTCAGCCCACTTCTTTGAAGGCCCTCCAGAAGTTTTTGGGTTTTGCTAATTTTTATTGGAAATTTATAGCAAAATTTTCTAGTATTGCCAAGCCATTGACTGATCTGACTAAGAAGGGTGCTGATGTGTTGAATTGGTCTCCTGAGGCTGTTGCTTCCTTTCAGGAGCTGAAGCGAAGATTTACCTCCGCCCCGGTTTTGCGGCAACCTGATGTCTCACTCCCGTTCCAGGTAGAGGTGGATGCTTCTGAGATTGGTGCAGGAGCTGTTTTGTCCCAAAAGGATCCTGTAACATCTAAAATGAATCCCTGTGCTTTCTTTTCCCGAAAGTTCTCTCCATCTGAACGTAACTATGATGTGTGGAATAGGGAACTGTTGGCCATGAAATGGGCAATTGAGGAGTGGAGACATTGGTTGGAGGGAGCTAAACATCAAGTTGTGGTCCTCACTGACCACAAGAATTTGATTTACCTAGAGTCGGCTAAACGCTTGAACCCTAGACAGGTTATGTGGGCCTTGTTTTTTACACGTTTTGATTTTGTGGTCTCTTTTCTTCCTGGAACTAAGAATGTCAAGGCAGACGCCCTCTCTAGGAGTTTCTTTGCTGATTCTCCTGTGGTGACCAAGCCTGCTACCATCTTAGGCGAAGGGGTAGTTCTTTCTGCCATCTCGCCCGATTTGAGACTTGCTCTGCAAGAGTTCCAGGAGGACAAACCTGAGCGTTGTCCCAGTGGAAAGTTGTATGTTCCTGACCAGTAGAAGAAGAGAGTGATGTCTGAAGTTCATTGCTCTACATTGGCTGGTCATCCAGGTATTTTTGGTACTAGAGATCTGGTGAGTCGCTCTTTTTGGTGGCCCACCTGTCTCATGATGTCAGGAATTTTGTGCAGTCCTGTGGAACTTGCTCCCGGTCTAAATCTTGTTCTCGCTCTAGTGGGTTGTTGATGCCTTTGCCGGTCCCCAGGAGGCCATGGACCCATATTTCAATGGATTTCATCTCTGATATGCCGGTCTCTCAAAGAATGACTGTTATTTGGGTGATTTGTGATAGGTTCTCTAAGATGGTTCATCTTGTACCACTCCCTAAGTTGCCATCTTCCTCTGAGTTGGTGCCCCTGTTTTTGCAACAGGTGGTTCGCTTACACGGGATTCCTGAGAACATTGTATCTGACAGAGGAGTTCAGTTTGTGTCTAGATTTTGGAGGAATTTCTGTTCCAAGCTGGGAATTCAGTTGTCCTTCTCCTCTGCTTTTCACCCTCAGACCAATGGGCAGACAGAGAGAACAAACCAGACCTTGGAGTCGTATTTGAGATGTTTTATTTCCGCTGATCAGGATGATTGGGTTTCATTTTTGCCCTTGGCCGAATTTGCTTTAAATAATAGAGCTAGTTCTGCCACTTTGATGTCACCTTTTTTTTGTAACTTTGGGTTTCATCCTCGATTTTCTTCAGGGCAGCTGGAGCCTTCTGCCTGCCCAGGTGTTGACACTGTGGTGGAGAGAATGCACCAGATCTGGGACCAAGTGGTGGATAAGTTATCTCTCTCCCAGGAAAAGGCCCAGCGGTTTTCCAATCGACATAGGACCATTGGTCCCCAGTTTAAGATTGGTGATATGGTGTGGTTATCATCAAAAAATATTGCTATGAAGGTGGCTTCTCCTAAGTTTAAGCCTAGATTTATTGGACCTTACAAGATTTTGGAGATTACTAATCAAGTCTCTTTTCGTTTGGCTCTTCCTGTCACATTTAAAATCCATAATGTGTTCCATAAGTCCTTGTTGAAGAGGTTTGTTGAACCAGTTGTTCCTGGGGTGGCACCTCCAGACCCTGTATTGGTTGAAGGTAACATGAAATATGAGGTAGAGAAAATACTGGATTCCCATCTGGCTAGACGGAGACTCCAGTATTTGGTTAAGTGGAAGGGTTATGGTCAGGAGGATAATTCCTGGGTCTCTGCCTCTGATATTCATGCCAAAAGATTGGTGCGTGCATTTCATCGGGCTCACCCTGATCGCCCTGGTGGCGTGGTTGAGGTTTCGGTGACCCCTCCTCAAGGGAGAGGTACTGTTGTGATTTCATTTTCCCCTTTGTCACTGGGGTCTGGTGAACTCCCTATTCTGGTAAAGGAAGGTAATGAGCCTGATTATCAGGGACCTGAGTCTAATGAGGATGACTGGCTGAGTGGAGTCACTGACTGGATATAAGGCTGCCGACGCCCTTCTGCCCTGCGGGTGATTTCTCTGTGGACTTCTAGGACACCAGTCTGATTCCTGCTCCTCTCAAGCTAAGTTTTCTGTTTTGCCTGTTAGCTTTTGGTTTTGTTTTTTGTTTTCCTTGCTTTTCAGTATTCTGCCATTCCCTGCTGGGGTGAGCTGAATCTCCTTTTGCCTATAGCTCTGTCTTCAGTATATTCCTGAGTACTGACATAGCTTTTTTGAAGCCTAGTGTCTTCAGGGCATTTTTCACTGTCAGTCTGTTGGCTTTTATTTTCATAGGGTTTTTCACGGATTGCAGACCGCAGCCTTCCTGTCCTTTTCTATCTAGTTAGCTTGGGCCCCTCTTTGCTCAGTCTATCTTTCTGTCTGTGTTAGTATTTTCATCTTGCTTCACCGTCATTATATGTTGGGGGCTGCCTATTGCTTTGGGGTCTGCTCTGGGGCAGTTTAGATTTCCCCTTTCTTTAGGCCTATTTAATTCTCCGGCTGTGATCGAGGGGTCTAGGGCATCATAGGAACCCCCCACGGCTACTGCTAGTTGTGTTGATAGGTTCAGGGGTATGCAATCCGATAGTTGCCAACTTCTCTGGTTTTCTGGACTTAGCTAGCATTTCTGTTTTTTGTCTCCTACGGTGACTCAATCATAACACTGAAGGATTCTCTCAGGCCCTGTGTATGTTACAACTCAATGTAACAGGCTGAATTTGGATGGTGTAAAAAATGTCTATAGAGGACTGAGGAGATTTGGAATCTCTCTACAGACATGAGGACACTGTTGTATTCTCTCAGGCCCTGTGTATATTATACCGCAATGTAATAGGCTGATTTTGGATGGTATAAAAAATTTGTATAGAGGACTGGGGAGAATTTGAATCTCCTTACACACTTCTGGATACTGAAGGATTCTCTCAGGCCCTGTGTATGTTACACCTCAATGTAACAGGCTGATTTTGGATGGTGTAAAAGATGTCTATAGAGGACTGGGGAGAATTGGAATCTCTCTAGAAGACTTGAGGACACAGTTGTATTCTGTCAGGCCCTTTGTATTTTACACCTCAAAGTAACAGGCTGATTCTGGATGGCGTAAAAGAGGTGTATAGGGGACTGGGGAGAAATGGCATTTCTCTACAGACTTCAGGACACAATTGGATTCTGTCAGGCCCTGTGTATATTACACCGCAATATAACAGGCAGAAATTGCCTAGTGTATGACAAACTACAAGGTGTATATAGAATTGGGCAGAATTGGAATCTCTCTAGAGTGTAGGTCTGTAAGAACGGACAAACTCCACGGCTTTTTCTTACAGAGTCACACCCAGATAGCTTCAATTTGGCCGTGATACCAGCCGGTACACAGTACTGTGTGAGGAGCGTACACGTACATCGCTGTACGGTGTGTGTATGTAAAATTCTCAAGCTCTGTGTTTTTGTATACGGACTTACACACGCTGTCTCTCTCTAGTTTTGAATGTAATCAAACAGCAGATATACGAAACTGTTTGAAAAACGGACAAAACTCTAAGGTGTAGGTCTGTAAGAACTGAGAAACTCCTCGGCTTTTCCTTACAGAGTCACACACAGCTTCAATTTGGCCGTGATAACAGCCGGTACATGGTACTGTGTGATGAGCGTACATGTACACCGCTGTACGGTGTGTGTATGTAAAATTGTCAAGCTCCTTGTTTATGTGTACAGACTGACACACGCTCTCTCTAGTTTTGAATGTAATCAAACAGCAAATATGCGAAACTGTTTGAAAAACAGACAAAACTCTAAGGTGTAGGTCTGTAAGAACGGACAAATTCCTCGGCTTTTCCTTACAGAGTCACACACAGCTTCAATTTGGCCGTGATAACAGCCGGTACATGGTACTGTGTGAGGAGCGTACACGTACACCGCTGTACGGTGTGTGTATGTAAAATTGTCAAGCTCCTTGTTTATGTATACGGACTGACACACGCGCTCTCTAGTATTGAATGTAATCAAACAGCAAATATGCCAAACTGTTTGAAAAACAGACAAAACTCTAAGGTGTAGGTCTGTAAGAACGGACAAACTCCTCGGCTTTTCCTTACAGAGTCACACACAGCTTCAATTTGGCCGTGATAACAGCCGATACACAGTACTGTGTGAGGAGCGTACACCGCTGTACGGTGTGTGAAAAAATAAACGCTCAGTACCTCACCAGGACAAAACAATAAAATTTGGATTGCTTTTAAAAAAGCAGTTTGAACATCAGTGTGCACACAGCAATGCAGGTAGCCTTAAAAGGCAGCCTAATCACCACCAGCGCTGCTGCACAAAAGCAAAAATATTCACCTTTCACTGCACACTAACTACAGTGAAAAGCGCTATCAGCAGAAGCATTTTTTTTTTTCTTTTGGCCTTCCTAACGCTCTCCCTACAGAATCAGCAGCAGCACAGCTCTCCCTATTGTGAGATCAGCATAAGTAACATGGCGGTCGGCGTGCATGCCCTTTTATAGCCCCTGTGACGCCACACAAAGCAAGCCAATCACTTGCATGCCCTTCTCAAAGATGGTAGTGACCGCTGCCTATGTCATCACGTTGCCCACAGTGTCCGTTCTTCCTGATTGGCTGAAAAAGGGCGCTAAAGCATCTTTTGAAATGTGACTTTGCCGCGATGGTTGCAGACCTCGTGGCCGACCTCACGTTAAGGTCGGGTTTCGTTTCATGAAACCCGACTTTGGCGAAAGTCGGCGACTTTTGAGTTTTTTCGACCCGTTTTGCTCAACTCTACTCTCTAATATTGCTGCCAATAACACAGACTGACTGAAGCTTGTTAGACCTAAAGCCTCACCTTTAGGGATCTTAAAATGGTTGAGCTGCACTCTTTGAAGGTCAGCAATTTTTACATTGTAATGAAAAGTTATGAAGCAGCTGTATCTACAGTGGATTTCTATAGCACAATTTCTGAGCTCAGTGTGTCTTGGAGGCAGTGAGTGACAGCTCACTCGTCTAATCTAGCAGGGGTGTGCTGCACTGTCAGTATTTTGGTAGACAGCTGAGTTGTCCAATCTAGTGCAAGACCGCATTGAACTGTCAGTATTTTGATAGACTACTCAGCCATCTAATCTGAGCATTGGAGGTGGTGAGCTTCCGTCAGGTGTTCCCTGTTCTAAATGATTATCCAGCTACTTAGCTGTAAGCCCAAGATTTTTGCCAATAATAGCATTTGCTGGGTGGTGCTTTGCCTTGTTTTCTTGTGCTCTGTTTATTGATCAACTGCTGCCTGACCTTGGACCTCATTCTGACCATCCATTTACCTAGCCTCTTTGCTCTGATATGCTATCTTCTTGGTATTCTGACCTTGGACCATTACCTGACTACGCCTTTGACTTTTCCCTTTTGTCTACTATGTGCTCGCTTGGTATCTGACCCCAGAACATTTGACTACCCTGCCTCACGGATTGTCCATAAGTAGTAGACACATCAAAGACATAAGCATCTTATAGCCTGATTATTTAGCTGTCTCTCATTATCATACTATGCCCTTGCTAGAATGTACTTAATTATAACAAGAAAAATCATTGCAGATTCATCTTTTTCTGGCCTAAATTTCATAATTCGTGCTTAGATTAATCTGCTTACTGGACTTTTATAAATCTGCTGCCCCATCTGTGTATCCTTCAGACAGTTCATACATTGCATAACAAGAAATTCTATCCCTTTTTACAAGCAGAAGTTGAAATATCAGCAGTTATAAATGCAAAGAACATTAGTTGCTGGTATTTGAAGATCAGAAAGGTTATTTGGACTTTGGCTTACATACATTTATCCATTTAGTTGGATAAATGAAATACTTAGAGACAAAAGTAGAGAATACTATGGAATTTGAATATTAGTCTTCAAAAATCCGTAATGAATTAAGAACCTTAAAATCTATTATCTTATTCTTTCCTGTATTTTCCACATTCATTTATTGACATATATGCATGATATATTTAATTATTACTGATATTAATTTAACAATTATTTGTTCTTCACAATTAAAATCTAATAAGCATCATAACCTATTACAAAGACTTAATATTATCAAATCAGAGGTTTATTAGAACTAGAGATCAGCGACTTTGCCTTTTTTAGGGTCGAGTCAGGTTTCATGAAACTCGACTTTCGCAAAAGTCGGGTCGAACGAAATCGGCCAACTATAGGGAAAAGTCGGAGGCCGACTGAAACACGAAACCCAATGCAAGTCAATGGTGAAGCAAAGTTGGCAGGGAGTGGAGGACAGTAAACACACCTACTGTACAGTGCCCATTTCAATGCCAAAAACATCAATTCTTATTACTGAAGCTTGTCAACCTTAATTTACTTCATAATAATAGTTATGCATTGAAAACTGGGGGTTATTTGGCTAAAGTTGTGTGGGGGTAGGGCTGGCTCCAGGTTTTCATGTGCCCTGGGCCAAAGAGTGTCAGTGCGCCCCTTAAACACATACCACAGCTCTTGATGCTCCAATACGGTACAGAAAAATAGGTATAGTACAATGTAAAATGCTTCACTGCTTACATGACATGACTGATCTATTTTAAATTGTACAATAGCTCAAAAAAAGGACAGTATATTACTCCATACAGTATTATGGCCACCACATTGTGCGCCATACAGAATAATGAGCCCCATATATTTCTCCATACAGAATAATTGGTCACATATAATGTTCCATACAGTATATGATTAGCTCCACATAATGCTACAGTATATGATGGTCCCCATGGACGATGCTCCAGTGTGTTATGGGCCCAAATAATGCTCCATTTAAAATGGGCCCCATTTCTAATGCTCCAGTGTATAATGTGCCCCATAGATGCTGCTCCAGTGTCTGATCTGCCCCATTTAGAATGCTCCAGTGTATGATGGGCCCCATGGATGATGCTCCAGTGTCTTATGGGCCCAAATAATGCTCCATATATAATGGGCTCCATTTCTAATCCTCCAGTGTATAATGGGCCCAGTAAATCCTGCTCCAGTGTCTGATGTCCCCCATTTGGAATCTGGAGCTACACCATAAGACAATGGAGCATCATCCTTGGGGCCCATCATATATGGAGCATTATTAGGGCCCATCATACACTGGAGCATCATCCATGAGGCCCATCATATACTTGAGCATTCCAAATGGGGGACATCAGACACTGGAGCAGCATTTACGGTGCCCATTATACACTGGAGCATAAGAAATGGAGCCCATTATATATGTAGCATTATTTGGGCCTATAAGACACTGGAGCATCATCCATGAGGCCCATCATATACTGGAGCATTCCAAATGGGGGACATCAGACACTGGAGCAGCATTTATGGGGCCCATTATACACTGGAGCATTAGAAATGGAGACCATTATATATGGAGCATTATTTGGGCCCATAAGACACTGGACAGGCGGGCACGGCTTGGAGACACTGGACAGGCGGGCACGATTTGGAGACACTGGACAGTCGGGCACGGCTTGGAGACACTGGACAGGCGGGAACGGCTTGGAGACACTGGACAGGCGGGCACGGCTTGGAGACACTGGACAGGCAGGCACGGCTTGGAGGCACAGTAGAAGTGGGTGAGTTAAGAGAAGGAACAGGCAGGCGCCTGTTCACACAGCAGATGCAGGTAACGGTATAGGCAGGGAGGAGTGGAGTGTTTTGGAACAGGATAGGAACTGAGCCGCAGGAGTGCGGCATAGGCGGAGCCGCAGGAGTGCGGAGTAGGTGGAGTGTGGAGTAGCAGGAGTGCAAAGTAGGCAGAGCTTGCAAGAGTGCAAAGTAGGCAGAGCTTGCAAGAGTGTAAGGTAGGCGGAGCTTGCAAGAGAGCAAGGTAGGCAGAGCTTGCAAGAGAGCAAGGTAGGCGGAGCTTGCAAGAGAGCAAGGTAGGCGGAGCTTGCAAGACTGCAAGGTAGGCGAAGCTTGCAAGACTGCAAGGTAGCTGGAGCTTGCAAGACTGCAAGGTAGGAGGAGCTTGCAAGAGTGCAGAGGTAAGACAGTCCTGCACCACTGACTTTGTGATTTATTTGATTGAGTGCGAATGCGGTAAGCAGTATGTGGGGAGGACAACCCAACCACTGCATTTGAGAATTAACTCTCACAGACACAATATTAAAAAAGGGTTTTTAAAGCATGGTCTTTCTAGGCATTGTACAGTTGAGCATAATAAAAATCCAAATGGTTTGAAAATCAGCCCCATTGAACATATTCCAAATAATATTACTGACAGAATGGGGTCACTTAACAGAAAGGAAGTTTTTTGGATTTATAGGCTGAATACTTTAAGACCTAATGGTCTTAACGAAATCACTGAAGTCTTCCTATAAAAATAAATTTACTGCTCATCCCCTTGTCTGAATAATATTTTTTTAATAATTTTTTTAAATAGATATTGAGTTTAATTAAGTTTATTCTTATATATTTTTTTGTACAACATATTTTTAAGATTGCGTTTTTATGTTTCAACTCTGGCCACCGCTCTCTGAACTTGTCATGCCTCTTTTACTATTTCTGGTTTTATCTTCTGTTGTTTTATTGTGTGTAAGTTACTGCTTGTATAATAATATAATTTTATTGCACTTGCTTTATTTGTTTTACACTTTCAGGGTGCGGGACTCTCCTGTTCCTGCTTCTTTTCCCTTCTTCCTCTGGACGCGATCTTTCTCCTTCTGATCCTCCGTGCATATTTCCCTCCCTGAATCTGCTTCCTCTTCTGTGTGCCTCTGCCCTCAGGACTGTCTATAGAAGCGTTCTTTCTCCAGCGATTCCAATTAGTTTATCAGACATCCACTTTTGTCTCTATTAATTTCTCACCTTTTGTATTTTTATTAATTTTTTATTCTTACATTGGGTCAGACTCGTTTTTATTCATATTTCAGTCATATATAATTTTTATTCATATATTTTTTATTCATATATTTTTATTCATCCAATTTTTACTGCATTTTATATACTAATAAAGATTTTAACACATTCACTTCTAATAATATTCACATCATTTTTATCATCAGATATTTTTCCATAATGGCTCCCATTTTTATTCTTATTCTTTTTCTTCCTCTCTTTCAGCAACTTCTCCTCTGCTCACTTGGAGTAGCGGATTATACAGTGGCTATCACTTTCTTTCGTTCCTTTTCTGCGGGTTCGTATAGCGCTTTTTTTTTTTTTTTTTTTTCTTTTTTTCTTTTAATTCTTCTTCATTTTTCTTCACTCTCTTTCTCTTCTTTATCTGGGAACACACCAAATGAATTAATTCTGTTGGATGTACTAAGTTTTTAAACATTTATACTGATGATCTCTGACCTTTATCCCCTTCCCAACATGTGACTCTTTGGCGCCAATATTTGAACTGTGTATGTATAAAACCGGCAATGTCTTTACCTGCCTGTACATGTCATCCCCTGAGGAAGAGGTTTTATGACCTCGAAACGCGTTGGGAAATAAATATATTAAGTACACAACTTGTGAGGATTGATGGTCTGGCAGCGCACGTTTTAATCCATAAAAGTCCTACTAGTGAATCTGAAGATTTATGGCCACAGCGTGGTCATTTGGATGTGCAGCAAGCTGACCGCATTTCTTTATGCTTGTTACTCTCCTATATACGGTGAGTATAAATTACTATTTGATATTTTGGTTTTCTCAGATAAGACCCTATTGCGCTTTTTTTTCCTTGCAGGAGTGCAAAGTAGGCAGAGCTTGCAAGAGTGCAAAGTAGGCAGAGCTTGCAAGAGTGTAAGGTAGGCGGAGCTTGCAAGAGAGCAAGGTAGGCAGAGCTTGCAAGAGAGCAAGGTAGGCGGAGCTTGCAAGAGAGCAAGGTAGGCGGAGCTTGCAAGACTGCAAGGTAGGCGAAGCTTGCAAGACTGCAAGGTAGCTGGAGCTTGCAAGACTGCAAGGTAGGAGGAGCTTGCAAGAGTGCAGAGGTAAGACAGGGAGGACACAGGGAAAGACACAGCAGGGAAAGGAACCACAGACAAGGAGACTGACAGACAGAGGTAAGGCAGAGTTCAGACAGGGAAACAGTATGAGACAATGTACAGGGACCAAAGGATACAGGAACCAGGATATTCAGCCTCCTGGAGGGCTAGCAGAGAAGTACCAGGCAAGTACTCAGACAAGGCTAGGACAAGACAGGGACCAGGATATATGCCTCCTGGTGGGCACTCAGATTGTACAAGAAAAGCTAGGAGTAGAGCCTCTATAGGAAGGCAAGACAAAGGACAGGGCCTGGCTTCCTTAGTAGCAAGGAGCTAACTGAGTAGGGACATTGCACAGGCAAGGGTTAGTGAGTGTAGTGACCCTATATAGTAAAGGGCTCCAGGTGATTGGTCGGGGACAGCTTAGACCGGTGCACCCTGACTGCATAAGAAGCAGAGAGTTCAGGCACCGCCCCCCTATACACACAGTCAGGAAACATGAAGAGAGAAAGCAGGAAAACAAGAGGCATAGAGCATGGAGCTGGCAGCAGATATAAATCACCGCATGACCTGGTGCAGTGAGTAAGTTGGTGTGCGGGGATGGGAGGCCATGCAGTGATGCCAGCAGGGTTGTTACACTCCATATATATTTGAGGAGTCAGACACATATGCTCTCAGGCCCAGTATGGATTACACAAGAATATGAAAATCTGTAAATGGGTAATGTAACACAAGCGTACAGCTGTATGCAGTGTTGGTGTAATCTTAAATCTCCAAATATATTTCTGGAGTAACAGACAGACGTTCACAGGCTCATTATGGATTTCACCAGAATCTAAATAGCAAAAAAGGTTACTGTATCAGAAGCGTACAGCTGTATATAGTGTTGGCCAAATTTGAAATCTTGGTATATATTTCCAGAGTTTGACCATAATAAAAAATAATGTAGAAAAGGTACTGGATAACAAGATAGCAAGTATATATTAGGAACGACAGAACGCACTAAATAAATAAATAATAAAGTGCATTCGCCGCTCGGGGTCCACCGTGCAGAAGGTGTTAACACTGCTGCTAATTAATGGCAGACGCGCTATATGGCGGTATAATGCGCACGGGTTCAACGTCACCCGATGTGCGCAGAGCGGGCACTGTAACATAAACACTGAGCCTGTTAGACTCACAGGTCTCAGCGAAATTGCTCGCACGGTATCAGGTCACAGGACATGGGTCCAAGACAGGGGACAGTGTTCGTCTAGACCTACCGTGCATGCAGTGTCGCTACTGCGGACGCCGGTAAGTGCTGCTGAATGCAGCATGGCGACAGACACAGCCGCTATGCGATAGTGCCGTGAGAGACGAGACACCACCGGATGCTAATGTAGAGGTGCGGTGTGCACCGTGGCCTATGGCTTGCCACTGACTGGCGCTGACTTTTTCTATAGTTCCCTATCCACATGCATAATATCAGAGGGAGGGGAATCTTAATAAGTCAGTCACCAGAATCATACATCCATCACCATTCACACATCTAGCAAGAAGAGTCTATACTGGCGCATGGCCAAGAGGCCATGCGTTCCTTTTTTAGCCATGCGCTGCCGGGACCTTCCAGATCTCTGAGATGGACCAATCAGATCTGGAGTAGGACCTGAGCATGTGACTTCCGACCTCTAATGGGAGATCGTCTCGTGAGCATGCTCAGTGGAGCGGCAGAGGGACTTAGCCTCAGGAATGGCTTGCTGCAGAGCAGCATGTGAGGCTCTGGATTCCTGTCGTGCCGCTGCAGGAATCCGAGGCCTAACATTACCCCCCCTCCTAGGGCCCCCCTCCTGAACCTTCCAATCCACCAAATAAAGTTTTTTGCCTCGTACCACCTTGTGTCCCACAGAGGCATAGACCTCAGGCTCATCCGAAGACAAGTCTGATGCCCCAGCAGATGACTTGAAAAACCGGGACATGTGAACAGGTTTGAGAAGGGACACGTGGAAGGCGTCAGGGATGGCTAAATCGTCAGGAGCAGAAGTTGGAGCGGGGCGCCGATGTGTGTCGGTGGGCGTCTTCATTCTCATTTTAGAGATTTGAGTAACATGCGGGGTGCGACCCACACTGTCGCGGACCTCCATTGCTCGGTCTGCCACCGGCAAGGGATACTGTAACCCAGCTGGCCTCTGTTTAGAGGAGCTACTCCGAGCACAAGAGGCACATGCCTGAATGTATTTTTCAGTGTCCCGAGCCCTGTGCAGCCACCAATAAGAGCTAGGCAGGAGTTTTGTGGTCCGCTTGTAACCAAAGTGACCACCCACCTTGGACGCATGTGCCCACGCGAGAACCTTGGACCGCAGGTGAGGCGGGACAAAGGTCTTGCCTGGCGGCACTGGCTCAAGGACGACCGGAACCATGGACCTCAGATTCCCAGTGAGGGGCGCGGAATGATCCGCGAGCACCTCTGCAAAGGCTACTTGGACACTGCCCCCCGTGCACCTTCCCACACAGTCCTTTCTCCAGCCCAGTATACTCCCCAAGGACCACTCTGTATGCGGGGAATGGCAACGGAGCCAGGGGAGTCCGAGAAGCACCTGGTTGATGCCCTTTGGCATAATGAGCAGGGACAACATCTCGCGATGAGACGGGGAGATTGAGAACCCCAGGGGTGCTGCCTGGTGGGTAATCTGAGATGGTAAGGTAGATCCATTGACCACCCT
The DNA here is from genome assembly GCF_039654945.1 of Dendrobates tinctorius. Lineage (NCBI taxonomy): Eukaryota > Metazoa > Chordata > Amphibia > Anura > Dendrobatidae > Dendrobates > Dendrobates tinctorius. The sequence continues at coordinate 15,645,577 of NW_027361742.1, forward strand.
GATGGTCATGGGGTGAGGAAGTGGCACCAGTGGAATAGCGTGCTTTTGGGTGAAGGCTGAAGACATACAATTTCCTTCTGCCCCAAAGTTCACCATGACCTCTACCTCCCAGGTGGAAGCTCCACTGTCTAACGTCCCTCGGAATACCGGTTTGGAGGAGAAAGTTTTCATATTAGGTAGATCCCCACCAACTACTACTGGAGGTGAACGTTTTTTCGATCACTGCGGACATCTGTTAGCCAGGTGGCCAGACTGTCGACACAGGTAGCAGCATGTGGAGCCCTGTGCCGGACGCGGTTTAGGACAGGTACGAGACACATCCATGGGCTCAGGAGGTAAAACTTCCATATCAGGGGGTACAAGAAATTCAGAGAAGTCAGGAGCCACCCTAAACTTCTGTCTGGATTGAGTACGCTCCAGCCCGCGCTCCGTAAAACGGAGGTCAATACGGGTGGAGATTGCAATCAACTACTCCAGGCTTATGGGGACCTCTTTGGTAGATAAAGCATCTTTGACATGCTCAGCCAACCCTCTCCAGAACACAGGGATGAGTGCTTTATCAGGCCACTCCAGCTCAGAATCCAGTGTCCGGAAACGGACAGCGTGCTGACTGACCGACAGGGGTCCCTGCGTTAACGCAAGTAACTGGAGAGAGGTGTCGTGAGTGACCCGGGGCCCCAAAAAGACCTGCTTTAGTGATTTTAGAAACTGACCATTGCTCAGTACCACAGGGTCATCACGCTCCCATAGTGGCGGAGCCGATTCCAACGCCCTGCTCGACAGGAGGGAGACGATAAACCCCACCTTAGCCCGCTCTGTAGGGAACCGCGTGGCCAGTAACTCGAGCTGGATAGAGCACTGGCTCACGAAACCCCTACAGGTGGCGCTGTCACCAGAAAATTTATCGGGAAACCGGAGGCGGGAAATTGTCGGCATGGGCGTGGACATGGACGCCCGGGAGAGAGTTTCTGCAAGTGTCTGAGCAGTGACCGCAGCAGCATCCGCAGCCGAGGTGGAACTCTCGAGGACTGCCAACCTGCCCTCCAGCTGCCGAATGTACCGCTGTAGCTGCTGCTGGTCCGCCATTATTAGCCAGACCCTGGCACTAGTATAATGTTAGGAACGGCGGAACGCACTAAATAAATAAATAATAAAGTGCGTTCGCCGCTCGTGGTCCACCGTGCAGAAGGTGTTAACACTGCTGCTAATTAATGGCAGACGCGCTATATGGCGGTATAATGCGCATGGGTTCAATGTCACCCGATGTGCGCAGAAAGGACTCTGTTAACTCACAAAGACTCTGTAACATAAACATAAACACTGAGCCTGTTAGACTCACAGGTCTCAGCGAAATTGCACGCATGGTATCAGGTCACAGGACACGGGTCCAAGACAGGGGACGGTGTCTGTCTAGACCTACTGTGCACGTGGCATCGCTACTGCGGACGCCGGTAAGTGCTGCTGAATGTAGCGCGGTGGCAGACACAGCCGCTATGCGATAGTGCCGTGAGAGACGAGACACCACCGGACGCTGGTGTAGAGGTGCGGTGTGCACAGTGGCCTATGGCTTGCCACTGACTGGTGCTGACTCTTTCTATAGTTCCCTATCCTCATGCGTAATATCAGAGGAAGGGGAATCTTAATAAGTCAGTCACCAGAATCATACATCCATCACCATTCACACATCTAGCAAGAAGAGTCTATACTAGCGCATGGCCGAGTGGCCATGCGGGCCTTTTATAGTCGTGCGCTGCCAGGACCTTCCAGATCTCTGAGATGGACCAGTCAGATCTGGAGAAGGACCTGAGCACGTGACTTCCGACCTCCAATGGGAGATTGTCTCGTGAGCATGCTCAGTGGAGCGGCAGAGGGACTTAGCCTCAGGAATGGCTTGCTACAGAGCAGCATGTAAGACTCTGGATTCCTGTCGTGCCACTGCAGGAATCCGATGCCTAACAGTATATATATTATAGGGTACAATTGAAATCTCCATATACATAGTCCCGTAGTCACTCTCAGATGCTTACTCATTATGGATGTGACCGTAATACTAAATGTCGAACAAAGATACTATATAACAAGATACAAGCTGTATCGAGTATAGGGTAAAAATTGGGATCTCCGATTCACTGTATATATAGAAGGCGTAAGCCACACACGCTCACTCACTATGGATGATACTGTAATAAAAAATTTTGAACAAAGGTACTGCATCAGCACATACCATGTGTTTCCAGTCTAGGGGTAATTGTAAATTTCCGTCTATACTTCCGGAGTCAGACACAGACACTCACAGGCTCAGTATATATTACACCAGAATTTAAAAAGTAGAAAAAGGGAAAGGTATTCGAAGCATACACTAGTATACAGTGTTGTGGTACTTTTAAATCTTCGTATATATTTCAATCTCAGTGAGCCAGTCCAGACTCTCCGCTACTGGAAACTACATGGATACAAGTACAGACGGAAAGTCGAGTGTTTGCAGAAATTTGGGAATTACTCATTGCGGGAAAACCTCCCGGTAGATGTTGCAGAGGTGATGCAGACCCTCAATTACTGTGTCTGTGGAGACAGCGAAAAAAGTTCTTTGTGAAGAAAGGATTGCTTTATCACAGTAGCATGGATCACATCACCGTTACTCGTCTCCATCAAATTGTGATGACCGGGAGAGATGTAGACATGGTCCTCACTGCCTATCATGATGTGTCTGGTTATTTTGATTGCAAGAGACAGAAGCCACAGGCCGTAGGCGATTCTATTGGATTGGCATGAGAGGAGACATTGAAAAATGGTGGCAGGAATGTCACACGTCTGTGACTATCACAACTGTGAAAGGTGATCATAAAATATCACTGCATCCGCTTGTAAGTTTACGTCCATTAAAAATGGTAGCCAATGATCATCTGAAGGTAGAGGCCAGCAGGACAGGGCATAGCTACATCTTAACCATCATCGATCAATACACCAAATTTCTAGTGGCCGTCCTTGTGAAGGATTTAACTGCCCAGACTACACAGCAGTGGAGCAGGGATAGGTAAGTATTTCAACTTGCAAGTGCTGTGGCCATGACCAAGCAGGGGGGGCACACTCGAGGGCGACGGTACTGGCACAGGGCCCCTCATAGTACTCCGGTGTGTCTGACGGCGAGTGGGCCCCCCACCATCAGAGACACTGTATTGTACTATGAGGGGTCCTATGCCAGTGCTGTCGGCCATAGTGGGCCCATCCACCTGTTCAGAGCACCAGCACTTGCCCGGGTGGGCCAGGTGTTGACCCCAGCCCTTGGGGGGGCAGCCCAGTTAGGGAGGTTTAAAAAATGGCATATGTTGCTGTGTAGGCTGGACATTCAGCAGCTGCAAATGGCGGAATTGGGCAAGTCCGAGGAAGAGGAGGACAAAAGCGAGGCAGTTTTCTGGCAAACTATGTGTCATCAGGGGAAGGTGGGACAAAATTCTTTGAAACCCATGCATGGTTCATTTTAATGAAGGTTAGATCATAAACATTTTGGGTCAACAGATGGGTCATTTTTTCTGTCAAGATTGATCCAGCAGCACTGAAGACTAGAGATGAGCGACTTTGCCTTTTTTCGGGTCGAGTCGGGTTTCATGAAACCCAACTTTCGCAAAAGTCTGGTCGAACGCAATTGGCCGATTATCGTGAAAAGTCGAAGGCCGACTGAAACACGAAACCCAATGCAAGTCAATGGGAAAGAAAAGTCGGCAGTGAGTGGAGGACAGGAAACACACCTATAGTGCCCATTTTAATGCCAAAACATCAATTCTTATTACTTAAGCTTGTCAACCTTAATTTACTTTAGAATAAGAGTTAGGCATTGAAAACTTTGGGTTGCTTGGCTAAAGTTGCGGGGGGGGGTAGGGCTGGCTCCAGATTTTTGTGGGCCCAGGGCCAAAGAGTGTCGCTGGGCTCATTTAACACATGACACAATTCATGATCCTCTGATACGGCAGAGAAATAGCGGTATAGTACAATGAAAATACTTCACTTCTTACATCACATGACTGATATCCATTTTAAATTCTCCAATAGCTCCAAAAACGGACAGTATATTACTCCATACAGTATTATGGCCACCGCATAGTGCGCCATACAGAGTAATGAGGCCCATATATTTCGCCATACAGAATCATTGGTCCCATATAATGTTCGATACAGTATATGATGAGCTCCACATAATGCTACAGTATATGTTGGTCCACATGGATGAAGCTCCACTGATTTTTTATACTGTTATATACAGTTGTGTTCAAAAGTTTACATACCACGGCAGAATTTTTGATTTCGTGGGGTTTTTTTTCAGAGAATGATAACACCAACATTTTTTCACTACTCATTGTTAGTGGTTGGGTGAAGCCATTTATTGTCAGACTACTGTGTTTTAAATTTTTAAATCATAATGACAACCCAAAACATCCAAATGACTCTGACCAAAAGTTGACATACCCTGGTGATTTTGACCTAATAACATGCACAGAAGTTGACAATCACAAATTCGGTTGAATGGCTTACCTGTGACCTGTTTGCTTGTAATCAGTGTGTGTTAAATATTATTAGTTATGGATTTATATTCTTATTATTCTCAGTTCTGTACTGAGCACATTGCTTTTAGCTGACAAGTTACTTCTGTAAATTTAGCTCATAGTAAGTGTCAACCCCATATATAGAGAGAACACGTGCCCTGTGGGACGTATATTTAACATGGCTCTCTTTTCTTCGCTCTCTTCGGCCACTACGTTGAATGGACAGCTGATATGTAAGTTAACCACATGTTGCTTCTACGATGCTTTTGACAGAGACAGATGCCTTTTACCATTCAGAATCGCAGGAAAGAAGAATACAAACTTTGATATGGACAATGTAACTATTTTATCTATTTCACCTATTTTGTTTTCCTGTAATGATCTTTTTGGTGGACAATCCAAATAAAGCACTAAATTTTTTTATAAGAAACTTTGTGAAATTTCCTTTAGAGAATCACATCTGGTAACAAGTCCTGAATAAATAAATATATGAGAATAAGTATATTTAACAGTGTGCGCATAAAAGCTGAGTGAGTTTCTGGGATCCAGACAGACTCTTGCATCTTTCATGCAGCCATTGACTTTACAGGATTGTGAGTCATGGGGAAAGCAAAAGAATTGTCAACGTATCTACGGGAAAAGGTAGTTTAACTGTATAAAACAGGAAAGGGATACAAAAAGATGTCCAAGTAATTGATAATGCCAGTCAGCAGCGCTCAAAGTGTGAATAACAAATGGAAAATCAGGAGCTCTGTAGAAACAAAACCACAGTCAGGTAGACCAAAAAAAATTTAATCCACAACTGCCATGAAAATTGTTTGGGATGCAAAGTAAACCCCCAAATAGCATCAGATGAAATACTGGACTCTTTGAAAACTAGTGGTGTGGCCGTTTCAAGATGCACAACAAGGAGGCACTTGAAGAAAAATGGGCTGCAAGGTCGAGTAACCAGAAGAAAGCCATTACTGCGCAAATGCCTCAATGTATCTCCCCTACAATATGCAAAACAGCACAGAGATAAGCCTCAAAACTTCTAGAATAAGGTAATTTCGAGTGGTGAGATCAAAATTGAACTATTTTGCCACAACCATAAATGTTACATTTGGAGTCAACAAAGCCTATGATGAAAGGAACACCATTCCTACTGCAAAGCTCAGAGATCGATGTTAGGGTTGTGGATCGCATTAAATATAAAATATAAGGAAGTGCGATCGCAACCCGGGGTCCACCATGCAGAGATGGAAAACTTCTGCTCAGTAAGGGCGGAGCACTAACTAAACACCGGTGGGTAGTGTTGAGCGACTTTTGTTTTTTTAGGGTCGAGTTTCGTTTCATGAAACCCGACTTTTCCAAAAGTCGGGTCGAGCAAAATCGGCCGACTATAGGGAAAAGTCGGGGTCGTCCCGAAACACGAAACCCAATGTAAGTCAATGGAGAATTAAAGTCGGCAGTGAGAGGAGGACAGGAAACACACCAACAGTGCCCATTTGAATGCCAAAAGCATAAATTCTTGTTACTGAAGCTTGTCAACCTTAATTAACTTAATAATACTAGTTACGCACTGAAAAATGGGGGTTATTTGGCTACAGTTGTGGGGGGGGAAGGCTGGCTCCATGTTTTCGTGGGCCCAGGGCCAAAGAGCGACCCTTTAACACATACCACAAATCATGATGCTCCAATACGGCAGAGAAATAGCAGTATAGTACAATGAAAAATACTTCACTTCTTATATCTCATGACTGATATCCATTTTAAATTCTCCAATACCTCCAAAAAAGGACAGTATATAAGTCCATACAGTATTATGGCCAGCGCTTAGTGCGCTATACAGAGTAATGAGGCCATATATTTCTCCATACGGAATCATTATTCCCATATAATGTTTCAAACCGTATATGATGAGCTCCACATAATGCTACAGTATATGTTGGTCCCCATGGATGAAGCTCCACTGTCTTATGGGCCCAAATAATGTTCCATATATAATGGGCCCCATTTCTACTGCTCTAGTGTATAATGGGCCCTGTAAATGCTGCTCCAGTGTCTGATGTCCACCTTTGAAATGCTCCAGTGTATGCTGGGCCCCATATATCATTCTCCAGAGAATAGTGCTCCCCAAAAATTGCTCCCAACCTTTAACACAATTAAATAAGTCTCCTCAAATAAGTCTCCTCGTTAGGGAATCCCTGTACTCTGGACTCCTCATCGTGCCCATCTTCCATCTCTCTGCACTTGGTCTGATTAGGCAGAGGGCATACAGACGTGATGTCATCGCGCTCTCTGACCAGAATGCCACTGTCAGGAAACGCGGAAGACGTCACAGCGGTGGAGCAGGGAGAGGTAAGTATTTCAACTTTGCAAGTGCTGTGATCCTGAGCAAGCAGGGGGGGCCCACTCGTTGGCGACGGCACTGGCACAGGGCCCCTCATAGTACGGTGGTGTGTCTGAAGGTGGGTAGGCCCTCCCACTGGCAGAGACACTTTTGCGTACTATGAGGGGGCCCTGTGCCAGTGCCGTCGCCCATGAGTATGCCCCCCCCCCACCTGCTCAAGGAACCTGCACTTTCATCTGCACCTTCCTCTTTGTCACCGTGTAAGGTGGTATAGTATGTGGGAAGGGGAACCTGAGTTTCATCAGGGTCAGATTCTGGCTGTGTAGAGTGCGAGGGGAATGTAGTGGTCTGGGTCAATGTACTAGCAGAATCATCTAGCAGTGGCTCGGCATCAGTGCACTTGTGGCGCCCCCAGGAGTACGGTCGCCACAGTGGCATTACCTTCCTCCTAGGGAGTGTGATGTCATGCTTGGGAGCAACGAAGGATCTCTCTAGCAGTTAAACCAACACACAACACAGTTCCCACTCCAGGCCAGCAGGGAGAGCTCTGAACCTGACTGCTGAGGAGCTGCTCTCTGTGGTCGGGAGGAGAGAAGTTAGGGCAGTCTGTGAAGGGATGGGGAAGTGTGTGGACATGAGAAGGGGAGCTGGAATATGAGCAGAGTTAAGGCTCACTCCTAGCTGGAGCGCATGGTCCGGATTCCGGTCTCCGAGTTTGTAGGGACACTGACGGTCCTGCAGCAGAAACCAGAGGAAGTAGCAGCTGTAAATGCTCTGTTCCCAACTAAGGCTCGGAGGCCCCAGCAGCGACGTGTGTGAGCCAGAAGGAAAAGGCTACGGCTGCCTGCCATACAAGAAAGTTCCAAAAGAGAGTGATCAGGGGGAACATCAATGAACTCAGTACTGCGAGAACCTCAGATAAGTGCTAGAACGGAGGCCACACTACCTATGCAGAGAGAGAATTCCAAATTTGCTTCCAGGCTGATCAACTCCTTCTCCATCTGTACTCTGGGTCGAGGATGGCACTTACCAAGTACAGGTAAAGGAACTGCACGACTGTGTCTGTCATCTTTCTCCTGCGCCTGGCACACGGCTCTGTTACATCCTGCACTGCACACCATCTACCAACTCTTCATCTGCCCTGCGACTATGGCCCTACCTGTGCAGGGCTTCTACATCTTAGCTGCACCACAACATCTGTCCTAGAGAAACGACACTGCAGCGCGGGTCAATCTGATCAGAAACTACAGGTGGCGTCACGTATCATTCACCTTTCAACATTATTCCCCACTTTGCATGGACGCCCAGGGCCACAGAACGGGTCATCACCACCAACGTGACTCATCCCTCTAAATACCGGCCCAGTACCGATTAACCCCACTGCCCTTGCTGGCCACCCACACTCCAAGTCAGATTCATCTTGGACTGGGGAATTCACGATTTGACTTGATAACCCAGGCATGGTATGATAGAAAGAGCTACATGGAGTAATGTAAAGTGTGGCCTCCTGCATCATTCACTTTTGGTGGGGGTGATAGACACAAGGAAAGGGGTTCTTCCTGACCAGGAGCCAGCACTTGATGACTCAGTGCTTGCATTTTTTGAAACTTCAGAAGAGGAGGGCATATTAGCTGGAGTCTGTTTCGGCAATGTAAGCCAAAACCAGTTCCTGATGCTCCGGTGGTTAACCTACTCGCAGAAAAGGTAGCATTCCAGGCGTTCTGGAGCCAGACCATGACGCAGGCTCAACACCTTCTGCCTTAGCTGCTATTGTGCTTTTCCACTACCAGCAGATGCACCACCACCATCAGTACCAGCTGGCCCCCCCACGCACACGTCCATGGCCTCTTCCACCATACTTCCAAATTTTGGAGAAAATGTACCCAAAATAACATCAGATATATGGTACTGTATCAGAAGCATACAGCTGTATACAGTCAAAGGATAATTGTAAATCTCCGTATATATTTCATGAGTCACACAGAGACGCTCACAGGCTCAGTATGGATTAGACAAGAATATAAAAAGTAGAAAAAGGGTACAGTATCATCAGATAGAAGGTATATATAGTATAGTTTAAACATTCTAAATCTCCGTATATATTTCAGGAGGCAGACACAGACGCTCTCAGGCTCAGTATGGATTACAACACAATATAAAAAGCGTTAAAACGGTAATGGATCTGAAGTGTACAGCTGTATACAGTGTAGGGGTCATTGTCAATCTCAGTATTTATTTCCAGAGTCTGAAACAGACTCTCACTTGGTCAGTTTGGATTAGACCAGAATATAAAAAGCAGTTAATGGGTAATGTATCACAAGCGTAGAGCTGAGGTAATTTTTAAATCTACATATAAATTGCAGGAGTAACCCACAGACTCTCACACGCTCAGGATGGATCACACCACAATATAAAACGAAGATCCGCAAGAAATAATCACACATGTGGGCCAATGTTCGAGGTGTCAATGATACACTTAGAGTGGTGGGTGGAGGAGGACTTTCTGTCAGAAAGGGTACAGTATCGCCAGATACCAGGTATATATAGCATAGTTTAAACATTAAAAATGTACGTCTATATATCAGGAGTAGTGTTGAGCCACCCCGCTCGTGTTCGAGTTCGGTTCGTCGAACAGGAGGCAAGTTTGTCGAATGTTCGTCGAACGTTCGACGAACACAGTCGAACCCCATTGAAAACAATGGCAGGCAAACACAAACATATACAAACACATAGAAAACACATACAAAACACCTTAAAAGGTGTCCCAAAGCAGACAAAATGCTCAGAAGACACAAATAACATATGGAAAAGGGCAACTACATATAGAAAAGAGGTGGAGGAGTAAAAGGAGGAGGAGGAGACACAGATATAGGCATGCCATGCCCTTATAAAGTCAAGAAAGGCTGGAATAAAAATCTAAAATACAAAAAAAATTCTAAAATTGAAGACGATCATATACCGTCGGACTTCCCACCATAAATTATGCCAACTGCCAATCGGGCGGCGTTATTCCCACGACCCTCCGAACAGTGTCCATGAAGGCAAAGTGTTTGGTTTCCGGGGGCAGTATGGTTGCAAAGCTGAACCTTAAAGGAATGTCCAGAAGGGCACCACCACAAGGAGTGGAGCCTGCAGCTTAATTGGACTCCACACGGGCAACCTCAACCATGCCAGCCACGGAAAGGATGGACAGATTGCAATCTTTCTCGATTCTGTGGGTGGTGGTGCATGGCCGTTGTTAGTTGTGCTAGCGATTTGTCAGCTTAATTCCGTTAACGAACGAGACTCCGGCATGCCCCCGTGGTCCGCGTCCAGCTTACTAGAGGGACACGCGAGGCTCTGGCATGCGAGATTGAGCAATAACAGGTCTGTCATGCCCTTACATGACCGGGGCTGCACGTGCCCTACACTGAAAGGACCAGCGTGTGTCGCTTACAGGTGCGGATAACCCGCTGAACCCCGTTAGTGATGGGGATCTGGGATTCCAATTCTTCCCTGCGAATGAGGATTTCCCAGTAAGTGCAGGTCAACTGGAATTCCGGAATTAGGCCTAACTGGCATTCCAGAAAGAATGTGCAAAAATTAAGTGTCCAAACCACAGGTGTTGTAGCTTGCTTAACAGCTGGGCCCCTCTGCTGAGTAGCACAAAGTTCTTACATAAACAGGTGGCATAGCTAGGTTCACGGGTGGGCTCCTCTGCTGAGCAGTAGACACATTTACTAGGCCCAAAGTATTGACTGGGCTAAATGGAGTTAAAAAATGGTTCTTACATAAACAGGCGGCACAGCTTGGTTCAAGGGTGGGCTCCTCTGCTGAGTAGCAGACACAGTTACTAGGCCCAAAGTATTAACTGGGCTAAATGCAGTCAAAAACTGGTTCTTTCGTATACAGGCGGCATAGCTAGGTTCACGGGTGGGCTCCTCTGCTGAGTAGCAGACAGTGCTAAAAGGCCCAAAAGGATTTTCTGGACAAGATGCGGTAAAAAATTATTAGAAACACACATGGGTCTAGCTCCTTGACAGGTGTACTACACCGCTGGCTACCAGACACCGCTACCATGCCATGAAACTGTCTATTAACATTGAAAACCATTATTAATGTGAAAATAAAGTTACGCTTTTGGTGAATGAACCATTCTCGAACGGAACCTCGAACAGCCGAATTTTAAGCAAAGTGTTTGAGTTCAACGAACGGCTCGAACACCACCCAAAACAGCTCGAATTTGAACTTGGCAAACAGTTCGACTCGAACACCGCTCATCTCTAATCAGGAGGCAGACACAGACGGTCTCAGGCCCAGTATGGATTCGACAAGATTGTAGAAAGTTGAGAAAGGGTACAGTATCATCGGATACCAGGTATATATAGCATAGTTTACACATTAAAAATCTATGTGTATATATCAGGAGACAGACTCAGACGGTCTCAGGCCCAGTATGGATTCGACGAGATTGTAGAAAGCTGAGAAAGGGTACAGTATCACTGGATAACAGGTATATATAGCATAGTTTAAACATGAAAAATCTCTATGTATATTTCCGGAGTCCAACAAAGACACTCACAGCATCAGTATGGATTAGTCAAGAATCTAAAAAGTAGAAAAAGGGTAATGTATTCAAAGCGTACACCAGTATACACTGTTGGGGTATTTTTAAATCTTCATACGTATTTCAGTCTCAGTAAGACAGTCCAGACTCTCCACAAGAGGAAACAAGATGGATACAAGTACAGACGGAATGTCGAGTGACTGCAGAAATTTTGGAATTACTAATCACGGGAAAAACTCCCGGGAGAATTCTCAGAGGCGATGCTGACCCTCAATTACTTTGTCTGTGGAGACAGCGAAAATAGTACTTTGTGAAGAAAGGGTTGCTGTATCGCAGTACCGTGGATCCCATCAACGTTACTCATCTCCATCAAATTGTGATCACAGGGAAAGATGTAGACATGGTTCTCACTGCCTATCATGATCTGTCAGGTAACTTTGAAGTGTAAAAGACAGAAGCCACAGGCCATAGTCGATTCTATTGGATTGGCATGAGAGGACACATTTAAAAATGTGGGCAGGAATGTCACACGTCTGTGAGTAGGAAAACTGTGAAAGCTGATGATAAACCACCACTGCATCTCATTGTGAGTCAACGTCCATAACAAATGGAAGCCATTGATCATCTGAAGATAGAACCCAGCAGGACTGGGCATAGCTACGTCTTAACCATCATCTATCAGTTCACCAAATTTGTAGTGGCAGTCCCAGTGAAGGATTTAACAGCCCAGACTACACAGCAGTGGAGCAGGAAGAGGTAAGTATTGCAAGTGCTGTAGCCCTGAGCAAGCAGGGGGGCCCACTCGTGGGTGGCGGTACAGGCACAGGGCCCCTCATAGTACGTGTGCACCCCCACCGTCAGAGACACTTGATTGTACTATGAGGGACCCTGTGCCAGTGCTGTAGCCCAAGAGTCGGCACACCCACCTGTCCAGGGCAGTGGCACTCGCATGGGTGCATGTGCCAGGTGGTGACCCCGGCCCTGGGGAAGGAGGCAGCCAAGTTAGGGAGGTTGAAAAAATGGCATATGTTGATGTTGGACATTCAGCAGCTGCAAATGGAGGAATTGGAGAAGTCCGAGGAAGAGGAGGACAAAAGCGAGCCATTTTTCTGGCAACCTATGTGTCAGCAGGGGAAGGTGGGACAAAATCCTTTGAAACCCATGCATGGTTCATTTTAATGAAGGTTAGATCATCAACATTTTGGGTCAACAGACGGGTCCTTTTTTCTGTCAGGATTGATCCAGCAGCACTGAAGACTCTTTCGGATAGCACAATAGCAGCAGGGTAAGCGAGCTCCTGTATGGCATATTGTGCCAATTCAGGCCAGTTGTCCAGTTTACAGGCCCAATAGTCAAAGGGGAATGACTTGTGAGGGAGAACATCGATATGGGAGGAGAAGTAGTTTGTAACCATAGTTGACAACTGCTGTCTCCTGTCACTTTCAATCGATGCAGTATTACCAGTCGTGTGAGCGGTACTTGAAAAATCAGTCCACAACATGGTCATGAAACCCCTTTCTCCAACGCCACTTCGGATGTGTGCACCACGAACACCTCTTCCATGTTGCCCCCTACGGCTCGCATGAGAACCATCACCGCTGCAGTGTGCTGAGAATGCCTCAAACAAACGGTTTACCAGAGTTGCTTGTTTGTTAGCCAATATTAGCTCTAGGTTCTCCTGTGGCATGATGTTTTGGAATTTGCCTTTATAGCGTGGATTCAGGATGCTGGCCAACCCATAGTCGTCATCGTTCATCATTTTGGCAATGCGGGGGTCCCTTTTTAGGATCCGCAAGGCATAATCACACATGTGGGCCAATGTTCCAAGTGTCAATGATGCACTGCGAGTGCTGGGTGGAGGAGCACTTTCTGGCAAATCCACATCCCTCCAGTCACGCACAAACCCTGTACCTGACCTTGCCATGCCAACATTTTCTCTTTCTCCCTGAGAAGCATCCTCCTCCCCTAAATAATCATCCCCATTATCCTCCTCTTCCTCTTCTTCCTCCACCTCGTCCAGGAGAGCTCCCTGAGCAGACAATGGCTGACTGTCATCAAGGCTTTCCTCCTCCTCTTGCTCTTCCTCCTCGGCTGCAGACGCCTGCTCCTTAATGTGCGTCAAAGTTTGCATGAGCAGACGCATAAGTGGGATGCTCATGCTTATGATGGCGTTGACAGCGCTTACCAGCGGTGTGCATCCCTCAAAACACTGAAGGACTTCACAGACCACTGCACACCAGACAACTCCATGTCTGCCCTCAAACTGCCTGCCCGTGTATCCTCAGACAAATGCATTACAGCCTGCCTCTGTTCACACAGCCTCTCAACCATGTGCAGGGTGGAGTTCCACCTTGTTGCAACGTCGATAATTAGGCAGTGCTTGGGAAGGTGGAACAATCGCTGCAGCTTCGGCATACGACTGGAGTGTACGGGCGACCGGCGGATGTGCGAGCACAGTCTTCGAACCTTCTGGAGCAGCCCTGTTAACCAGTTAATTATTGAGGAAACACTGCACCACCAGGTTCAAGGTGTGAGCCAAGCAAGGTACAGTGGGGAAAAAAAGTATTTAGTCAGTCAGCAATAGTGCAAGTTCCACCACTTAAAAAGATGAGAGGCGTCTGTAATTTACATCATAGGTAGACCTCAACTATGGGAGACAAACTGAGAAAAAAAAATCCAGAAAATCACATTGTCTGTTTTTTTTTTCATTTTATTTGCATATTATGGTGGAAAATAAGTATTTGGTCAGAAACAAAATTTCATCTCAATACTTTGTGATATATCCTTTGTTGGCAATGACAGAGGTCAAACGTTTTCTGTAAGTCTTCACAAGGTTGCCACACACTGTTGTTGGTATGTTGGCCCATTCCTCCATGCAGATCTCCTCTAGAGCAGTGATGTTTTTGGCTTTTCGCTTGGCAACGAGGACTTTCAACTCCCTCCAAAGGTTTTCTATAGGGTTGAGATCTGGAGACTGGCTAGGTCACTCCAGGACCTTGAAATGCTTCTTACGAAGCCACTCCTTCGTTGCCCTGGCGGTGTGCTTTGGATCATTGTCATGTTGAAAGACCCAGCCACGTTTCATCTTCAATGCCCTTGCTGATGGAAGGAGGTTTGCACTCAAAATCTCACGATACATGGCCCCATTCATTCTTTCATGTACCCGGATCAGTCGTCCTGGCCCCTTTGCAGAGAAACAGCCCCAAAGCATGATGTTTCCACCACCATGCTTTACAGTAGGTATGGTGTTTGATGGATGCAACTCAGTATTCTTTTTCCTCCAAACACGACAAGTTGTGTTTCTACCAAACAGTTCCAGTTTGGTTTCATCAGACCATAGGACATTCTCCCAAAACTCCTCTGGATCATCCAAATGCTCTCTAGCAAACTTCAGACGGGCCCGGACATGTACAGGCTTAAGCAGTGGGACACGTCTGGCACTGCAGGATCTGAGTCCATGGTGGTGTAGTGTGTTACTTATGGTAGGCCTTGTTACATTGGTCCCAGCTCTCTGCAGTTCATTCACTAGGTCCCCCCGCGTGGTTCTGGGATTTTTGCTCACCGTTCTTGTGATCATTCTGACCCCACGGGGTGGGATTTTGCGTGGAGCACCATATCGAGGGAGATTATCAGTGGTCTTGTATGTCTTCCATTTTCTAATTATTGCTCCCACAGTTGATTTCTTCACTCCAAGCTGGTTGGCTATTGCAGATTCAGTCTTCCCAGCCTGGTGCAGGGCTACAATTTTGTTTCTGGTGTCCTTTGACAGCTCTTTGGTCTTCACCATAGTGGAGTTTGGAGTCAGACTGTTTGAGGGTGTGCACAGGTGTCTTTTTATACTGATAACAAGTTTAAACAGGTGCCATTACTACAAGTAATGAGTGGAGGAAAGAGGAGACTCTTAAAGAAGAAGTTACAGGTCTGTGAGAGCCAGAAATCTTGATTGCTTGTTTCTGACCAAATACTTATTTTCCACCATAATATGCAAATAAAATGAAAAAAAAAACAGACAATGTGATTTTCTGGATTTTTTTTTCTCAGTTTGTCTCCCATAGTTGAGGTCTACCTATGATGTAAATTACAGACGCCTCTCATCTTTTTAAGTGGTGGAACTTGCACTATTGCTGACTGACTAAATACTTTTTTTCCCCACTGTATGTGTCTGAGTTTTGAAAGGGCTATGGCTGCCACAAAATTCCGGCCGTTATCTCTAACTACCTTGCCTGCCTTAAGATGTAGTCTGCCCAGCCATGACTCAGTTTGTCGCTGCAAGTAGTCGGCCAGTACCTCCGCGGTGTGTCTGTTGTCGCCCCAAACACATCATCTTCCAACACAGCCTGCTGACGCTTACAACTAGCTGTTCGATAGTGGGACACCTCGTGTGCAACACTGGCAGCTGCGGATGGAGTGCTCGTGTGACTGCGCTTTGTGGACGAGCTTTCGCTTCTGGAGGAGGAGGAGGGTCGAACGCCTACAGCCAACTGTTTCCTATACCATGGGCTAGGCAGCACTGTCCCACTGCCACTGTCCCCTGTGGACCCCGCATCCACCACATTAACCCCGTGCACAGTGATGGACACGTAACGGCCCTGGCCATGCCTACTGGACCATGCATCAGATGTGAGGTGCACCTTTCCACTCACTGATTGCTTGAGTGCATGGACAATGCGGTCTTTCACATGCAGGTGGAGGCCTGGGATGGCTATTCGAGAAAAGAAGTCCGTCTGGGTAGGTCATAACGTGGTACTGCGTAGGCCATGAGCTCGCGGAAAGCTTTGCTTTCAACCAACCGGTAGGGCATCATCTCTAACGAGATTAGTTTGGCAATGTGGGCGTTCAAACACAGTGTACGCGGATGAGAGGATGAGTACTTTCTTGTCCTTCTCAGAGTCAGAGCCTCCCCTGTCACTGCGCACAAACTGTTGTGTTGTACAGTGACAATTGCTACCAGCAGAAGCATTTTTTTTGTTCTTCTTCCCTGCCTAACGCTCTCTCTTATTCAGAATCAGCAGCAGCAACCTCTCCCTATGCTAAGATCGGCAGAAGTAAGATGGCGATCGGCGTGCACGTCCTTTTATAGCCCCTGTGATGCCACACAAAGCAAGCCAATCATTTGCTTGCCCTTCTCAAAGATGGTGGTGACCGCTGCCCATCTCATCGCGTTGACCACAGTGTGCCTCCTCCATCATTGGCTGAAAAATGGCACTGTAAGCATCATTTGAAACGCGACTTTGGCGCTCTGGTCGCCGACCTCATGGCCGACCTCACGCTATGGACTTTAGCGAAAGTCGGCGACTTATGAATTTGACCGACCCGTTTTGCTCAACTCTACTGAAGACTCTTTCAAATAACACACTAGCAAGCAGGGCAAGCGAGCTCCTGTAAGGCACATTGTGCCAATTCAGGCCAGGTGTCCAGTTTAGAGGCCCAATAGTCAAAGGGGAATGACCTGTGAGAGAGAACATCGATATGGGAGGAGAAGTAGTTTGTAACCATAGTTGACAACTGCTGTCTCCTGTCACTTTTAATCGATGTAGTATTACCAGTCGTGTGAGCGGTACTTGGGGAATCAGTCCACAACATGGTCATGAAACCCCTGTCTCCAACGCCACTTCGGATGTGTGCACCACAAACACCTCTTCCATTGTGTCCACTACGGCTCGTGGGAGAACCAGCACCGCTGCTGTGTGCTGGGAAATCCTCCAACAAACGGTTTACCAGAGTTGCTTGTTTGTTAGTCAATATTATCTCTAGGTTTTCCTGTGGCATGATGTTGTGTAATTTGCCTTTGTAGCGTGGATCGAGGATGCTGGCCAGCCAGTAGTCATCATCCTTCATCATTTTGGCAATGCGGGGGTCCCTTTTTAGGATCCGCAAGGCATAATCGCACATGTGGGCCAATGTTCCAGGTGTCAATAATGCACTGCCACTGCTGGGTGGAGGAGCACTTTCTGGCAAATGCACATCTTTACAGTCATGCACAAACCCTGTACCTGACCTTGGAAAGCCAACATTTTCTCTTGCCCCCTGAGAAGCATCCTCCTGACCAAAATAATCATCCCCCTCATCCTCCTCCTCCTCCTCTTCCTCTTCTTCCTCCACCTCATCCAGGACAGTTCCCTGACCAGACAATGGCTGACTGTCAGCAAGGCTTCCCTTCTCCTCCTCCTCCTCCTGTTCCTCCTCCGCTGCAGACGCCTGATCCTTAATGTGCATCAAACTTTACATGAGCAGATGCATAAGTGGGATGCTCATGCTTATGATGGTGTCGTCTGCGCTTACCAGCCGTGTGCATTCCTCAAAACACTGAAGGACTTTACAGAGGTCTTTCAGCTTTGACCACTGCACACCCGACAATTCTATGTCTTCCCTCAAACTGCCTGCCCGTGTATACTCCCACAAATGCATTACAGCCTGCCTCTGTTCGCACAGCCTCTCAACCATGTGCAGGGTGGAGTTCCACCTTGTTGCAACGTCTATGATTAGGCGGTGCTTGGGGAGGTGGAGCAATCGCTGCAGCTTCTGCACTCGACAGGAGTGTACGGCCGAGCGACGGATGTGCGAGCACAGTCTTCGCACCTTATGGAGCAGGGATGTTAACTCCGGATAATTATTAAGGAAGCACTGCACCACCAGGTTCAAAGTGTGAGCCAGGCAAGGTATGTGTGTGTTTTGCAAGGGCTATGGCTGCCACAAAATTACGACCATTATCACTGACTACCTTGCCTGGCTCAAGATGTAGACTGCCCAGCCATGACTCAGTTTGTCGCTGCAAGTAGTCGGCCAGTACCTCTGCGTTGTGTCTGTTCATCATCTTTAACACAGCCTGCTGACACTTACCACTAGCTGTTCGATAGTGGGACACCTCATGTGCAACACTGCCAGCTGCGGATGGAGTGCTCGTGCGACTGGACGAGCTTTTGCTTATGGAGGAGTAGGAGGGTCAAAAGCCTACAGCCAACTGTTTCCTATACCATGGGCTAGGCAGCACAGTTCCACCACCGCTGTCCCCTGTGGAGCCTGCATCCACCACATTAACCCAGTGCGCAGTGATGGACATGTAACGGCCCTGGCCATGCCTACTGGACCATGTATCTGTTGTGAGGTGCAGCTTTCCACTCACTGATTGCTTGAGTGCATGGACAATGCGGTCTTTCACATGCAGGTGGAGGGCTGGGATGGCTTTTTGAGAAAAGAAGTGCCTACTGGGTAAGTCATAGCTTGGGACTGCATTGGCCATGAGCTCGTGGAAAGCTTCGCTTTCAACCAAACGGTAGGGCATCATCTCTAAAGAGATTAGTTTGGCAATGTAGGCGTTCAAACACAGTGTACGCGGATGAGAGGATGAGTACTTTCTTGTCCTACTCAGAGTGTCCGGTAGGGTGAGCTGGACTGGAGAGCTGCATATGGGGGAACTAGCGGTGGACCGGACGGAGTGAGAGGGGGTTGGTTATGGTATTGGTGGTGATGGCCTAGATTCTGTGTTGTGTTGCAAAACCATTGTGATTCCCTGAGTGCTTTGGCCTTGCAACGATGCCTCAACATTTAGTGCTGATGCTGTGCTTAACGGTGACGGTGGTCTTACAGTGGGGGAAGCGATGGAGCGTTGCTGGCTACCTTCATTCGGAGCAGGTGCACATGTGCTACCTGAGGTTTTGTAGTCTGTCCACGCTTGCAAGTGCATGTTGGTTAAATGTCTAAGCATGCAACTGGTATTCAAATTTCTGAGTTGTTTACCTCGGCTAAAGGTCCTTCCGCTCTTCTTACAGGTAACCTTTGCCTCATCAGTAGGATTTTGGACAAAGAAGTGCCACACTGCACTCTTCCTACTATGGTATACATTTTCTGGCCTTGCATGCTGTACTAAGTTGACCATCTGGCCAAGCTGTCCTGCAACTCTTTTAGTTTTTGGTCCACGTTTTTGGACAGCTACGGGCCTGCCAGATAACCGCTGCTGCGATGTCAATGTCTGCTGTGGATCCTTCTCCTTATCTGAACTATTGCCAGCGCCACCCTCCTCCCCTAATGGATGCCAATCCGAGTCAAGAACTGGGTCATCCATCACCTCTTCAAAGTCATCTGCACCTTCCTCTGTGTCACCGTGTAAGGTGGTATAGTATGCGGGAAGGGGCACCTGAGTTTCATCAGGGTCAGATTCTGGCTCAGTAGACTGCGAGGGCAATGTAGTAATCTGTGTCAATGTACCAGCAGAATCATCTAGCAGTGGCTGTGCATCAGTGCACTCCATGTCAGATTCATCTTGGACTGGGGAATTCAGGATTTGACTGGATAACCCAGGCATGGTATGTGAAAAGCGCTCCATAGAGTAATCTGAAGTGTGGGCTGCCGCATCCTTAACTTTTGGTGTGGGTGAAGGACACAAGGAAAGATGTTTTTCCTGACCAGAACCCTGCACTGATGACTCCGTGCTTGCAGGTTTCGAACGTTCAGAAGAGGAGGCAATAGAGCTGGTGGCTGTTTCGGCAATGTACGCCAAAACCTGTTCCTGATGCTCTGATTTTAAAAGCAGTTTTCCTCCTCCAAAAAAAGGGAACCTTACAGGCCTTCTTGGGCCAGACAATGATGCAGGCTCTACACCTCCTGCCTTAGCTGCTATTGTGCTTTTGCCAGAACCAGCTGATGCACCACCACCATCAGTACCAGCTGCGCCCCCCTGCCCACATCCGTGGCCTCTTCCTTCCTCATGTTTGGGAAAATGTACCAAAAATACCAGCAGAGAGATGGTACTGTATGAGGAGCGTCCAGCTGTGCAAGGTGTATTAAAAAAATTAAATCTACGTATATATTTTGCTAGTCACAGACGCTCTCCCAGTATGTATTTGACCGTAATCCAACAAGCAGATATAAGGTACTGTATCAGAAGTGTACAGCTGTATACGTTTTTGTGTAACTAACAATCTCCATATATGTATTTACGGAGTGTCACACACACACGCTGACTCTGTATAGATGTGACCGTAATGCAAACGGCAGATATATAATACTGTTTGAGAATCGGACAGCTCTATACGGTGTCTGTATGGAAAATTGTAAATCTCCATCTATTTTTATACAGAGTGACACACGCTGTCTCTGTATAGTTTTGACCGTTATCAAACAGCAGATTTACGCTTTGAAAAGCGGACAGCTCTATACGGTGTAGGTCTGGAAAAATGGAAAATCTCTTTTTTTTTCCAGAGTCACACACAGATAGCTTGTATTTGTCTGTGATACCAGCCGGTACACGGTAATGTATGAGGAGCGTACACCGCTATACGGTGTGTGAAAAAATGAACGCTCGGAAATTGACCAGAACAAAATAATAAAAGTTGGAGTACAGCTATCAGGTAGCCTTAAAAGGCAGCCTAATCACCACCAGCGCTGCTGCACACAACAAAAATCCTCCCCTTTCACTGCACACTAACTGTACAGTAAAAAGCGCTATCAGCAGAAGCAATTTTTTTTTCTTCTTCCCTGCCTAACGCTCTCCCTATTCAGAATCAGCAGCAGCACCTCTCCCTATTCTAAGATCGGCAGAAGTAAGATGGCGGTTGGCAGTCGCGGCCTTTTATAGCCACTGTGACATCACTTCAATGACCTTCTCTAAGATGGTGGTGGCCGCTGCCCATGTCATCGCGTTGCCCACAGTGTGCGTCATCCATCATTGGCTGAGAAAAGGCGCTGGAAGCATCATTTGAAATGCGACTTTGACGCTCAGGTCGGCGACCTCATGGCCGACCTCACGCAATGGTCGGGTTTTGATCAGCGAAACTCGACTTTAGCTAAAGTCGGCGACTTTTGAATTTGACCGACCCGTTTCACTCAACTCTAATTAGAACATATAATAACTAGTGATCGGCGAATATACTCATTACTCGAGATTTCCCAAGCATGCTCGGGTGATCTCTGAGTATTTGTATGTGCTCAGAGATTTAGTTTGTGCGTAGCTGCATGATTTGCTGCTGCTAGACAGCCTGAATACATGTGGAGATTGCCTGTTTGTTAGGAAATCCCCACATGTATTCAGGCTGTCAAGCAGCTGCATATCATGCAGCTACAGTATGGTGACAGAAACTAAATCTCCGAACACATCCAAATACTCGGAGATCAACCGAGCATGCTCTGGAAATCTCCAGTAACGAGTATACTTACTCATCACTAACAACAACAAATATAATCATTTAAAACTGACTCCTGATGTAAGTTATGTATTATGAAATCTCTAAGCTTGGTTAGATCTGAATTCACACAATTTGTGCCACTTACTGTGACCATAATTCAGAATAATCTAGAAACATGACCTTTGCGTAACTTTTTTCCTCTATTTTTAGTCAAGTTAATATAAAGTAGAGATGACAGTCATATCAAATTCCTATTACATGATTTCATTTAAGTGATCCACACGGAGATCATGAACAAAGTAACCATTTCACTCTGGTTTGCAAGAAGATTGTCAAAAAGTTTTGTGCAAATTTTGGATGGTCTGTTCATATGCAACTTCTGTATTCTTTTCCTAATGGACAAGGAAATTGGTCTTACATCTAGGTAAATGTTTTTACACCATTATAAAAACTATTATAAAAAACCATGCACTCTTCCCACCTTGATCCCCACCTATATATTCAGCAAACAGGATTGATTGTAATAGTTGTTCCAAGCCATTGTGAGCAAAAACAAATAGATCCCCTATTCTGGAAGGTAGTATTTTGGGATTACAGTTTCCACATGCTGAGTGCTTGTACCTATTTACTGTATTTAACAAAACAAGGACCAATGTAATAATAGTATTTCCAATTCTGATATTGTATTGTACAGTATATCCATACAGATACGAGTGCTAAACGCCTATGGAGGAAAACTCACACACCAGAAAACTTCATCCACTACTTATTTTAAGATCTTATAACTCTGCCCTTCACCTCGCCAACAAGACCTACTTCATCACCCAGATCTCCTCACTATCTAACAACCCCAAAAAACTTTGACACCTTTCACTCCCTTCTCAGTCCGAAAACACAGGCCCCTATAACAGACATTTGGGCTGATGACCTGGCCTCCCACTTTACAGAGAAAATAGAGAATATCTGTCAGGAAATTCACTCCCAGCCATCAAGTGCTGTGACTCCCATCCTTCCCTGCATTTCCCCTGGCTCACACTCCACATTTGATCCCATCACAGAAGAAGTCTCCAGGATCCTCTCTTCTTCTAGTCCTACGACATGCACTACTGACCTCCTTCCTTCACATCTCCAGTCTCTCTCTCCAGTCGTCACTACTCACCTAACTAAAATAATCTTCAATCTCTCCCTCTCCTCTGGTATTTTCCCTCCTCCTTCAAACACTATAATTACTCCATTATTAAAAAAAAACATCTTTTGATCCATCCTGCACAAATAAGTACAGACCAGTATCCAATCTCCCCTTCATCTCTAAACACTTGCCTGGTTTACTCCCACCTTACCCGTTACCTCTCCACTCACTCTCTCCTAGATCCATCACAGTTCGGCTTCTTCCCCTTTCATTCTACAGAAACTGCACTCATCAAAGTTACCAACGGCCTTCTGACAGCAAAACGTAATTGTCACCACTCTCTACTCATTCTTCTCGACCTCTTTGCAGCTTTTGACACTGTTGACCACCATCTCCTACATTTTATGCTCCAATCAATAGGCATAAAGGAATTCTGCGCTCTCCTGTTTCTCTTCCTATGTTTCTGACCGCTCCTTCATTTTATCATTTGCTGGCTCAACTACTCCTCTTTCTCTCACTATTGAGGTTCATCAGGGTTCAGTCCTTGGCCCTCTTCTCTCTCTACACGGACCAAATTGGACAGATCATCAGCAAATTTGGCTTTAAGTACCATCTCTATGCTGATGATACAACTATACACGTTATCCCCTGACCTTACCCCCGCTGTACGACAGTACACCAGTGACTCTCTCCACAGTTTCCAACATTATGTCTGCTTTCTATCTGAAACTCAACCTTTCCAAAACTGAACCACTTCTGCTCCCACCATCTACTGACCTCCCTAAAGCTGTGTGTGTAGCACCACAATAACACCCAACAGCAGGCGCGCTGTCTAGGTGCTATGTTTGATACCAATCTTTCCTTCACTTCCCATATACAATCTCTTGCCCACTCTTGCCGCTTATACCTAAAGAACATCTGCCCTTTTCTCACCATGGAAACAACAAAAACCCTCACTCTTGCCCTGATCCACACCTGCCGGACTACTGCAATGCTTTATTAATTGGTCTACCCCTCACTCGACTTTCCCCTCTCCAATCCATCCTTAATTCAGCAACCAGGGTAGTTTTTCTGGCTAATCGGTACCCGAACGCCTCTGCTCTGTGCCAGTCATTGCACTGGCTGCCCATACATTATAGGATCCACTTTAAACTGCTTATTGTCACCCTCAAAGCTCTACATAGTGCGGCATCCCCTTACATTTCCTCCCTCATTTCTGTTTATTGACCTAACCACTTGTTATGCTCTGCAAGCGACTTTGACTAACATCCGCACTGTTATGTACCTCCTACTACTGGCTCCAAGACTTCTCACGTGTTGCACCAATCCTCTGGAATGCTCTACCCCAAGAAATCAGGACTAATCACAACTTATACAGTTTTAGGCTCTCCTAAAAACATATCTGTTTAAAACGGCCTATCATGTTCCTTAAAACTCCACTGCACCCAAAAACACCACACATACTGGCTGGTGACAACATCATGCAGTGTTTATTTATTCCCATTCCCTCAAGATGGCTAGACCATCATTGCAAATAAGCAACTGTACTTTGTGTCCCCCCATCTCATTGTAGGTTGCAAGCTCTTACGGGCAGGGTCATCATTATCTTTACTTTAAATACTATATTATCTTTAGCATTGTTACTTATGACTTGTATATGAACTGTTGAATTGTAAAGCGCTGCAGATATTTTGGTGCTATATAAATAAAGATATAATAATAATAATAATATTATTTTTATATATATATATATTGTGATGCAGCAGTGTCCACACTGTGCAGGAATGAGGCAGTGACCCAAGCAAAAAATGGCTAAGTATGGAATGGACCAAAATGGCTGAGTATGGAATTGACAAGGCAACTGTTAGGTGGATTCATAACTGGCTTAGTGATCGGAGCCAAAGAGTGGTCGTAAATGGCTGCACATCCAGTTGGAAGAATGTCTCAAGTGGGGTACCACAGGGCTCTGTCCTGGGCCCTGTATTGTTCAACAACTTTATCAACGATTTAGATGAAGGAATTGAGGGTAAACTGATTAAATTTGCTCATGACACAAAGCTAGGAGGGATAGCTAATACTAGAGAAGAGAGAGAGAGGATTCAAAAAGATTTAAATAAACTGGAGAAGTGGGCAGCAACTAACAGAATGGTTTTTAACAGGGAAAAATGCAAAGTACTACATATGGGCAATAAAAATGAAAAAAGCATATACAGAATGGGAGGAATTGGGCTAAGGCTGGTTTCACACTTGCGTTTTTTTGCGCTGCTTTTTAGCGCAGAAAAACGCATGCGTTTTTTCACCTATACTTTAACATGGGTGCGCATATGTGCGCATACATATGCGCACGTACGCGTTGTTTTTTTGCAGTGTGCGCTTGGGCGCACAAAATGCATTCTGTTGCATTTTTTGTGCGTCTGACTTGCCCCCAAAAAACGCATGCGCATGCAATGCATTTTTTTTTTACAGCAAAACACCCATTAAAGTCTATGGGTGCGCATTGTAATGCGCCCGTATGCGCAAAAAACGCATGCGTTTTTTTAAAAAAATGCACCAAAACCCGCAAAAAAAGCACACAAACGCATGATGCGTTTTTTTCATGCATTTGTGTGCGCAAAAAACGCAAGTCTGAAAGTAGCCTAAGCAACAGAACATGTGAAAAAGACTAATAGATCACCGACTAAATATGAGTCGACAGTGTGATGCAGCAGCAAAAAAGGCAAATGCAATTCTAGGATGTATTAACAGAAGCATACAGTCTAGATCACGTGAAGTCATTATTGCCCTCTACTTCTGTTTGGTCAGACCTCATCTGGAATACTGTGTCCAGTTTTGGGCGCCACATTTTAAAAACACATCAACAAACTGGAGCAAGTTCAGAAAAGAGCGACCAGAATGGTGACCGGTCTGCAAACCCTGTCTTATGAGGAAAGGTTGCAGGATTTGGGAATGTTTACCTTGCAGAAGAGAAGACTGAGAGGAGACTTAATAGCTGTCTACAAATATCTCAAGGGCTGTCACATTGTAGAAGGATCATCTTTATTCTCATTTGCACAAGGAAAGACTAGAAGCAATGGGATGAAACGGAATGGGAGGAGACACAGATTAGATATTAGAAAAAACTTTTTGCCAGTGTGATCAATGAGTGGAACAGGCTGCCACAAGAGCTGGTGAGTTCTCCTTCAATAGAAGTCTTCAAGCAGCGGCTGAACAGACATCGGTCTGGGATGATTTAGCGACTCCTGCTTTGAGCAGGGGGTTGGACCAGATGGCCTAGGAGGTCCCTTCCAACTCTACAATTCTATGATTCTATGAAAACAAAAATGTGCTTTATGTCCAAAGGGATCAAACTGAGGCAATACAAATTGATGGGGCACCACAGAGCGATCTGAAGGGGATCCTACCACAGCCTATAAAAACAGTAATCTCAGCAAAACCAAAAGAAAAGTATAGGCTGTAAAGAGGGGATCACCATAAGGTATGGAAATCACATATACATTTTATTGGACATATATGAACACACAAGAAACATTAAAAACATTAAAAAGGTCACACATGTGACACATATAGACAATACATAGGCTCATAATAAATCCTTTTACCCACGAGACTCAAATGCATATAATCTGTAAATACCCATATAAACAGCATACCATCAAAGGAAAAATTAATAATAAATCCACTGCCTAAGAATCTATCAGAGCAAAATCCACACAAATGTCCCTAATGAGTAAAGAAATGCCTTATTGGAATTAAAGGCATTCAGTTGACTTGCAATAAAAATTCCAAGTCATCAAAATGCAAATACTGATGCCTATATAAGAGCATAGCTTACCCTAAAATGGAAATCACATGATCCTGTTGTAGGTATTCTACTCGCTTAGCAGCAACAAAATCAGATCCGACACAGATTTTCCATCAAATCATAACAGTCCATGCTGTTTATTAGGCATCATAAACCATGACCAGCAGCATAAAGATCATATAAGCGGCATAGCGTCCATGACAGAGCTTCACTCTGTTAGCAATGTCCAATACGCTGGCTTTTCAGCCTCACAGTTATATCTCACCCCGTCAGGGTTCTCTCATGGCTGCTTCTCCATACTGCAGACATTCCTTCCCTCCAGGGAACTCTCAGGCACTTGCAGCCATTAAAACACAGCGTTCACATGCTCAGGAAGGTAGCCACACAAGACTTTCCAAACGGACAATCGGGTCCCTGCATTCACCTCATATGACCTACCCTGGCCACATTATATGGTCCATAGCCACGCCCACCGGGTCACATGACAATGACCTCATCACAGGTCCTTCAACCACTCACACTCTTTACAAGTGTTCTTTAAACACACCCCCTGGGTGGGTTTGTAGGTAACTGGCCCGCCCATCTCCCTAGTTACCTGGAGACTTCTCCCTGACACATTAAAGCAGCACCTCAGCAGTATCACTGCTGATCAACACACAAGTCTCCATCTCAAAGCCATCCACTTTGAGATACATAATGGCCATTCAGTATTCTGCCATTCATCCTTTCTCCTGGGACATCCACACAGCGCCCCCTAGCGGACACAGTGGTTACTACACCACATACCTCCCCCCTCTGTTCAAACTTGTGGGGTTGAACACACAACATTACACCAGGGTCTCGCGACCAGGCACTCACTACACCTTGCCCCACAGGTCGAGAGAACCGTCTCCATCTGTCATATGGCCTCGTTCCTAAGTTAGACCTCCCCCGCCTCCAGCGGTCAGAATATCTGTCATTTGCTTTGACCCTCCAGTCACGGTCTGTCTGCGTCGTCAGACACTGGTTAGTCACCATCCTTTCTCTATCTAGGCATCTTGTAAGAAATGGTACCCCACCACATCTAAGATTACTTTTCAGTGCATTAACTTCACAGTTCTTTGCATCTGCTGTCTCCGTAGCAACCTCCAGTTCAGACTGTAATCTACGGTGCAACGTATTGGCACGTTGAGCCTCTTTCTCTGCTTCTTCCACCTGGCGTTTCAACTGTTTCAGACGCACATCATTTCCCTCCGCCAGGCCTTTGTACTGCTCATAATTTCGCCTTTCATCATCCATTTGCCTTAGTACAACCTTCAGTTTTTTCTCCGTGCGACGTACTTGTTTGCTAGCAGATTGTCGCACTTTAATTTTTGCATCAAGCTGTTCCTCCTGTAGTGCAACCTTTGCTTCTAAGTCCTTATTCTGGCGAACTAATTGCTGACGGGCACTCTCATTCTTCTGAGCATTACTACGTTCTGTCTTCAGATCAGCATCCATCTGGTCAACCTCCTCTTTTCTTCCAAAGCCAGAGCACCTTCACCTCTGTTGTTGGCAATCACATCAGCCAGTTCATCTCTTTCCTGCTGTGCTTGTCTTTTAGCACACTCTGCAGCAGCAAGCTCCATCTGCAAACGAATCACCTCTGTTTCCATACTTTTCAGTTTCTTGTTGTCTTCACACTGTTACTCATTCAGGCCTGGCCGCTGTAAGTCTTCGTCCCACTTCTCCCGCAGAAGACCTCTTACAGTTTCTGTTAGTACTCCTACCTAGAGTTGAGTGAAACGGTTCGAACAATTTCAAAAGTCACCGACTTTTGGCAAAGTCGGGTTTCATGAAACGAAACCCGACCCTAGGATGAGGTCGGCCACGAGGTCGGCGACTTACGCGCCAAAGTCGCGTTTCAAAAGTTTGTTTAGCCCTCTATTTCAGCCAATCAGGATCCACGGACACTGTGGGCAACGTGATGACATAGGCAGGGGTCACCACCATCTTTCAGAAGGGCATGCAAGTGATTGGCTTGCTTTGGTGGGCGTCACAGGGGTTATAAAAGGGAGTGCACGCCGACCACCATCTTACTTCTGCCGTTCTTAGCATAGGGAGAGGTTGCTGATTCTGTAGGGAGAGCGTTAGGCAGGGAAGAAGACAAAAAAACTGCTTCTGCTGCTAGCGATTTTGCCTGTGCAACACACCAGTCACTGTGTGTGCAGTGTAAGGGGAGGCTATATTGTGGTGGATCAGCGGTGTTGGTTGTTAGGCTGCCTTCTAAGGCTTCCTGACAGCTGCATTGCTGTTTCCCCACTGTTCTGCAAACTGCTTTTTTAAAAGCAATCCCAATTTTTTTTTGTCCTGCTAAGGTACTGAGCGTGCATTTATTCACACCATACAGCGGTGTACGCTCCTCACACAGTACCGTGTAACGGCTGTTATCACAGCCACAGTGAAGCTATCTGTGTGTCACTGTGGAGGACTTGTTCCGTTCTTACAGACCTACACTCTAGGGAGATTCCTATTCTGCCCAATTCTACAATTCACTTTTTTCACACCTGTGCCATCGAGCCTGTGACATAGCGCTCTGATATTCAGTGGGCCTCACACAATCCAAAAGTGTCCAGTGTCCACAAGTGTCTGCAGAAATTCAAAATCTCCCTTATCCTGTAGTCACTTTTTTCACACCTGCTGCATCGAGCCTGTGACATAGCGCTGTGATATTCATTGGGCCTCACATAATCCAAGTGTCCAGTGTCTGCAGAAATTTAAAATCTCCCTTATCCTGTAGTCACTTTTTTCACACCTGCTGCATCGAGCATGTGACATAGCGCTCTGATATTCATTGGGCCTCACACAATCCAAAAGTGTCCAGTGTCTGCAGAAATTCAAAATCTCCCTTATCCTGTAGTCACTTTTTTCACACCTGCTGCATCGAGCCTGTGACATAGCGCTCTGATATTCATTGGGCCTCACACAATCCAAAAGTGTCCAGTGTCCACAAGTGTCTGCAGAAATTCAAAATCTCCCTTATCCTGTAGTCACTTTTTTCACACCTGTGCCATCGAGCCTGTGACATAGCGCTGTGATATTCAGTGGGCCTCACACAATCCAAGTGTCCAGTGTCCACAAGTGTCTGCAGAAATTCAAAATCTCCCTTATCACTGTAGTCACTTTTTTCACACCTGTGCCATCGAGCCTGTGACATAGCACTGTGATATTCAGTGGGCCTCACACAATCCAAGTGTCCAGTGTCCACAAGTGTCTGCAGAAATTCAAAATCTCCCTTATCCTGTAGTCACTTTTTTCACACCTGCTGCATCGAGCCTGTGACATAGCGCTGTGATATTCAGTGGGCCTCACACAATCCAAGTGTCCAGTGTCCACAAGTGTCTGCAGAAATTCAAAATCTCCCTTATCCTGTAGTCACTTTTTTCACACCTGCTGCATCGAGCCTGTGACATAGCGCTGTGATATTCAGTGGGCCTCACACAATCCAAGTGTCCAGTGTCCACAAGTGTCTGCAGAAATTCAAAATCTCCCTTATCCTGTAGTCACTTTTTTCACACCTGCTGAATCGAGCCTGTGACATAGCGCTGTGATATTCAGTGGGCCTCACACAATCCAAGTGTCCAGTGTCCACAAGTGTCTGCAGAAATTCAAAATCTCCCTTATCCTGTAGTCACTTTTTTCACACCTGCTGCATCGAGCCTGTGACATAGCGCTGTGATATTCAGTGGGCCTCACACAATCCAAGTGTCCAGTGTCCACAAGTGTCTGCAGAAATTCAAAATCTCCCTTATCCTGTAGTCACTTTTTTCACACCTGCTGCACCAAGCCTGTGACATAGCGCTGTGATATTCAGTGGGCCTCACACAATCCAAAAGTGTCCAGTGTCCACTAGTGTGTGCAGAAAATCTAAATCTCCCCTGTCCTATAGACACCTTGTACCTTGTTTAACATTACTATATAGTTTGTTGGATTTTGTCTACATTTCTACCAAAAATGAGGAAGGCTGGTGGAAGAGGCCGTGGAATTGGGCGGGGGTTGGCAGCTGGTAATGATGGTATTGGTGGTGGATCTGATGGTAGTGGCAAAAGCAAAATAGGACCGAATGCAGGAGGTGTTGAGCCTGCATCATCGTCTGGCTCCATAAGGCTTCGAAGGCTTAGTTTTCTAGGAGTTGGCAAACCGCTTTTAACGCCAGAGCATCAGGAAAAAGTTTTGTCTTACATTGCTGACTCAGCCTCCAGCTCTATCGCCTCCTCTTCTGAAGTTGTAAAAAGTAAAAGCACTGAGTCGTCATTGGAGGCTCATGTTCATGAACCACACCTTTCCTTGTGTCCTTCACCACAACCAAGATTGAAGGATGACGCAGGCCATACTACTGATTACTCCATGGAGCTGTTTTCACATACCATGCCTGGATTATCAAGTGAAATGGTGAATTACCCAGGCCAAGATGAATCTGACATGGAGTGCACTGATGCACAGCCGCTGATAGATGATTCTGCTGGAACATTCACTCAGAGCACTACATTGTCCTCGCAGTGTACAGAGCCAGATTCTGACCCTGATGAGACTCAGGTGCCCCTTCCCGCACACTATACCACCATACACGGTGACACAGAGGAAGGTGCACATGACATTGAAGAGGAGGTGATGGATGACCCAGTTGTTGACCCAGATTGGCATCCATTGGGGGGAAGAGGGTGCTGCTTCCAATAGCTCAGATGAGGAGCATCCACAGCAGACATCAACATCGCAACAGCTGTTATCTGGCAGGCCCGGAGCACTCCAAAGACAGGTTCCAAAAATCAAAAGAGTTGCTGGACAGCTTGTCCAGAGGGTCAAAACATCACAGCGTGCTAGGCCGCAAAATGTCTGCCAAAGTAGGAAGAGTGCAGTGTGGCACTTTTTTGAACAAAATCCTCATGATCAGGCCAAGGTTATCTGTAAGAAGTGCGCAAAGACCTTTAGCCGAGGGAAAAATCTGAAAAATTTGAATACCAGTTGCATGCTTAGACATTTAACCAGCATGCACTTGCCAGCGTGGACACAACACCAAACCTCAAGTGCCACATGTGCAACTGATCACAAAGAAGGTAGTCAGCAACGCTACATTGTTTCCCCCACTGTAAGCCCACCGGTTAGCACAGCAGCAAATGTTGAGGTGTCGTTGCAAGGCCACAGCAGTCAGGGAATCCCACTGTTATATCAACGAAATACTGAATCTAGGCCATCAGAAAGAACACCAACTCCATCACCATCATCAACCCTCTCTCAGTCCGCCCTGTCCACCGCTACTTCTACCATATGCAGCTCTCAAGTCCAGCTCACCCTCCCAGACACTATGAGTAGGTCAAGAAAGTACTCAGTCTCTCATCCGCGTACACTGGGTTTGAACGCCCACATTGCCAAACTAATATCGTTTGAGATGATGCCCTATCGGTTGGTGGAAAGCGCAGCTTTCCGCGAACTCATGGCCTATGCAGTACCACGCTATGACCTACCCAGTCGCCACATCTTCTCTCGCAAAGCCATCCCAGCCCTCCACCGTCATGTGAAAGACCGCATTGTCCATGCACTCAAGCAGTCAGTGAGTGGAAAGGTGCACCTCACAACTGATGCATGGTCCAGTCGGCATGGCCAGGGCCGTTACGTGTCCATCACTGCGCGCTGGGTTAATGTGGTGGATGCAGGGTCCACAGGGGACAGCGGTGGTGGGACAGTGCTGCCTAGCCCACGGTATAGGAAATAGTTGGCTGTAGGCGTTCCACCCTCCTCCTCCTCCAGAAGCGAAAGCTCGTCCACAGAGCGCAGTCGTACGAGCACTCCATCTGCAGCTGCCACTGTTGCACACGAGGTGTCCCCCTATCTAGCAGCTAGTGGAAAGCGTCAGCAGGCTGTGTTGCAGATGATGTGTTTGGGCGACAGACACACCGCTGAGGTGCTGGCCGAGTACTTGAAGCGACAAACTGAGTCATGGCTGGGCAGTGTACATCTTGAGGCAGGCAAGGTAGTTAGTGATAACGGCCGTAATTTTGTGGTAGCCATAGCCCTTTCAAAACTCAGCCACATACCTTGCTTGGCTCACACCTTGAACCTGGTGGTGCAGTGCTTCCTCAAAAATTATCCGGAGTTAACAGCCCTGCTCCATAAGGTGCGAAGACTGTGCGCGCACATCCGCCGGTCGCCTGTACACTCCGTTCGTATGCAGAAGCTGCAGCGATTGCTCCACCTTCCCAACCACCACCTCATTATCGACATTGCAACAAGGTGGAACTCCACCCTGCACATGGTGGATCGGCTGTGCGAGCAGAGGCAGGCCATAATGCATTTGTGGGAGGATACACGGCCAGGCACTTTGAGAGCAGACATGGAGTTGACAGGTGTGCAGTGGTCGAAGCTGAAAGACCTCTGTAAAGTCCTTCAGTGTTTTGAGGAATGCACACGGCTGGTAAGCGCAGACGACGCCATCCTAAGCATAGGCATCCCACTTATGCGTCTGCTCATGCAAACTTTGACGCACCTTAAGGAGCAGGCGTCTGCAGCCAATGTTGACGAGGAGGAAGAGGTGGAGGGAATCCTTGATGACATTCAGCCATTGTCTGCTCAGGGACCTCTCCTGGACGAGTTGGAGGAAGAAGAGGAGGAGGAGGATGATGATGGGGATGATTACTTAGGGGAGGAGGATGCATCTCGTGGGGCAAGTGAAAATGTTGGCGTGGCAAGGTCTGGTACAGGGTTTGTGCGTGACTGGAGGGATGTGGATTTGCCAGAAAGTGCTCCTCCAACCAGCACTCGCAGTGCATCATTGACACCGGGAACATTGGCCCACATGTCAGATTATGCCTTGCGGATCCTAAAAAGGGACCCCCGCATTGCCAAAATGATGAACGATGACGACTACTGGTTGGCCAGCATCCTGGATCCACGCTATAAAGGCAAATTACAAAACATCATGCCACAGGAGAACCTTGACCTAATATTGGCTAATAAACAAGCAACTCTGGTAAATCGGTTGCTTGAGGCATTCCCAGCACACAGCAGCGGTGATAGTCCTCACACGAGCCGTACGGGCCGGGGGCAGCTTGGCAGAGTTGTTCATGGTGCACACAGCAGAAGTGGCGTTGGAGACAGGGGTTTCATGACAATGTTGTGGACTGATTTTTCAAGTACCGCTCACACAACTGGTAATACAGCATCGATGGAAAGTGACAGGAGACAGCAGTTGTCAACTATGGTTACAAACTACTTTTCCTCCCATATCGATGTTCTCCCACACAGGTCATTCCCCTTTGACTATTGGGCTGCTAAACTGGACACCTGGCCTGAATTGGCACAATATGCCTTACAGGAGCTCGCTTGCCCAGCTGCAAGTGTGCTATCGGAAAGAGTCTTCAGTGCAGCTAGATCAATCCTGACAGAAAAAAGGACCCGTCTGTCAACCCAAAATGTGGATGATCTAACCTTCATTAAAATGAACCATGCTGTAAGCATCGTTCCTATTCTGCTGTGTTCCGGACTTTGCCCTTACTGTTGCCCTTAAGCCTGGCTTCATTCGGCCATACTGGTTCCTGTGACATCACCGCCTGTTGGTCCCGCCCGCCGGGTTTAAATAGCTTTCCTGGACGTGACTACCTTGCTTGTATATCTCGTCCTGTACCTGATCTGCTAGCTGGGAGTTGCACGCTGTGCTACCTCCTTCCTTCCTTCTGAATCCACCTGGATTACCTGCTGCCTAACCGCCGCCGCCTGGACCTTCTGACGGTGTCTGCCTGAAGGCTCCTTCCAGCCCTGCCTCCACCGCTCACCGCTCCTACAGCACTCACGGTATGCGCTGAAGATCTTGACTGCTGTGTGCGTTTCACCTGAGAGACTTATCCCTGCTACCTTTACACATTCAGTATCAATTACCTAGTGACTTTCTCTGCCACTGCACTGTGCTCGAAGATTCCCCTCCCGCAAGGGAGAGGGCTAAGTGACTGTCCTTGCCTGCATTCTTAAGACTGTGTCTGCTTACATCTACATAGTGCTGGTGTACAACTTGCTATCTACTGGACTGAGTTCTGCTGCTGTTACCACTGCTGTCATTGTCTGGCTCCGCCAGCACCTGTGCTGTTCTGTGCTGCTTGTTTAATACAAACTACTTTCACGTATACCTGTGTCTGTGACTCTATCATCTAGCCACTGTCTTCATAGAAACCTACTATACATCATTACACATGCATGGGTTTCCAAGGATTTTGTCCCACCTTCCCCTGATGACACATAGGGTGACAGAAAAATGGCTTGCTTTGGTCCACCTCTTCCTGGGACTTGACCTATTTCGCCTTTTGCATCAGCTGAATGTCCAACATCAGCATATGCCACTTTCTAAAACTCCCTAACTGTGCTGCCTCCCCCCCCATGGCCAGGGTCACCACCTAGCACACGACACCGTGCGAGTGCCGTTGCCCTGGACAGGTGGGTAGGCCGACTCTTGGGCGCGGGCACTGGCACAAGGTCCCTCATAGTGCAATCAAGTGTCTCTGACGGTGGTGGTGCACACCCGCCGTCAGACACACCGCCGTACTATGAGGGGCCCAGTGCCAGTACCGACGCCCACGAGTGGGCCCCCCTTGCTTGGGCAGGGCCCCAGCATTTGCAATCTTTACCTCTCCCTGCTCCTCCGCTGTGTAGTCTGGGCCGTCAAATCCATACTGTGCCTGACACCGTCTGAGCCTGCCTCCTGGTGTATTGACATATATTTTGAATGTGTACGCTATCCATACATGTTATCCGGCGATACGGTACCCTTTCTCACCTTTGTGCAATCACGTGCAATCCATACTGGGCCTAACACCGTCTGAGCCTGCCTCCTGATGTATAGACATATATTTTGAATGTGTACGCTATCCATACATCTTATCCGGGGATATGGTACCCTTTCTCACCTTTGTGCAATCACGTGCAATCCATACTGGGCCTAACACCGTCTGAGCCTGCCTCCAGATGTATAGACATATATTTTGAATGTGTACGCTATCCATACATGTTATCCGGGGATACGGTACCCTTTCTCACCTTTGTGCAATCACGTGTAACCCATACTGGGCGTGAGAACGGCTGGCGAGTTTTTAAGCAAGCTACAGCACCTGTGGTTTGCACACGTAAGTTTTTCATTTTTTTCAGGAATGACGGTTAGGCCTAATTCCGGAACTGCGGTTGACCTGCACTTACTGGGAAATCATCGTTCGCGAGTAATAATTGTAATCAGTGATCCCCATTACTAACGTTGTTCAGCGGGTTATCTGCACCTGTAAGCGACAAACGCTGGCCTTTTCAGTGTAGCGCACATGCAGCCACGGACATGTAAGGGCATGACACACCAGTTATTGGCCAATCTCATGTGCCAGAGCCTCACGTGTCCCTCTAGTAAGCCAGACTCGGACCGCGGGGCATGACGGAGTCTCGTTCGTTAACGGAATTAAGCTTGCAATGTGTGCATCTGTTCTGTAGCTGGCATGGTTGAGGTTGCCCGTGTTGAGTCAAATTACGCCGTAGGTTCCACTCCTGGTGGTGCCCTTCTGGACATTCCTTTAAGGTTCAGCTTTGCAACCATACTGCCCACGTAAAACAAACACTTTGCCTTCATGAACGCTGTTTGGAGTGTCATGACTCGTGGGAATAACGCCACCCAATCAGTTAACCTGCTAGAGAGATCCTTCGTTGCTCCCAAGCATGACATCACACTCCCTAGGAGGAAGGTAATGCCACTGTGGCGACCCTACTCCTGGGGGCGACACAAGTGCACTGATGCCCAACCACTGCTCGATGAATCTGCTGGTACATTGACCCAGACCACTACATTCCCCTTGCACTCTACCCGGCCTGAATCTGACCCTGATGAAACTCAGGTTACCCTTCCCATATACTCTTCCATCTTACACGGTGACAAAGAGGAAGCTGCAGATGAAAGTTCAGGTTCGGCCCACCCGCCATCAGACACACCACCGTACTATCAGGGGCCCTGTGCCAGTGCCGTCGCCAACGAGTGGGCCCCCCCTGCTTGCTCAGGATCACAGCACTTGCAAGGTTGAAATACTGTGCAGTGAGATGGAAGATGGGGACGACGAGGAGTCCAGACTAGTACAGGGATTCCCTAGCGAGGAGACTTATTTGATTGTTTTCAATGTTGGGACAGCAATTTTTGGGGAGCACTATACTCTGGAGAATGATAGATGGGGCCCACCATACACTGGAACATTCCAAAGGTGGACATCAGACACTGGAGCAGCATTTACAGGGCCCATTATACACTAGAGCATTAGAAATGGGGCCCATTATGTTTGGAGCATTATTTGGGCCCATAAGACAGTGGAGCTTCATCCATGGGGACCAACATATACTGTAGCATTATGTGGAGCTCATCATATACTGTTTCAAACATTATATGGGACCAATGATTCTGTATGGAGAAATAGATGGGCTGCGTCATGAGATGTAAAAAGTGAAGTATTTTTCATTGTACTATACCGCTATTTCTCTGCCGTATCGGAGCATGATGAGTTGTGGTATTATGTGTTAAAGGGGCGCTCTTTCGCCCAGGGCACATGAAAACCTGGAGCCAGCCCTACCCTCCCACAACTTTAGCCAAATAACCCCCATTTTTCAGTGCGTAACTTGTATTATGAAGTTAATTAAGATTGACCAGCTTAAGTAAGAAGAATTGATGCTTTTGGCATTCAAATGAGCACTGTAGGTGTGTTTCCTGTCCTCCTCTCACTGCCGACTTTTATTCCCCATTGACTTACATTGGGTTTCGTGTTTCGGGACGACCTCGACTTTTCCCTATAATCGGCCGATCTTGCTCGACCCGACTTTTGGAAAAGTCGGGTTTCACGAAACGAAACTCGACCATAAAAAAACAAAAGTCGCTCAACTCTACTCCTACCTCTTTTCTGAGGGACTTATTCAGACCTTGCCATGATGCCAGGTGACCTTTGAGCTAGAAGACTTCTTTCTCTAGGTCATCTAGTCTGTGCTCCCTTTCTCTCTCAGAGCCACAGTCACCCCTAGAATCTGAGTCACGCCGATCATCCGAGTCAACCCTCCAGTTACCCTCTGACCGTGTGTCCACTCCAGTCACCTCATCTCCCAGCCCACCATCTGTCTTGTCACGAGACGTCAGGTCCATCAGTTGGGCAGATGTAACCCTTCTTCCAGTCACTTCTACATCAGACCTGTCCATTTTAGGAGGCGTCACCGTCTCAACGTCTGTTAATCTAACAGTAGAAACGTCTCCCTCATTTGACCATACATCATCAAACAACACAAAGTCCCAGCCCCTCTCCAAGGCATAGACTAAGTCACGTGGTTTCCCGCCCCTTTGGCACTCACCACCTTTGGTCCTCTCGAACATTGCTCTGTCTACTGCATAGTTCACCATGACCCGATGTTTACAGCGAACCCTGGCGTTTTTCTCGCTCAGAGATAAAACGAGAGGAGTTCCTGTCAGAGTCACCTGACTCTCTGAGTCCAGTCTACCAAAGACTCCTTCCCGGTGCAGCATCACGGTACACACCTGTGGCCTGTCATTATCTGGAAAATACATGCCGCACTCCTCAAAACTCATACAGACACACTGCGCTTCCCCAGACATACCCAGTGAGGCAACTAGTGCTGCCATTTCCTGAACCACCCCAATTTGGGTCACCGCCCCCTCCTGGGACTCCATCCCTTTTTGTGTTACCACCCCAATTTGGGTCACCGCCCCTCTCTGGGACTCCACTTCTTTTTGGGTTACCACCCCAATTTGGGTCACTGCCTCCTTCTGGGACTCCACCCCCTTTTGGGTTACCACCCCAATTTGGGTCACCGCCCCCTTTTGGGACTCCACCCCCTTTTGGGTGGTTACCCCAATTTGGGTCACCACCCCCTTTTGGGACTCCACCTTCTTTTGGGCTACCACCCCGATTTGGGCCACCGCCCCCTTTCGGGATTTCCCCATGACCGTTCTGCAGAACTTCTTATGCCATAGTTCACACAGTACAGTTTGTCTTTTTGGGCTGGTACTGGCCCTTTAAGCACGACACCACACCAGTTCCTTCTGGCACTGCCACAGCTCCTGCTGTCACAAATCACCAGCACCACCGGTTGCTGTTCTCACACAGCAGCTCCTGCTGTCACAAATCACCAGCACCACCGGTTGCTCTTCACACACAGCAGCTGGTGCTCTCTTCATAACCCCGCCGAGTTACAGGAAGCCGCTTTTCTCCTTCGTAACCCCGTCAAGTTACAGGAAGCCACTTGTCACCTTCTTGACTCCCACTGAGCCACCGCAGGCTGAGTTGAGAAAAGAAGCCAAAAAAACACATCACAAAAAACTAGCGTGTCCTGTCTGTGTGCTATTCAGGACGTACCATCTCCACCTGAGACCGTCCAACACGCAGGATGCACTGGGTGCTATTCAGGGAGCCGACCCTCATCCCAGGGTTTCCCAACACACCGGCCTCACCAGGTCCAGGGGCTCAGCGGGTGCTCTTCAGGACATCCATCTCCTCCTGAGACTGCCCAACACTCACGCCTCACCAGGTCCAAGGTCATACCACGTGCTCCAGGGATCCGATTCTTCTCCCAGAACCTCCCAACACTGACCCTCCAGGACCTTGCTCACTGAACCCTCTAGGTACACAGTCTTTATCACTGACCCTGGTCAGTACAACACAGACTCCTGTCTGTTACCTGCTGGTGTCAGCCACACAGGTTCCTGGATTCCTCTTCTCCTCAGAGGTATCCCACAAATATCAATACAGTCACTTTCTCTGACCTCGGTCAGTAATACTCACGATTTTCCAGACCATCTGCTCTCCTGGCTCAGAGCCGCCAGTATGGCAACATGTGCTTCTTGGAACCGCTGCCTGCAGTCTGTCACCAATTGTAGGGATTCTGCTCGCTTAGCAGCCACAAAATCAGATCCGGCACAGATTTTCCATCACATCATAACAGTCCATGCGGTTTATTAGGCATCATAAACCATGACCAGCAACATAAAGATCATATAAACGGCATAGCGTCCATGACAGAGCTTCACTCTGTTAGCAATGTCCAATACGCAGGCTTTTCAGCCTCACAGTTATATCTCACCCCGTCAGGGTTCTCTCATGGCTGCTTCTCCATACTGCAGACATTCCTTCCCTCCAGGGAACTCTCAGGCACTTGCAGCCATTAAAACGCAGCGTCCACATGCTGTCAGGAAGGTAGCCACATGAGACCTTCCAAACGGACCAATCGGGTCCCTGCATTCACCTTATGTGACCTACCCTGGCCACATTATATGGTCCATAGCCACGCCCACCGGGTCACATGACTATGACCTCATCACAGGTTCTTCAACCACTCACACTCTTTACAACAGTGTTCTTAAACACACCCCCTGGGTGGGTTTGTAGGTAACTAGCCCGCCCATCTCCCTAGTTACCTGGAGACTTCTCCCTGACACATTAAAGCAGCACCTCAGCAGTATCACTGCTGATCAACACACAAGTCTCCATCTCAAAGCCACCCACTTTGAGATACATAACGGCCATTCAGTATTCTGCCATTCATCCATTCTCCTGGGACATCCACACAGCGCCCCCTAGCGGACACAGTGGTTACTACACCACACTGTATAGATGAACAATAGTTACACAAGGGACAAAAAAAGGTGTTGTGCCACCAAATACACCCATTTAAATGAGCAGGGAGTATTAAGATGGAAGATCAGGTGTGGACGCAGCAAGAGTCACAGCAAGTGCTGTGAAAAGTTGCCCAAAAGTGGAGTCAAGGTACAACCATGACGGTAGCAAGTAAAGTACACATGGAGCCTGGTGGGATAAAGAGAAAGACCCGACGCGTGTCGCCACTCTAGGTGGCTTCGTCAGGGACCGCATACTAATAACCAGTGTTCTTATATACATCCAAAAAATGACACACGAGTAGCAGCTGTGCCACTTACCAAAGAGGTGTGGAGTTCGCCAGACCGGAAGCGCTGTGGTCTGCATCCAGCGTCAAGTAGGTGTGCAGACGCTGGGAATGACTCATGTCTTCCTGCTATTGCACATGCACTGGGGATCACAAAACCGGAAATACCGGTATTAGCAACGTATCGCGGTTGCCGTGGCAACAAAATAACATATCTACAGCGCCTGCGTAACCATCGCCTAGAGCGGCGGTTTGCCGTACAACCTTGTTATGTCTAGAAGTCGTGTGTTCACCATGCCGTCGGCGCTACAGACCGCTAAGAAAACAATCAAAGGCGCACAGAATAGATCACGGACTGCCGCCACTGCGCATGCGTTTGGAAACACTTGCGTCCAGAAGTATCAGTGTAGATGCTGGAATCAGATTACTATAGCAAAGCATGGTCAAGTTAACTATACATATGTTGAACACATTTAAACGGCGCTTTCACAGACTTATCTGGACACAAAGATGGAATAGTATGTTGTTAAATGCTGCTGATAGTGAAAACGGCCAGAAACACTCATGGCCGGAAGTATCAGTGTAGACGCTGAGATCAAGTTACTATAGCGACGCATAATCAAGTTAACTGTACATATGCTGAACACATTTAGACGGCGCTTTCACAGACTTATCTGGACACAAAGTTGGAATAATATGTTGCTACATGCTGATAATAGTAAAAAGCCACCAAAGCCATGAGATCTATGATGAAAAGAGGACAATACAGAAACACCGATGCAAGACTGTGATTGGAAACATGATGCCAGAGATGATGAAACTGACAGGTTCCCAGTCTCTATAATGGTGTAGAAAGATAACCTGCCAATTAAGAATAATATTGGCATTAAACATGTATCTGTCAATAATAGCACAAAAATTCCCACAAATACCAAATATGCTCACTAACACCCCTCAACCACTAAAATATAACCATAATAGAAATTAATATACATGCACACAAGTCATAGGTGTGGTTTTGATCATAACCCCAAAAATTTATATCACACTCAAGGAATCTGAGGGCTCATGATACCATGTTCAATGAGAAAAAAATGCTCAAGAGCTGTGCTGTAAAAGCACAGTCCTATATTCAAATAATGGAAAATATATCTATACTCTTTTCCAGGAGCCAAAATGCCAATAAATGCTTAAAGCAAGCAAATATGGCCCACATAAGCCAAAGTACACCTGTAAACATGAATAAAGTTTTTTATTAGTCAAGTTGTTAAGGTCATAAACTTGTGTGCCAAGAATTTTCTTTCGAAAGCCATAAGGAGACCTGGAAGCCGCTTATGACAAGCCTGTGTTTATTCAGAATACAAAATACACACATGTTAAAGCATGCCCAATGTCTGATTGAAGGTTTGTTCTACGTAAGTCGTCATGGGGGGGTATGACATAAATCAAACTGATTATACTTCACAGATAAATGTGATGCAGCCGTGTTGTATACTAGGCATACAAAAGAGGATTATCCGAAAAGCGGGCAAAAAACAAGGGACTACAACCCACTAAATGGATAAAGTCAAGTTCATGGAATTAATCAAAAACGAAATAGGGTCATATTATGAGAGGCTGATAATAGATCAGAGGTGAATACAACACAGAACCCTCAAATATTAACTCCTTGGGGCAGAACAATGGTATGCTGTTTATATGCACCCCAGTATATAGGGGCAAACATGAAAGGAGCTGGTCGCACCAAATAGGCTCATAGGACAAAGCAATGGTATGCTGTTTATATCAGCCCCATAAGCAAGGAGAAAACACATAAAAGATCAATTTCGCCTGTTCACCTAAAATGTTGGAAACAAAGCATGATCAAACACTCCTAGACACCATACTGGAGGCAAGAATTCAGAGTTATTTGTACAATCCTGTAAAATAACAGGTCTTCATTGGAACTAAGCTGTTAAGATTGAAGATCCACTTTGGTTTGCGATAGAGGGTGGTGGTGATTTCAGAGCCATTGACACTGAATTTTAGATCAAGGAATTCAACCTCTGTTGGCTTCAAGCTGTCTCTTTTTTTCTGGACCAGAATTCCTTAGGTGACA
Source organism: Dendrobates tinctorius (assembly GCF_039654945.1). Classification (NCBI taxonomy): domain Eukaryota; kingdom Metazoa; phylum Chordata; class Amphibia; order Anura; family Dendrobatidae; genus Dendrobates; species Dendrobates tinctorius. Next base: position 15,688,060 of record NW_027361742.1, read on the forward strand.
GGAAACATGATTCATTCTTGCTATATCTTCTACATTTTATATTGGACAAGAACCATTTTATATTTGATCGAGTCCATTACAGGCAAGTCAAGGGCACCGCGATGGGCGCATGCTGTGTGCCTTCATATGCGACTTTATTCTTGGGGTTGTGGGAGATCACCAGGGTCTGTCTGGAGTCATTTTCCATCCATGTTATCAAATGGTTTCGATACATTGATGATACACCTGGACAGGCACCCTTGACGAAAGTCAACATTTTGTGGAGATATTAAACACCAATCCCTGGAATTCCTTGATCTAAAACTCAGTGTCAATGGCTCTGAAATCACCACCACCCTCTATCGCAAACCAATGGCCACCAACAGCCTGTTACATTTTTCCAGTTTTCATCCACAGCACCTTAAAAATGGCATTCCTAAGGGGAAGTTTTATCGCCTAAGGAGGAATTGTAGCACGCAAGGGGCATTTTGGAACAAGCGAAAGACCTGACTCTCCACTTCAAGAACAGGGGTTACCCTAAAAAGGTAATTTCACAAGCCTTTGTAACCGCCAGGGATATAGATAGGAGAAACCTTCTGCAACCTCGGGTGATGAGACTCCCAAAACCGCTTGGGGTCATTACTGCTTATAATAATCAGTGGCAAGAGGTTCGTGAAATTTTATCTAGACATTGGGGCATTCTTCTCAGTGAACCAAGACTCAAACCCCATATTTCTTTGCGACCAAGTTTGATAGCTAGGAGGGCCAAAAGTCTGAAAGACTCTTTGAGTCATAGCCACTTCAAACGACCTACGGTTCGGCTAAATAGAGGCATACGCCTTACTGGGACATTTCCTTGTGGGAACTGTAATATCTGCCCATTCACCATTACTAATGTCCTTACGTTGCCCTCTTTTCCATTCCAGATTACCACAAAGGCCTATTTTAATTGCAATTCCCACAATTTGATATATGCTTTGGTTTGTCCATGCTTCAAGATATATGTTGGACAAACAATGCAAGAATTAAGGAGGAGAATACAGCAGCATTTTTGCAACATAGCAACTGCAAGGAAGGACAAGGATAAAGGCAAATCAATTACGTCAGTTGCCTCACATTTTTTAGATGTGCACAACTCCCAATGGAGGGGAACCAAGATCCTTGGACTTAAGTTAATCCAGCCAGACATCAGAGGTGGAGACATTACTTCAGAATTACTTAGACGCGAGTCTAAGTAGATCTTCAATCTTAAAAGCGTAGCTCCTTCTGGACTGATTGAAGACCTGTCATTTACAGGATATTACAAACAACTCTGCATTCTTGTCTCCAGTATGGTGTGTAGGAGTGTTTGATCATGCTTTGTTTCCAACATTTTAGGCGAACAGGCGTAATTGATCTATGATGTGTTTTCTCCTTGCTTATGGGGTTGATATAAACAGCATACCATTGTTTTGCCCTATGGGCCTATTTGGTGTGACAAGCTCCTTGCGTGTTTGCCCCTATATACTGGGGTGCATATAAACAGCATACCATTGTTCTGCCCCAAGGAGTTAATATTTGCACGCGCATCTCATGTCTGCTATCCTGCATGTTCCCTAGAGCAGTGTGCACACTCACCTCATGACTGTTGAGCTGCGGGATGCCTGCGTTTCTGCTCTGCCTTCTGTGATCGTCTCGTCCTGTCTAAAATCCCTGATCATGTGTCCTTCCTATGTTCCAGCACTGGTTCTGCAATCATCCCTGCATGTCTGGAATCCTGATCATGTGACTGCTCCCTGTGATCCTGGAGGATCTGAACTGGAAGTTCTTCCCTGGTCCTGACCCGGAAGTGGAGGTGCTATGCCCTATATCAGACCGCCCCTTCCTATGCTCAGTGCCTGAGTATTGTGTTGCTTCGCTGCATGGCTGCTATGTCTGCGGGGTCGCTCCCTCTATTCTGTGCCCTTGCAATCTGCTCTGTCGTGCATCTCTGCACACGCTCAGTGCTCGTATTCCATCTCTTGTCTTGTGCTTTGTCTCGTGTTGTCCTCCATGCTCTGTTTCACCTCGCTATGTCTTCTTGTTATGCCTGTTCTGTACCCTGTCCCTGACGTGTCTGTCTACACGTGCAGGCCTCCGCTCTGTACCCTGTCTAGTCCCAAGGTTCTCCCTTGGCCCGGCTCTGCACATAACATGCTGGAGAGAAAGTTCTGGGTTTTCACATCACCAAGGAAAGCACTCTTTGTGATATATATCTCCCCTCACTTACATTGCCAGTGACCCTGTCACTATGTGTGTATGTGTGTGTGTGTGTGTGTGTGTGTGTATATATATAATATATATATAGTGGGTATGAAAAGTATTCAGACCCCTTTTTTTTTCACTCTTTGTTTCATTGCAGCCATTTGGTAAATTCAAAAAAGTTCATTTTTTTTTCTCTTTAATGTACACTCTGCACCCTATCTTGACTGAAAAAAACTGAAATGTAGAAATTTTTGCAAATTTATTAAAAAAGAAAAACTGAAATATAACATGGTCAAAAGTATTCAAACCATTTGCTCAGTATTGAGTAGAATGATGCAACAAGTTTTTCACACTTGGATTTGGGGATCCTCTGCCATTCTTCCTTACTTATCCTCTCCTGTTCCGTCAGTTTGAATGGTGAATGTTGGCGCACAGCCATTTTCAGGTCTCTCCAGACATGCTCAATAGGGTTTAGGTTAAGGTACTGTCACACTTAGCGTTGTACCAGCGATCCCGACCAGCGATATGACGCGGTCAGGAACGCTGGTACATCGCTAAGTGGTCACTAGTGAGCTGCCACACAGGCAGATCTCACCAGCGACATCGCTGGGGTAGGGGGTCGCTACTTACCTGTCACACGAGGCGATCCTGACGTCCTCCCACCCGGCTCCATGCTCGTCGCTCATCTCTCCGCAGGAAGCTGACGCCGAGAAGCAGTCCTGAACATTCTCGCGCGATCAGCGATAACCAGCGGGGGAGCCGGTTGTAGGTAAGTATCAGACACAGCGATGTCGCTAGCAATATTGCTATAGCGTCACAAGTTATAGCGATATTGCTAGCACCCGGCTCCATGCTCGTCGCTCATCTCTCCGCAGGAAGCTGACGCCGAGAAGCAGTCCTGAACATTCTCGCGCGATCAGCGATAACCAGCGGGGGAGCCGGTTGTAGGTAAGTATCAGACACAGCGATGTCGCTAGCAATATTGCTATAGCGTCACAAGTTATAGCGATATTGCTAGCAATATCGCTTAGGGTGACAGTACCTTTAGGGCTCTGGCTGGGTCAGTCAAGAATGGTCAAAGAGTTGTTCTGAAGTCACTCCTTTGTTATTTTAATTGTGTGCTTAGGGTCATTGTCTTGTTGAAAGGTGAACCTTCGGCCAAGTCTGAGGTCCAGAGCACTCTGGAAGAGCTTTTCATCCAGGATATCTCTGTATTTGGCCACATTCATGTTTTCTTCAATTGCAACCAGTCGACCAATCCCTGCAGATGAAAAACACCCCCATAGCATGATGCTGCCACCACCATGTTTCACTGTTGGGATTGTATTGGGCAGGTGATGAGCAGTGCCTAGCTTTCTTCACACATACCGCTTAGAATTATCACCAAAAAGTTCTATCTTCATCTCATCAGAGCAGAGAATCTTATTTCTCATAGTCTGGAAGTCCTTCATGTTATTTAGCAAACTCTATGCGGGATTTCATATGTCTTGCACTGAGGAGAGGCTTCTGTCAGGCCACTCTGCTAAAAAGGCCCAACTTGTTGAGGGCTGCAGTGATAGTTGACTTTATGGAACCTTCTCCCATCTCCCTACTGCATTTCTGGAGCTCAGCCACAGTGATCTTGGGGTTCTTCTTTACCTCTCTCACCAAGGCTCTTCTCCCACGATTGCTCAGTTTCGCTGGACGGCCAGGTCTAGGAGGACGTCTGGTAGTCCAAAACTTCTTGTATTTAAGGATTATGGAGGCCACTGTGCTCTTAAGAACCTTGAGTACTGCAGAAATTATTTTGCAACCTTGGCCAAATGTGTGCCTTGCCACAATTCTGTCTCTGAGCTCCTTGGTCAGTTCCTTTGACCTCATAATTCATATTTGGTCTGACATGCACTGTGAGGTCTTATATAGACAGGTGTGTGCCTTTACAAATCAAGTCCGATCAGTTTAATTAAACACAGCTGGACCCCAATGAAGGAGTAGAACCATCTCAAGGAGGATCACAAGGAAATTGACAGCATGTGACTTAAATATGAGAGTCTGCGCAAAGGGTCTGAATACTTATGACCATGTGATATTTCAATTTTTCTTTTTTTAATAAATTTGCAAAAATTTCTACATTTCTCTTTTTTTCAGACAAGATAGGGTGCAGAGTGTACATTAATGAGAAAAAAATGAACTTTTTTGAATTTGCCAAATGGCTGCAATGAAACAAAGAGTGAAAAATGTAAAGGGTTCTGAATACTTTCCGTACCCATTGTATATGTATATATATATATACACTGTATATATATATATATACTGATTATAGATAGACAGATACTGTATATACAGGTGCTTCTCACAAAATCAGAATTTCATCAAACAGTTAATTTATTTCAGTTCTTCATAACAAAAAGTGAAACTCATATATTACAGAGTCATTACAAACAGAGTGATCTATTTTCCATGTTTATCTCTGTTAATATTGATGATTATGGCTAACAGCCAATGAAAACCCAAAAGTCATTATCTCTGTAAATTAGAATACTTTATAACACCAGCTTGAAACATGATTTTAAAATCCGAAATGTTGGCCTACTAAAATATATGTTCAGTAAATGCACTCAATACTTGGTCGCGGCTCCTTTTGCATCAATTACTGCATGAATGCGGCATGGCATGGATGCAATAAGCCTGTGGCACTGCTAAGGTGTTATGGAAGCAAAGGTTGATTTGATAGCAGCCTTCAGCTGTCTGCATTGTGGGGTCTGCTGTCTCTCATCTTTCTCTTGACAATACCCCATAGATTCTCTATGGTGTTATGGTCAGGCGATTTTGCTGGCCAATCAAGCCCAATGATACTATTGTTTTTAAACCATAGTCATTACAAACAGAGTGATCTATTTCAAGTGTTTATTTATGTTAATGTTGATGATTAAGGCTTACAGCCAATGAAAACCCAAAAAGTCAATATCTCACTAAATTAGAGTAATTAACAAAAAAACACCTGCAAAGGCTTCTTAAGCCTTTAAAAAGGTCCACTAGTCTGTTTCAGTAGGCTCCACAATCATGGGCTAGATTGCTAACTTAACAGTTGTCCAGAAGGCAGTCATTGACACACTCCACAAGGAGGGTAAGCCACAAAAGGTCATTGTTAATGAAGCTGGCTGGTCACAGAGTGCTGTTTCCAAGCATAATAATGGAGAGTTGAGTGGAAGGAAAAAGTGTGGTAGAAAAAGGTGCAAAAGCAACCGGGATAACCGCAGCCATGAAAAAATTGCTAAGAAAAGGCCATTCAAAAATTTGGGCGAGATTCACAAGGAGTAGACTGCTGCTGTAGTCATTGCTTCAAGACCCACCACACACAGACATACCCAGTACATGGGCTACAAGTGTCACATTCCTTGCCTCAAGCCAGTCATGACCAATAGACAATGCCAGAAGCGTCTTGCCAGGGTCAAGAAGAAAAAGAAATGGACTGTTGATCAGTGTTCCAAGATGTTGTTTTCAGATGAACGTAAATTTTGCATTTCATTTAGAAATCAAGGTCCCAGAGTTTAGAGGAAGAGTGGAGAGGCCACACAATCCAAGCTGCTTGAGGTCTAGCGTGAAGTTTCCACAATCTGCTGATGTAAGTCCACTGCATTTTATGAAGACTAAAGTCAGCACAGCCATCTACCAGGATAATTTAGAGCACTTCATGCTTCCCTCTGCCGACAAGCTTTTTGGAGATGCAAATTTCATTTTCCAGCAGAACTTGGTGCCTGTCCACATTGCCAAAAGTACCAATACCAGGTTTAAAAACAACATTATCACTGCGCTTGATTGGCCAGCAAACACACCTGACAGCAAACTCTCCTCACCTGTCAAGAGAAAGATGAGACACAGCAGACCCAACAATGCAAACAAGCTGAAGGCTGCTATCAAAGCAACCTGGGCTTCCATAACACCTCAGCAGTGCCACAGGCTGATCGCCTCCATGCCACACTGCACTGATGCAGTAATTGATGCAAATGGAGCCGTGACCAAGTATTGAGTGCATTTACTGAACATGCATTTCTGTAGGCCAACATTTTGGATATTAAAATCATTTTTCAAGCTGATGTTATAAAGTATTCTAATTTACTGAGATAATGATTTTTTGGTTTTCATTGGCTGTAATCCATAATAATCAACATTAACAGAAATAAACACATGAAATAGACCACTCTCTATGTAATGACGCTATATAATATATGAATTTCATTTTTTTGTATTAAAGAACGGAAATAAATTAACTTTTTGATGATATTCTAATTTTGCGAGAAGCACCTGTGTATGGCATATCTACAATACAATTCTGCATTATTTTATCATCATTATGTATAATATAAATCTTTGCCTAGGCGTACATCCAGTGGTGGGATTCAAATTTTTAACAACAGGTTCTGTGTTTGTGTGTAGGAAAGCCACACCCATTTTAAGCCACACCCATTTACACGCACCTTTTCCTCAAACATATACAAGTAGGGGCGCAGTCAAACAGTTAAAAAAAATAATAAATTGGAATGAGATCAGAACAGTGCACAGGTCCCAAAAAGTCAGCACAGGTCCCCAATAGGCAGCACAGGTCCCTAATAGACAGCACAGGTCCCTATAGGCAGCATAGGTCCCTAATAGGCAGCATTGTTCCCAAATAGGCAGAACAGGTCCCCAATAGGCAGGCACAGGTCCCCAATAGGCAGCATTGTTCCCTATAGGCAGCACAGGTCCCCAAAAGTCAGCACAGGTCCCCAATAGACAGCACAGGTCCCCAATAGACAGCACAGGTCCCCATTAGGCAGTACAGGTCCCCATTAGGCAGCACACATCCCCATTAGGCAGCACACGTCCCCAATAGGCAGCACAGGTCCCCATTAGGCAGCACACATCCCCAATAGGCAGCACAGGTCACCAATATGCAGCACACATCCCCATTAGGCAGCACACGTCCCCAATAGGCAGCACAGGTCACCAATATGCAGCACACGTCCCCATTAGGCAGCACACATCCCCATTAGGCAGCACACATCCCCATTAGGCAGAACATGTCCCCATTAGGCAGCACACGTCCCCAATATGCAGCACATGCCCCATTAGGCAGGACAGGTCCCCACTATGCAGCCAGCACATGTCCCCATTAGGCAGCACAGCAGGTCCCCATTAGGCAGCAGCAGCACATACTGACCTGACACAGCAGCACCGGTGTGACCAGTCCAGGATGATGAAGATGGCAGGCCGGGCCCGGGGTGACTAGGAAGGCAGGCCGCAGACTACGCGCAGCTCACACTGGGTAGCGGCGCAGGGTTCGTCCTGGTTAGTATCAGTGCGCAGGGGCCGCTGGGGTCCGGCGGGGTGTGCTCAGTCCCTGCGGCTGGCCGGCTGCACGTATCAGTGCGCGGTATCCGGCGCGGCGGGCGGGACTAGGAAGCAGAGCAAGAGTCCTCCTCTGCCTCCTGCTCCTTGCCGGCTGCTGCAGGAACATCAAAGTACCGGATAGCGGCTGTGAATCTCCCCGGTTCGGGGAACTGGCTGCTTTTTTAACAACCGGTTCCACCGAACCGGGGAGAACCCGCTGAATCCCACCCCTGCGTACATCTCATGTGGTTTCCCCCTTATCACCACTGTGTCGGTAATCGTTTTTTGTACTATATCAATTGTTTTAATTTTATATTGATAAAATTAGAATTTTTTTTTAATCTCATTACTTCTTTTGTTCCTTTTGTCTTTAATATTCATGTGGAGTTGCTATATCATGATATGATTGCATTATCTTCACAGATAAGTGTTTGTGGGCCACTATAGAAATTATTCTGACACTGGCATAATTGCATAACCTTGGTAACCAGGTGGTGTTTCTACTATAGCAGTCTTACCATTGATTGATAGAAACAAACAAAGGATGTGACAGTCTTTGTCATAACAGAGTTGTCAAATAATGTTTGAGTCCTTATCTGGAAGAAGATGGTGCAATTTTGACTTATGGTGGTAGACATGATTCTCATAAGGTGAAATTTTGACTTATGGTGGTAGACATGATTCTCATAATCATTAGAATTATTCTTAAAGCAGTTTTAATTTGCTTCCAAACTTTTTTTCCCTATCTGTTAATTTTATTTATTACAGAAAATTGGGAAATACTGAGAATTTATCAGTCATTTTGTTGCAGCGATAGGTAACTCAAAAAGGATGGTTCATCGAGTCTAGAAAATAAACTTAGAGCAGTGTTTACTGGAGTTTGACAGCTTTGTACATTTTTACTGAGAAAAATGCAACAGTTCAATAGCAGAATAGCTTTCAATAAATTATGTATTTATACCGATGCCTTAAGGTAGTGCCTATGCTGATATGTATAGTGTCTATTTCTTTGTATCTAGTAAAATATATTGGATTAGGGAAGTTTCATTAAAAACAAATATGATCATTATTTTTTCATTGAAGTAAGGAAATTAGCAAACAACCTGATCAATGCCAAATCCAATTACTGTACAAAGAAGTGAATTCAACAGTGAACTAGTATGAAATATTTTGGATTAAGCAGACTTAACAATCAATGATGGAAAGCTGCCGGTTAGAGCAGTGTGGTTGGCAACACCTCCAGTCTTAACATCAAAATTTTTTAACAAGGAGTTTATTTTATTTTTTTCATAAAAATAAATAGGTACTGTTTATTATTAGGATGACACTGCCTTCCCTTAACTAAAGTTTGTGTGCTCCACTTCTGTGACGCCACAGCATTTCTTCTTAATTATGCCATACATAAATTCAATAGGCCCAGAGACATAGGCTATTGTCTGAATTTTGACTGGTTAATTTATGTGTTTCTTCAGTTTGTCAAGAAACATGGAATATTGTCAAATTGTCTGAATGTTGACACTTGAATTGGTGTTTGTTGTAACTTATTGTCTGTTATTTCTGATGGACATGGATGCAGGATCATAGAACAATAGATGTTTGTTAATATTATTGCCCTCTACTCCTCTTTAGTCAGACCTCATCTGGAATACTGTGTCCAGTTTTGGGCGCCACATTTTAAAAAAGACATCAGCAAACTGGAAGTTCAGAAAAGAGTGACCAGAATGGTGACCAGTCTGCAAACCCTGTCTTATGAGGAAAGGCTGCAGGATTTGGGAATGTTTAGCTTGCAGAAGAGAAGACCGAGAGGAGACTTAATAGCTGTCTACAAATATCTCAAGGACTGTCACATTGTAGAAGGATCATCTTTATTCTCATTTGCACAAGGAAAGACTAGAAGCAATGGAATGAAACTGAATGGGAGGAGACACAGATTAGATATTAGAAAAAACTTTTTGACAGTTAGAGTGATCAATGAGTGGAATAGGCTGCCACGAGAGGTGGTGAGTTCTCCTTCAATAGAAGTCTTCAAAGCGAATCCTGCTTTGAGCAGGGGGTTGGACCAGATGGCCCTGGAGTTCCCTTCCAACTCTATGATTCTATGATTCTATGTTGATTAAACATTATACCAGGCTAGCTAGTTTGCTGACTTGCAAACCAGAGAAGGTTGAACTATGCAGATTGATTAAATATTCAAACAATGAGAGGTTAAACTCGTTACACCTCTCCCCTGACCTGTGGATGATGACCCAAGCACAGATGTGGGTATAAAAAGGTATTTCTATCATTCTGCAAGTAGAATCTTAGAGGCTTTACAAAACCACAGCCAGGAACATTCTACAGGATGTCAGCTTAGGGGACTACGGTTCCAGCAGAAAGAACACAGATCTGCTTTATTGATCATCAATGAGCCCTTTAAAAAAAGTTAAAAAAAAGAAAAATTTGTTCGAGACAAAAATGACTTTGAGTCAGGCAAAATTTTCCAATGGCGCAAGTTTAAACAAAATGTCAGAAAATCTAAATTCTCTAATTTTCAAAAAAAATAAAAAACCCTGTCAGGATTATTGGACTACTGAATCTGATTCTACTGCTTCTGAAGACATAGGACAGTCTTTACACCGTACTTAAGCCCCTATTAATCCATCAAAGGATATCCTCCCTTTAGAAAATTCAGTAGGAGGAGGGGCGGCAGGAAGCACAAGTGGACACACCAGCACAAGGAAACAAATGTCTTGGAAGTGAGTAAAACGGTCAGATGAGACTTTGAATGTGATTAACCTTACTGAGCTTTCCCTTGATAAATATACATCATCTATGTTGTCTAAAGTTCTTATCTTTTCTATCCATGACAGGATAGATTTAACTGAATTCAAGATAGATCTCTTCAAAGCGGTTAGAAAAATTCATCAGCATAAATCTTATTCTTCCACCGCAGGTTCTGTTACTGAATCAAAACCTGGAGAAATGCAAGTTACTGTTGGCCCTTTGGACTTCAAAGTCAGTGACTGTACCAGTCACACTATTGCCAGCGATTCATCACTACTACTTAGTTTAAATGACACAAGAGTATTTTTTATCAGTAATGGATAAGGAGATTCAAATTAAACCTTGTGTAGGAGCTGTCTCCTGCACCTATATGGCCCCTATTGTCTCAAGCAATGCCATTGATCTATTCCATGATGTAATTGTGCGAGATATTGATGCGCTCATATCCATAGATGCCCCAAAATGTAAGGAAACGAGAGTTACTTGCACTTAAACTGAGAGATAGGAAAGATGTGTTTGTTTGCCAGGCAGACAAGGGGGGCAATATAGTCCTAATGACGAGAGACTATTATGAACAAGACTCTCTAAAACAACTTTCAGACACCAATACATATATCCCCTTGAGCTATGATCCTACGGTCAAATTTAAAATAAAATTTCATTAATTCCTCAGAAATCAAGTTGATTTGTGTGTCCTCTCCCTTAGACATGCTGAGAAATTACTCCTGGAGTTCCCTAATAAACCACATTGGTATTTTATACCAAAAATTCATGAATCTGTCACCTCCCTCCCAGGGCACCTGATAATCTCAGGAGCTGGATCTCTGACGTAGCCATTGTCCAAATAATTTGGCTCTTATGACCCCTCCTGAGAGATGTCCCTTCTTAGATTAAAGACAAGGGAGAATTTTTGAGAGTAGTGCACAATATAGAGTGGCAAGATGATTTTGTTCTTACTGTTATTGACATAGATAGCCCTTACACAAGAAAAGCACACATGTTATATATTGACGCTGTTCACAATATATGCTAACAGACTGACACAAATCTTCATGTGAATCAATTGATGTTATACTCATCCACAACATGTTCAAGTTTTTTGAGAAATGTTATATTCAATGCACAGACACAGCTATGGACATGCCAGCTGCTTGTGCTCTAGCAAATTTGTATCTTGCTGTCTTGGAAGAGACATATATTATTTAAAAAATATCCCTTTCTCAAATATGTAAAAATTTACACGAGCTACATGGATGACATTTTCATGCTTTGGCTAGGCTTCAAAGAAGACTTCAGTAATTTTGTAACTTATCTTAATTATTCCAATAGCTAGCATGGATATGTTTTTTACATCTGTTTATGGGTGTGTCAAACTTAATTTACTTGGTGTCAGGGTACAAGTAAAAAAACGGGACATTGATAGCAGAGGTGTTCAAGAAACCAACCACCACTAATTCAGTAATACGTTTCTGAAGTGAACATCCAACGCATGCAAAAACCGCATTACCTTTTAGCTAATTTTTATGTTTGAGGAAGATTTACACAAACAGGTTTTGAAAAACAAGCACCTGAAATAAAGAAAAGGATTTTATAAAGGGGTTACCCCAACAAAATACTGGATGTAGTACTGCAAAAAGCAAAGAAACCAAGCTCAGAATCTCTTGTGAGCCTCCATATGAAAAATAAATGTAATAAACTTAAGAGATTTTTTTCAACTTAAATTCTGCCCTATGGATAGAGCAATTTGCTCCACTATGATTAAAAATTGGAATGTGTTAAATTCAGACAAAGACCTAATTGATGTAATCCAGCATACACTTATCTTTCAGGCATTGCCCAAACCTGAAAGATAATCTAGTCAGAAATCGTTTTAAAGCTCCACAAACTAATTGGTTAAAGAATTCCGCTATTAAAGGCAATCATAAATGCGGCTCTTGCAAGTTGTGCAAATTGCATTTCAAAATGAATCCCATGCCAACAGGGTGATAATGCATCATGTAAATCAATTTATCTCCTGCAATACCCAGTTTGTTGTATATATTATTTTTTGCCCCTGCAATTGGTTTTAATTATGCATAACTCAGATCCAAAGGTAGTTTGTTTCGCTGGACTAGAGAGAACCTAATAACCTGCCAGAACATGGGGGTGATTTGAAAAGATTACTCTTACGTAGAGAAGCCACATGGATAATACTCACCAATGCACAAGTTCTGATTGGCTTTAATGACAATGTCTACATGACAGTCTTTTTATAATGCATCTGTTTGTTTTAATGATATTGTTTTTAATTGTTGATACAGTGATGTGGAAAAAGAAAGCATTGTTTCCCCAAAAAGAGACCGTCTGTCCACTTCCTGCCATTCTTGGACCCGTTGAAGCGTGCGACCAATGCAAAACAGCAGTCATACACAGCTGTATCAGCTCCCCTGTGTCCATGTGTTAATTTTCCTTATTAAAGAAGTTTTTTTTCTTGATCAACGAGTGCCACCATTTGATCTCTTTGGTTGGATTCTGTAAGACGCTGTTCACTGGAGGCGCAGCACCTATGACTATGAAGCTTACAAACTGTTGGTTCGCATAAAGCTATACAAGGTATGCAACAAGTTGTTTAGTGTTGGTTCCCTCTCATTTCAGGAACATAAAGGTATTTATATCATTCTGCAAGTAGAATCATAGAGACTTTACAAAACCACAGCCAGGAAAATTCTACCAGATGCTAGATTTGAGGACTATGGCCCCAGCTGGAAAAACACAGATCTGCTCTATTGACCATCGCTGAACCCTCAGAGATGTCATGGAAAATCCAGGTTGGGACAATCAGGTCACCTGGCCACATACCTCACTGCTCTTAGTCAGTTTCCTAAGCTTGTTGTCACCTCCTCTCAGTGAGTTCCTGCAAAAAGCGAGTTGCTATTAGTGAGGGTAGTTGGCCCTTGAAGTTCTGAAGTCACAGCTGATCTAATCAGTGGAAAGTGGAGACTCTGTAATGTGCACCATCTTGGGTATTTGCTGGGACTGTTCTATATGTTCTTATTTGTTGGCGGTTTAATAAAGTATTGCCACACTGTTTTACCCTCAACCTGAATTGTCTGAGTAGTGTTCTGCCCAGAGGAAAATAGAGTGCGCATTCAGTGAGACAAGCCCTAGTCCAAGCGGTCTTTCTGAACACAGCTGGGCCAGCGAACAAGAGCATTCACTGACCTTCGTGTTATAATTTATGCACAGTCTATCACTTTTGTATTATTAGGATACCAAATCCCTAATCTAATGTCTGTGTGCTCCCATCTGTTGCAATGTATCAGCAGCCTTTCACTTTTTACATTATCTGGATGTGATTACCTAAACTAATGGGTGGAGAGTTGAAACAATAATATTACTTGGTGACAGAGTCAGCTGTATAAGTGGTGAAGGTTAACACTAGTTAAAAGCTAAGTGAGACCAGACCACACTTCAGTGGAATTAAGTCACCCTCAGTGGTGTAATGGGAAACACACACTGGTGGCCCACTAATTGCAACACGTAAGGAGAATAAATCATTCAACAGTAGTGCTGTACGACTGTTGGTGGCTTGGTTGGAATCACCAGTCAGTGGTGCTCCTGCTGAATTCTGAATAATCCTGGTGACATGGGAGGGCAGCATATCAATCACCACCTTCTTCTCCTTGTTGATCAGTCAGCCGGAGGCTAGTAGTTGAAAGAGCTAATGTGCTTTGCTGAAGTGATGGCAGGATGTCTCTATCAATTTTAATTAATGTTACATTAAACTGATTCTGTATTCAATTGAACACAAGCTTGTTCAATATGCTTGTGATAAAGCAGTTGCAATTGTCATGGCTCGGTTTGGGGATTCGAGCCGGTGACCTGTTACATCGTGGTCAGTTCTTCTGTCTGCTGGGCTATTGCCCTTTCTTTCCAAGCCCAAGTGCTGATTGTGTATATTGTTTTTATTTATCCTTCTTGGTTTACTCCACTCCAGGTGTTATCCATTTTCCCATTTTGGTTTGCCCTATCACATTCTGTGTTGGGCTTTATATATTATTCCTTCACTGCACTTCCTTGCTTGCAATACGTCTAAATGGATTTGTGCTAAGGAGTTCCAGCCCTTCAGTTACATGATTTTTCCCTGCTAGGCAAATACCATTTATATTCCAGCTCAGTGTCTGTTTTCTACTTTCCCAAGTACCTTTTCCTTAGATCGCTGTTAGAATTCTATGAAATTATTCTTATTTCACTTATTTTTGGTTATCCATAGTTATCCCTCTCTCCCCTTTATGAACGTGTTTTTACTTTTATCACCCTTGGTCTTAGTGTTCACCTGCAACCTTTCCTCTCCCATTCTCGGCAATGTGTAGCAGTCTTCCCTATGGTTCCTCAGGCGGTACTAGAAACCCTTCGATGGCCATTTAGGGAGTCAGGTTCGAGGTGCTGTTTTTACCTGTGCTACTAGGGATTGTCCAATCTGTGCAGGGACCAGTAGGGTGTTGGTGCAGCTTCTCTCTGTAATAGGTACTCCTTATTCCTGTTACTCATGTGTAAGTGTATCACATTCATAAATGCAATATCATTACTTTTGAAAAAAAATATTTACAGTAGCTTAAGCCAAAAAAAATTAAGCTTACATCAACAAGAAACCGAATGGCAAAGTAATTTAGCTTCCACCTGATATTTGGTAAAGAAACAATAAACATAAAGCAAACTCATATTATGTATACCATAAAAAATCCTTCTATTCCTAAAATATTGACCCTTGATTATAATGGTTATCACTGACAGAAATACAAGGGGCATTCATTAAACATTTTTCCTGACACCTTTGGTGAGCATGCCATGTCTCTTGGTTTTGATGGCCTCCCACGTAGTATGCCCCAGTGATCATGGTACCCTTTGCTAGGAAATCCATCAATACTACTCCGTGCTGGTTCCAAAATACTGTGAGCATGACTTTGCCTGCTTCCATTGCATCAACTGGACTTTAGTCTTAGGATCATAGTGATGGACCCAGCTTTCAACCTGTGTGATCAGTCTATTGAAAAAGTCCTCCTGGTTTGCATGGCACATCGTGTTAGGGTTCGCAGCCCAGGGTCCACCGTGCAGAGATGGTAGACCGCTGCTTGGTAATAGCGGACAGAAACTGGCGGTATAGCAAACATACACGGCTTAACTTCACCCGGTGAATAGGATGCGGACCCTGCTGCTTCACAGGGTCCCGATAAATCAGAGTGAACCCTAGTGTTTTGGTCACAGGACCTTGCCCCAAGGACACGGGGTTAGAGTCCCCCTAGACCCCCTAGTGTTCGGCGCCACAACTACGACGCCAGGGAGAGACCCTTACTAAACGCTGTGCCCTGTTAACAGTCACAGGGTGCAGCTGATAGAAATACCACACGAAGTACGTACAGTGCAGCTCTGGCAGACGCCACTAACCAGCCTAAGCTTTGGCATGGAAAGCGCATTAAAGGCTCACGGCGCCGCTCTGACTGATGCTGCTGAACGTGCGGTACCGTAGTGCCTGATGTAGCATGGCGCACACTGGTGCCAACATGTGATAGGATCTGGGAGCACTGCAGCGCTAGGCAGTGCTGTTATGAATAGGTCACCGAGGAGGATGGCAGGAATAGGTTAAGCCACCAGGAAACCAGATAGGTTGGTAACTTAGTGGATTGCAGACCCCTGATCCTAACAACACAACTAACAGGAGCTGTGGAGCGTACCTATGATGCCCTAGACGCCTCGGCACAGATGGAGAACTAACTAAACTTAAAGCAAGAAAGGTGAAACCTAAACTGCCCCAGAGTAGAACCCCAAAGAAATAGCCCCCAAACATATATTGTCGGTGAGACAAGATGAGGTACAAACACAGGCAGAAAATAGACTGAGCAAATGACGGAGCCCAAACTGTCTAGATAGGATAGGAAAGGAAAGACACTGTCTGCAATCATGCAAAAACCCTTAAAAATCCAACACGCCTGATGTACAAAAAACACTGAGGTCTCACGACCTCTCCCCCCACTATATCAGCATTGTGGTGTGAATCCCACCATAACACCTTTTACGGTTTCTGCCAGACCTTTCCGAAAGAGAGCTGCTAAGGCATCATCATTCCATTTAGTAAGGACCACCCACTTTCGGAATTTTTGACAATATAACTCTGCAGCATCCTGACTGTGGTTCAATGCCAACAAGGTTTTCTCAGCTTGATCAATAGTATTAGGTTCATCATACAAAAACCCCAGGGCTTGAAAAAATGCATCCACATTAGCCAGAATAGGATCTCCAGGTGTCAGAGAAAAAGCCCAGTCTTGGGGATCGCCGTGCAGCAAGGAGATGAGAATTTTAACCTGCTGCACCAAGCTCCCAGATGAGTTAGGTTTCAAAGCGAAAAACAGTTTACAATTAGAGTTGAGCGAAATGGGTCGGTCAAATTCAAAAGTCGCCGACTTTCGCTAAAGTCAAGTTTCACTGATCGAAACCCGACCTTAGCGTGAGGACAGCCATGAGGTCGCCGACTCGAGCACCAAAGTCGCGTTTCCCTTAATGCTCCCAGCGCCTTTTCTCAGCCAATGATCAATGACGCACACTGTGGGCAACGCGATGACATGGGGAGCGGCCACCACCATCTTAGAGACGGGCATTGCAGCGATTGGCTGGCTTTGTGTGGCATCACAGTGGCTATAAAAGCCCTGAATGCCGACCGCCATCTTACTTCTGCCAATCATAGCATAGGGAGAGGTTGTTGCTGCTGCTCGTTCTCAATAGGGAGAATGTTTAGGCAGGAAAAAAAACTGTGCTTCTGCTGATAGCGATTTTTACTGTACAACACAACACTTAGTGTGCAGTGACAGGGGAGGATATTTTTGTGTGCAGCAGCTCTGGTGGTTATTAGGCTGCCTTATAAGGCTACCTGATAGCTGCATTGCTGTTTGCACACTGCTGTGCAGACTGCTTTTTTCAAAGCAAAAATAATTTTATTTCTTTTGTCTGCACAGTTACCGAGCTTTCATTTTTTCACACTTTTGTGTGCAGCAGCGCTGATGGTTATTTGGCTGCCTTATAAGGCTACCTGATAGCTGCACTGCTGTGTGCACACTGCTGTGCAGACTGCTTTTTTCAAAGCAAAAAAACTTGTATTCCTTTTGTCTGCACAGTCAGTGAGCGTTCATTTTTTCACACACCGTATAGAGGTGTCAAATCTATACAGAGACAGCGTGTGTGTGTTAGACTCAGTAAATACATATATGGAAATTTCAATTTTTACATACACCATATAGAGCTGTCCGCTTGTCAAACAGTATACTATATCTGCTGTTTGATCACGGTCAAATCTATACAGAGACAGCATGTGTGTATGACTCCGTTAAAAAATAAATGGAGAATTAAAATTTTTCCATACATACAGCGTATCGAGCTGTCCGCTTGTCAAACAGTATCCTATATCTGCTGTTTGATTACGGTCAAATCTGTACAGAGACAGTGTGTGTGTGTGAGTCCGTAAAAAAAATAGACGGAGATTTAAAATTTTCCATACATACACCATATAGAGCTGTACGCTCCTCACACACTACCGTGTACCAGCTGGTATCACAGACAAACACATGCTATCTGTGTGTGACTCCGTAAAAAGATAGACGGAGAATTTCATTTTCCCATACATACACCATATAGAGCTGTCCGCTTGTCAAACAATATTGTATATCTGCTGTTTGATAACGGTCAAATCTATACAGAGACAGCATGTGTGTGACTCTGTTAAAAAATAGACGGAGAATTAAAATTTTCCATACATACACCGTATCGAGCTGTCCGCTTGTCAAACAGTATCCTATATCTTCTGCTTGATTACGGTCAAATCTATACAGAGACAGCATCTGTGTGTGACTACGGAAAAAAATAGACGTAGATTTTAATTTTTCCATACCTACACCGTATAGAGCTGTACGCTCCTCACACACTACTGTGTACCGGCTGGTATCACGGACAAATACATGCTATCTATGTTTGACTCCGTAAAAAAATATACGGAGATTTAAAATTGTCCATACATACACCATATACAGCTGTCCACTTCTCAAACATTATCGTATATCTGCTGTTTGGATCACGGTCCAATCTATACAGCGATAGCGCGTGTATGTGAGTCCGTAAATACATAGATGGACATTTCCATTTTTGCATACATTGTATAGAGCTGTCCGCTTCTGTAACAGTATCGTATATCTGCTGTTTGCTTTGCGGTCACATCTATGCAGAGTCATCGTGTGTGTGTGAGACTCCGTAAATACTTATACGGACATTTCTCCATACACCGTATTGATCTGTCCGCTTCTCAAACAGTATTGTATATCTGCTGTTCGCTTTACGGTCACATCTATAGAGTCATCATGTGTGTGTGAGACTCCGTAAATACATATACGGACATTTCCATTTCTCCATACACCGTTTTGAGCTGTCCGCTTCTCAAACAGTATCGTATATCTGCTGTTCGTATTACGGTCACATTTATACAGACACAGCATGTCTATGTGAAACTCCAGAAATACATATACAGACATTTCCACTTTTCAATACACCGTATAGAGCTGTCCGCTTCTCATACAGTACCGTATATCTGCTGGTTATATTACGGTCAAATACACACTGCCAGAGCGTCTGTGCATGACTCCTGAAACAAATATACGGAGATTGACAGTTTCACCAAAAACGTATACAGCTGTACACTTCTGATACAGTACCGTATATCTGCTGGATGGATTACGGTCAAATACATACTGGGAGAGCGTCTGTGAGTAACGAAATATATACGAGATTTAAATTGTTACATACACCTTACACAGCTGTACGCTCCTCATACAGTACCATATCTCTGCTGGTATTTTTGGTACATTTTCCGACACATGAGGAGGTATGGTGGAAGAGGCCGCATACGTGGACGTGGGGGCGCCGCTGGTACTGATGATAGTGGTGGATCTGCTGGTTATGGCAAAAACACAATAGCAGTGTTGAGCCTGCGGCATCGTCTGGCACAAGAAGGCCTTTAAGGTTCCCTTTTCTGGGAGTAGGTAAACCGCTTTTAAAGCCGGAGCATCATGAACTGGTTTTGGCTTACATTGCTGAAACAGCCTCCAACTCTATTGTCTCCTCTTCTGAAGTTACAAATACTGCAAGCACAGAGTCGTCAGTGCAGGCTTCTGGTCAGGAACAACACCTTTCCTTGTGTCCTTCACCCACACCAAAAGTGAAGGATGCCGCAGCACACACTTCAGATTACTCCATGGAGCTCTTTTCACATACCATGCCAGGGTTATCAAGTCAAATCCTGAATTCCCCAGTCCAAGATGAATCTGACATGGAGTGCACTGATGCACAGCCACTGTTAGGTGATTCTGCTGGTACATTCACCCACAGCACTACATTCCCCTCACACTCTACAGAGCCACAATCTGACTCTGATGAAACTCAGGTGCCCCTTCCCGCATACTATACCACCTTACACGGTGACACAGAGGAAGGTGCAGATGAAATTGAAGAGGAGGTGATGGATGACCCAGTTGTTGACCCGGATTGGCATTCTCTGGGGAAGAGGATGCCTCTGGCAATAGCTCGGAAGAGGAGAAGGATCCGCAGCAGGCATCGACATCGCAGCAGCAGTTATCTGGCAGGGCCTTAGCTGTAGAAAAACTAGTTAAAAAAACAAAACGAGTTGCAGGACAGCTTGGCCAGACGGTCAAATTTGCACACCGTGCAAGCCCTGAAAATTTATACCATAGTAGGAAGAGTGCAGTGTGGCACCTTTTTGACCAAAATCCTATTGATGAGGCAAAGGTTATCTGTAAGAAGTGCGGAAGGACCTTCAGTCGATGTGAAAATCTCCAAAATTTAAACACCAGTTGCATGCTTAGACATTTTACCATCATGCACTTGCAAGCATGGACGGACTACAAAACCTCAGGTAGCACATGTGCACCTGCTCCAACTGAAGGTAGCCAGCGACGCTCCATTGCTTCCCCCACTGAAAGGCCACTGCTAAGCACCCCACCAGCAAGAAATGTTGAGGTGTCGTCGCAAGGCCAAAGCAGTCAGGGAATCACAATGTTTTTGCAAAAAAACACTGAATCTAGGCCATCACCGACACCACCATCACCAACCCCCTCTCAGTCCTTAATGTCCACCGCTAGTTCCCCCATATGCAGCTCTCAAGTCCAGCTCACCCTACCAGACACTCTGAGTAGGACAAGAAAGTACTCATCCTCTCATCCGCGTACACTGGCTTTGAACGCCCACATTGCCAAACTGATCTCATTAGAGATGATGCCCTTCCGTTTGGTTGAAAGCAAAGCTTTCCGAGAGCTCATGGCCTACGCTGTCCCACGCTATGACCTACTCAGTCGGCACTTATTTTCTCGAAAAGCCATCCCTGCCCTCCACCTGCATGTGAAAGACTGCATTGTCCATGCACTAAAACAATCAGTGAGTGGAAAGTTGCACCTCACAACAGATGCATGGGCCAGTAGGCATTGGCCAGGGCCGTTACGTGTCCATCACTGCACACTGGATTAATGTGGTGGATGCTGGCTCCACAGGAGACAGCGGCGGTGGAACAGTGCTGCCTAGCCCACTGGTATAGGAAACAGTTTGTTGTAGGCGTTCGACCCTCCTCCTCCTCCAGTAGCGAAAGCTCGTCAACAGAGCGCAGTGGCACGAGCACTCCATCCGCAGCTGCCAGTGTTGCATACGAGGTGTCCCAATATCGAACAGCTAGTGGTAAGCGGCAGCAGGCTGTTTTAAAGATTATGTCTTTGGGCGACAAAAGACACACTGCGGAGGCACTGGCCGACTCCTTGCATTGACAAACTTAGTCATGGCTGGGCAGTCTACATCTTGAGCCAGGCAAGGTAGTCAGTGATAATGGCAGGAATTTTGTGGCAGCCATAGCCCTTGCAAAACTCAGACACATACCTTGCCTGGCTCACACCTTGAACCTGGTGGTGCAGTGCTTCCTAAATAATTATCCGGAGTTAACAGCCCTGCTCAATAACGAGTGAAGACTGTGCTTGCACAACCGTCGCTCGCCTGTACACTCCAGTCGTATGCAGAAGCTGCAGCGATCGCTCCACCTCCCCAAGCACCGCCTAATCATAGACGTTGCAACAAGGTGAAACTCGACCATGCACATGGTTGAGAGGCTGTGCGAACAGAGGCAGGCTGTAATGCATTTGTGGGAGGACACACGGGCAGGCAGTTTGAGGGAAGACATGGAATTGTCGGGTGTGCAGTGGTCAAAGCTGAAAGACCTCTGTAAAGTCCTTCAGTGTTTGAGGAATGCACACGGCTGGTATGCGCAGACGTTGCCATCATAAGCATGATCATACCACTTATGTGTCTGCTCATGCAAACTTTGATGCACATTAAGGATCAGGCGTCTGCAGCAGAGGAGGAGGGAAGGCTTGATGACAGTCAGCCATTGTCAGCGAGAGCAACTGACCTGGACGAGGTGAAGGAAGAAGAGGAAGAGGAGGCGGAGGATGAGGGGGATGATTTTTTTGGGGGAGGAGGATGCTTCTCAGGGGGCAAGAGATAATGTTGGCGTGCCAAGGTCAGGTCCAGGGTTTGTGCGTGACTGGAGTGATGTGGATTTCCAAGAAAATGCTCCTCCACCCACCACTGGCAGTGCATCATTGACACCTGGAACATTGTCCCACATGTGTGATTATGCCTTGCTGATTCTAAAAAGGGACCCCTGCATTGCCAAAATGATGAAGGATGATGACTACTGGTTGGCCAGCATCCTATAAAGGCAAATTACAGAACATCATGCCACAGGAGAACCTAGAGATAATATTGGCTAGCAAACAAGCAACTCTGGTAAACCATTTGTTGGAGGCATTCCACAGCCAAAGTGGTGTTGGAGACAGGGGGTTCATGACCATGTTGTGGACTGATTTTTCAAGTACCACTCACACGACTGCTAATACAGAATCGATTGCAAGTGACAGGAGACAGCAGTTGTCAACTATGGTTACAAACTACTTCTCCTCCCATACCGATGTTCTCCCTCACAGGTCATTCTCCTTTGACTATTGGGCCTGTAAACTGGACACCTGGCTTGAATTGGCACAATATGCCTTACAGGAGCTCACTTGCCCTGCTTGTAGTGTGTTATCTGAAAGAGTCTTCAGTGCTGCTGGATCAATCCTGACAGAAAAAAGGACCCATCTGTCGACCCAAAATGTTGATGATCTAACCTTCATTAAAATGAACCATGCATGGGTTTCAAAGGATTTTGTCCCACCTTCCCCTGATGACACATAGGTGGCAATAAAAATGTCTCGCTTTTGTTCTCCTCTTCCTCGTACTTCTCCACTTCCTCCATTTGCAGCGGCTGAATGTACAGCCTACACATCAACATATGCCCTTTTTTCAACCACCCTAACTGGGCTGATCCCCCCCATGGCCGGGGTCACAACCGGCGCACCCGGGCAAGTGCCATTGCCCTGAACAGGTGGGTGGGCCCACTCTTGGGTGACGGCAATGGCACAGGGCCCCTTGTAGTACAATAAAGTGTCTCTGATGGTGGGGGGGCCCACTCGCCGTCAGACACACCGGCGTACTATGAGGGACCCTGTGACCGTGCCGCCACCGAGTGTGCCCCCCCTGCTTGCTCAGGTCCCAAGCACTTGCAAGACTTACCGCTCCCTGCTCCAATGCTGTGTAGTCTGGGCAGTGAAATCCTTCACAGGGATGGCCACTGCAAATTTGGTGAACTGATCGATGATGGTTAATACATAGCTATGGCCTGTCCTGCAGGCCTCTACTTTCAGATGATCAATAGCTACCATTCGTAATGGACGTCGACTCACAATCGGATGCAGTGGTGCTTTATCATCAGCTTTGACAGTTTTCCTAGTCACAGACGTGTGACATTCCTACCACCATTTTACAATGACTCCTCTCATGACAATCCAATAGAATCGCCAACGGCCTGTGGCTACTGTCTTTTGCACTCCAAAGTGACAAGACAGGCGGTGAGGAACATGGCTACATCTCTCCCTGTGATCACAATTTGATGGAGACGAGTTACGGTGATGGGATCCACGCTACTACGATACAGCAAACCTTTCTTCACAAAGAACCGTTTTCACTGTCTCCACAGACAAAGTAATTGCGGGTCAGCATCGCCTCTGCGAAATCTTCCGGGAGGTTTTCCCATGATTAGTAATTCCAAAATTTCAGCAATCACTCGACTTTACGTCTGTACTTGTAACCATCTAGTTTCCTGTAGCGGAGAGTCTGGATTGGCTTACTGTTACTGAAATATATACGAACATTTAAAAGTACCCCGACACTGTATACTGGTGTATGCCTCGAATACATTTCCCTTTTTCTTCTTTTTTATATTCTGGTGTAATCCATACTGAGCCTGTGAGTGTCTGTGTTTGACTCCGGAAATATAGATGGATATTTTCAATTAGCCCTAGACTGGATACACCTGGTATCTGCTGATACAGTACCTTTTTTCAACATTTTGGATTACGGTTATATCCATACTGACTGAGTGAGCGTCTGCGAGTGACTCCTGAAATACTGTATATACGGAGTGTGTATAAAGCCCTCACCGCCGACCGCCATTTTTCTTCTGACCATCACTACAGTAGGGAGAGGTTGGTGGCGCTGTTTAACATTAGGGAAACACATAGACCTGGAAAAAGAAGTTACATGCTTGTACAGAATGCAATTGTTGTGTATAGTTACTGTGGTGTGACAGGGGGAGGATTTTCTTTTGTGCATCAGCGCTAGTTATTAGGCTGCCTGCCAGCGACAGGGAGGATTTTCTTGTGTGCAGCAGCGCTAGTTATTAGTCTGCCTGCCAGTGACAGGGAGGATTTTCTTGTGTGCAGCAGCGTTGATTATTAGCCTGCCTTATAGCACTATTGCTGTGTGTACACTGCTGTGCAGACTGCTTTTTACACAGCACTCCTACTTTTATTCTTTTTTTTTGGCACAGTGAACGAACGTTCATTATATCGCACACCGTATAGAGCTGTACACTCCTCACACAGTACCGTGTCCCAGCTGGTATCACGGAGAATTACATGCTGTCTATCTGTATGTGACTCAGGAAATTCATAGGGAGAATTACATTTTCATTTAGACTATATACACCTGCTATCTGCTGATACAGTACCTTAGTTCAAATTTTTTTCTTACGGTATAATCCATACAGGGTGAGCGTGTGTGGCTCACTCCTTCAATATAAACGAAGATAAAAATTTTACCCTATACACCTCTTATCTTGTGATACAGTACCTTTGTTAGACATTTTGTATTACGGTGAAATCTGTTAGGTGTCAGGTTCCTGCAGCTGCACAGCGGGAATGCAGAGCCTTGCATCCAGCGGTCTCCCATTCTCCTCTGACTGCTCAGGAGCCTGCACAGCAATCTCGGCATCTCAGACTCCCTGCTCAGTCCAGCTCTGTAGGACTAGTTGCTGCTGCCACCTCTGGGTCAGCAATAGCAGCGCAGGCTTTCCTACAGCAAGCCACTCCAGTGGCTAAGTCCTCTCGTCGTGCTACTGGGCATGCTCACGAGACGATCTCCCATTGGAGATCGGGAGTCACGTGCTCAGGTCCTTCTCCTGATCTGATTGGTCCATCCCAGAGATCTGGAAGGTCCCACACGGCTATAAAAGGTCCGCATGCGCTAGTATAGACTATACTTGCTACTGTGTGAATGATGATGGATGCATGTACCTGCGAATGACTCATTAAGATCCCCTCCCTCTGATATTGCGTGTGTAGATAGAGACTTAGTCTTAGAGTCAACACCAGTCAGTGGCACGCTTCAGGCCACATTGCACATCTACACAGTGCTAACGTCCGACAGTGCGCCCCCTCTTGGGCATTGTCATACAGCGGCTGGTTCAGTTGCCGCGCTGCAGTCAGCAGCACTTGGGGCATCCACAGTAGCGACGGTGCACGCACGGTAGGTGGTGGGCCCGAGTCCTGTGACCATATACCGTGCGTGCACACGGCTGAGACCTGTGAGGTCAACAAGCTCGGCATTTATGTTTATGCCTTAAGGCGCCTCTGTGAACATAACAGAGTATGCCCAGTGCACACCGGGTGACGTTCAACCTGTGTGCGATACACCGCCATATTGTGCATCTGCCATTATATAGCAGCAGTTTAACACCTCTGCACGGTGGACCCCGGGCGGCGAATGCACTTTCTATTATTTTATATTTAGTGCGTTCCGCCATTCCTAACAGAAATCCATACATAGTGAGCATCTGTGGGTGACTACGGAAATATATAAGGAGATTTAGAATGTTTAAGCTATGCTATATATACCTGGTATCTGGTGATACTGTACCCTTTCTCAACTTTCTATATTCTTGTTGAATCCATACTGGGCCTGAGAGCGTCTGTGTCTGCCTCCTGAAATATATACGGAGATTTAGAATGTTTAAACTAGACTCTATATACCTGGTATCTGGTGTTACTGTACTGTTTTTCAACTTTTTATAGTATTGTCCAATTCATACTGAGCCTGTGAGCGTCTATGTCTGACTCATGAAATATAGACGGAGATTTACAATGACCCCTACACTGTATAAAGCTGTACGCTTCTGTTATAGTACCATATATCTGCTGGTATTTTGGGTACATTTTCACAAAAATTAGGAAGTATGCTTTAAGAGGCCGCGGATGTGGGCTTGGGTGGCTAGCTGGTACTGATGGTGGTGGTGGTGCATCTGCTGGTAGTGCCCAAAGTACAATACCAGCTAAGGCAGGAGGTGTTGAGACTGCGGCATGGTATGGCTCCAGAAGGCCTGGAAGGCTCCCTTTTCTGGGAGTAGGTAAACCGCTTTTAAAGCTGGAGCATCATGAACTGGTTTTGGCTTACATTGCCGAAACAGCCTCCAGCTCTATCGCATCCTCTTCTGAAGTTTAAAAAAATTCAAGCACTGTATCGTCAGTGCAGGCTTCTGGTCAGGAACAACACCTTTCCTTGTGTCCTTCACCCACACCAAAAGTGAAGGATGCCGCAGCACACACTTCAGATTACTCCATGGAGCTCTTTTCACATACCATGCCAGGGTCATCAAGTCAAATCCTGAATTCCACAGTCCAAGATGAATCTGACATGGAGTGCACTGATGCACAGCCAAGGCTAGATGATTCTGCTGGTACATTCACCCACAGCACTACATTCCCCACGCACTCTACAGAGCCAGAATCTGACTCTGATGAAACTCAGGTGCCCCTTCCCGCATACTATACCACCTTACACAGTGACACAGAGGAAGGTGCAGATGAAAGTGCCAGTTCCCTGAGCAGGTGGGGGGGCATACTCGTGGGCGACAGCACTTGCACAGGGCCCCTCATAGTACGCAAAAGTGTCTTTGCCGGTGGGAGAGCCCACTCGCCGTCAGACACACCGGTGTACTATGAAAGGCCCTGTGCCAGTGCCGTCACCCACGAGTAGACCCCCCCCGTTTGCTCAGGTCCACAGCACTTGCAATACTTACCTCTCCCTGCTCCACCGCCGTGATGTCTTCCGCTTTTCCTGACAGTGACATTCATGTCACAGAGCGCGATGACATCACGTCAGTATGCCCTCTGCCTAAACAGTCCAAGTGCAAGTAGAGGTATTTAAGTTTTTTAAAGGTTGGGACTCTAGCAATTTTTGGGGAGCACTATACACTGGAGAATGAGATATGGGGCCCATCATACACTGGAGCATCATCCATGAGGCCCATTATATACTGGAGCATTCCAAATGGGGGACATCAGACACTGCAGCAGCATTTACGGGGCACATTATACACTGGAGCATTAGAAATGGGGCCCATTATATAATGAGCATTATTTGGGCCCATAAGACACTGGAGCATCATCCATGGGGCCCATCATATACTGAAGCATTCTAAATGGGGCAGATTATATATGGAGCATTATTTGGGCCCATCATACCCTGGAGCATCATCCATGAGGCCCATCATATACTGGAGCATTCCAAATGGGGGACATCAGACAATGGAGCAGCATTTACAGGGCCCATTATACACTGGAGCATTAGAAATGGGGCCCATTAGATATGGAGCATTATTTGGGCCCATAAGACACTGGAGCATCATCCATGGGGCCCATCATATACTGGAACATTCTAAATGGGGCAGATCATATATGGAGCATTATTTGGGCCCATCATACACTGGTGCATCATCCATGAGGCCCATCATATACTGGAGCATTCCAAATGGGGCAGATCAGACACTTGAGCAGCATTTATGGGGCACATTATACACTGGAGCATTAGAAATGGGGCCCATTATATATGGAGCATTATTTGGGCCCATAAGACAGTGGAGCTTCATCCATGGGGACCAACATATACTGTAGCATTATGCGGAGATCGTCATATACTGTATCGAACATTATATGGGACCAATTATTCTGTATGGAGAAATATATGGGGCTCATTATTCTGTATGGCGCACTATGTGGTGGCCATAATACTGTATGGAGTAATATACTGTCTATTTTTTGAGCTATTGGAGAATTTAAAATAGATATCAGTCATGTCATGTAAGAAGTGAAGTATTTTACATTGTACTATCCCAATATTTCTCTGCCATATCGGAGCATCATGAATTGTGGTATATGTTAAAGGGGCCCACTGACACTCTTTGGCCCAAGCCACACGAAAACCTGGAACCAGCCTTACCCCTCCCACAACTCTAGCCAAATAACCCCCAGTTTTCAATGCGTAACTATTATAAAGTAAATTAAGGTTGACAAGCTTAAGTAATAAGAATTGATGTTGTTGGCATTGAAATGGGCACTGTAGGTGTGTTTACTGTCCTCCACTCCCTGACAACTTTGCTTCCCCATTGACTTGCATTGGGTTTCGTGTTTCAGTCGGACCCTGACTTTTCCCTATAGTTGGCCGATTTCGTTCGACTCAACTTTTGAGAAAGTCGGGTTTCATGAAACCCGACTCGACCCTAAAATAAGCAAAGTCGCTCATCTCTATTTACAATTATTCTTAAAATTCAAAAATTTAGACCGATCCCCAGAGAACACATCAGGAGTAGGGATCTTTGGTTCTACAGCAGATGATTGAGTGGCAGAAATTCCCTGCACTTCAGCAGCGGGCTGCTCAACACGATCGGTCAATTGCTTAGTCTCCATTAAAGAAAAAATCCTCCTACAGCCCCAGAGGAAGAGAGGAAAAAATATACGAAAAAATTCAGACACTTTTTTTTTTTTTTTTTACAATCCTTCCCTTCTTTAGAGTACCCTAGAGTCTACAGTTTTGGCTGGTGATTCTGTTATGAATAGGTCATAGAGGAGGATGGCAGGAATAGGCTAGGCCACCAGGAAACCGGAAAAGTTGGTAGCTTAGCAGATTGCAGACCCCTTATCCTAAACAACACAACTAGCAGTAGCCGTGGGGTGTACCTACGATGCGCTAGACGCCGCGGCACAGCCAGAGAACTAACTAAGCTTAAAGCAAGAAAGGTGAACTGTAAATTACCCCGGAGTAGGACCCCAAAGAAATAGCCCCCAAACATATATTGTCGGTGAGACAAGTTGAGGTACAAACACAGGCAGAAAATAGACTGAGCAAATGATGGGGCCCAAACTGTCTAGATAGGATAGGAAAGGAAAGACACTGTCTGCAATCATGCAAAAACCCTAAAAAATCCAACATGTCTGATGTACAAAAAACACTGAGGTCTCACAACCTCTCCCCCACTATATCAGCATTATGGTGTGAACTGGCAGCAAAGCAAAAGAGATTAATATAACAGGGGACTGAACAAACTGACACAAGCTGTAACATATGAAGCGGGGTCCAGCACTGCCCCAGCAGGGAGCACGCTGAACCCTCACAGCAAAGCAGAACTGGATCAGATGCAAAGGATTAGAAAATGAACAACTTAATTGAAAAATGCAGGATCAGGCAGGAGTCAGCAGACCTCAAAATGCACAGGAAGAAACAAATCACCAGCAGCAACTGAGGGAAGCCTGCTCACTTATATCCACCCAGTCAGTAATCCCTGATTTCCAATCATCGTCGTCAGGTGGCAGACTTCTGTCAATCCGGCCAGTTCTACTACCCGCAGTAACCACCAGAGGGAGCCCAGACTCAGAAGTCAGATCAAGAGAATTCACAACACAGTGCCACTACTCGGCGCTGACTCGTAACTCTAAACCCTACTAACATAATGTACGTATTGAGGGAAGGGGTTTCATAATGAGTCAGTCAGCGGTTCACAAGCATCCATCATCACACATACCACTACAAATTACAGACTATACTAGTGCACGGCCGAGTGGCCATGCAAACCTTTTATAGCAGCATCCTTCCGAGACCTTCCTGATGGTCAAATCCAAGCTGGACAAGGATCTGAGCGTGTGACCCCCGATCTCCAATGAGAGTTCTTCCCACGGGCATGCTCAGAAGGTCTTAGCCTCTGGAGCTGCTTGCTACTGGCTAGTGCGGATTGCCAAAGCTGACCCAGAGGTGGCAGCAGCAACCAACCTGTCAGCACTAGCCTGAGCAAGATGCTAGGAATGACATATTTGCTGAGCAGGCTCCTCTGTGGCTGGGACTGAATGGAAGACCGCAGAAGGCAAGGCTCAAGATTCCTTCTGTGCAGAGGCAGGAATCCGACGCCTAACACATCGTCAAAAGAAAATGAGAGAATTTGACTCGTTCCTGCTTCTGGAAAGGTGTGAGCAGTCGGGGAACCCAGCAGGCAGATACCTTATGCATGTGAAGATTGTCTTAGATGATATTTTCCATGGACCCCACACTAATCTTGACATTTTGGGTTAGGTGGCGAAAGATTATGTGGTGATTTTCCAAAATGGTGACCTCCATTTGCTGGATGGTGGGTTCATAAATAGCCGTGGGGTCGCCCTGGAATTGGAACTGTTTGCACCAAAGTCTGACCACATTTGAATTGACAATGTTACTTCTTGACTACATCATATGATGGGGTATCATCACCATAAACGTCTTTCATCTCATTGAACATCTCCTTTGGTGTGCGGCCTGCAAACTGAAGGAACTTGATGACTGCTCGGTATTCACTGGGTCCATTATCAAACCTCACACCACTTCACCACATGTAAAATCAAGACCGTTATCAGTTCTGATTTGTAAATTGGCATGTAACCTATAGATACTAATATCATTACTCATGTGCAGTTTCAGTGTCCTGTGATAAATAGAAATGGGACAGGGGAAATCTTTAACGATCGCCCCTCGTAATTCTAGAAAAAACATGTTGATGGAAAATTTTTAGTTATCCATGACTAGTGCAAAATAGCACACCAAAGACCATGCCAATGTCAAAATCAAACCGAGCCAGTAAATTTTCTGCACAAGTTATTATTTTCAAACAATGTGGTCATCAAAATCAGACAACAATTTGGATCATACGTTCAAATCTTTCTTTATTGTTATAGATAATCTAGCATGACCCTTGAGAGTTGTAGGACAATTAATAGAATAATGTAATCTTCTGAGAAAACTTCCCAAAGAAATTGCATGTATGCTAAACAGCAGCCATGGTAATAATGCTGCAGCTCATTTAATCTAGTTTTATTTTTAAGCATCTTACAATGCCTTGCTAAAGTATTCAACCCCCTAGAACTTTTCAACCTTTTCTTACATATTTCAAAGATAATGATACCAAATGTAAATTTTTGGTGAAGAATCAACAACAAGTGGAACACAATTGTGAAGTTGAATGAAATTTATTGGTTATGTTAAAATTTTTGTGGAAATTCAAAAACTGAAAAGTGGGGCGTGCAATATTATTCGGCCCCTTTAACTTAATACTTTGTTGTGCCACCTGTTGCTGCAATTACAGCTGCAAGTCGCTTTGGGTATGTCTCTATCAGTTTTGTACATCGAGAGACTGAAATTCTTGCCCATTCTTCCTTGGCAAACAGCTCGAGCTCAGTGAGGTTTGATGGAGATCGTTTGTGAACAGCAGTTTTCAGCTCTTTCCACAGATTCTTGATTGGATTCAGGTCTGGACTGTGACTTGGCCATTCTAACACCTGGATATGTTTATTTTTGTGCCATTCCTGTCATGCTCGCTATGTCTGTCATGTCTCAAGAACTCCTGGAGCGATGTGCATGCGCATCTCATGTCTGCTATCCTGCTTGTTCCCTAGAGCAGTGTGCACACTCACCTCATGTCTGCTGAGCTGCAAGATGCCTGCGTTTCTGCTTTGCCTTCTGTGATCTTCTCGTCATGTCTAGAATCCCTGATCATGTGTCTTTCCTAGGATCCTGCACTGTCTGGTTCTGCAATCATCTTGTCATGTCTGAAGCCTTGATCATGTGACGTTTCCTAAGATCCTGCACTGTCTGGTTCTGCAATCATCTCGTCATGTCTGAAACTCTGATCATGTGACCTTTCCTAGGATCCTGCACTGTCTGGTTCTGTGATCATCTCGTCATGTCTGAAACCCTGATCATGTGACTGCGCTCTGTGATCCTGGAGCATCTGAACTAGGAAGTTCTCCCCTGGTCCTGACCCGGAAGAGGAGGTGCTATGCCCTATATTAGACCGCCCCTTCCTATGCTCAGGGCAGGAGTATTGTGTTGTGTTCCTGCATGGCTGGTTGGTCTGTGGGGCGCTCCCTCTATTCTGTGCCCTTGCACTCTGCTCTGTCGTGCGTCTCTGCACACGCTCTGTGCTAGTACTCCGTCTCTTGTCCCATGCCTTGTCTTATGTTTGTCCATTGTGCCATGTTCGTCCTTGTCCTGCTTGGACTCATAGTCCTTCTGTTATTCTCTGCCTTGCCTGTTTTCACTATGCCTTGTTTCGTACCTTGCCTTGCTCTGCCTTGTTCCTCCCTATGGTCTCAGTCTTTGCTTGCTCTGCCTCGCTCTCTCCTATGGTGCTCTGCAGTGCTCCCTGGCACATGCACCATCCCTCCTTTCTTTCCTTTTGTGCTCTTTTCCATGTCAAGTCCCAAGGCTCTGCCTTGGCCCGGCTCTGGGCTTCGGCCTACGCTCCGCTGCTAGACTCTTTCCCATTATGCTCTCTTGCACGTTTCTACGCTAGTCCCATGGTTCTCCCTTGGCCCGGCTCTGGGCTTCGGCCTACGCTCCGCTGCTAGCTCTGTTCTTGCTCTGACCTGATTCTGTGTTTCTGCCTATGCTTCCGTCCCTGGTTCTGTACTCTGTCTAAGCTCTGCCTGGTTTCTTGTCTTGTCTTCCCTTGCTGCTTCGTATGCTCTTTGCATGCGCCTGGCCTTCCTAGCCTCCTATTTGTGCCTCAGCCGTGCCCGCCCTAGCCGTGCCCGCCTGCTTGTGCCTCTGCCGTGCTCGTCGGTCAGTGACAGCTGTGTCACCTGCCATGCCTCAGTCGGGTTCGCTGGAGTCTTGCCCGTCTGTCAGTGCCGCAGCCCGATCAGCTAGCCTGTGCCCCAGCCGTTCCCTCTGTGCTCCCTTGTACTTCACGCTGTTTCCGCACTGTGCTCTGCGTGCTATGTAAAGCACGCGCAGGCCCTCGCCTGCCCATGGCATACCTCCCCGTGCTTCGGTAAAAGTACGCGCAGGCTTTGCCATGTCCCCTGTCATGCCCTCTTGCACGCACAGGCCCTAACCCTGTCCTGGAACCCTGACCCTGACGTGCCTCTCTGCACGTGCAGGACTCTGCCTCGCCTGACCCTGGCGTGCCCCTTTGCACGCGCAGGACTCGTCTAGTATCTTGTGCCTTAGCGTGTCTCTACGCTCGCACTCTGTCTTACCTTGTGCTTTGGCATGTCTCCAAGCACGCACCCTGCCTTGAACCCTGGCGTGGCTCCAAGCACGGACCCTGCCTTGAACCCTGGCATGGCTCCAAGCACGGACCCTGCGTTGAACCCTGGCGTGTCTCCAAGCACGCACCCTGCCTTGAACCCTGGCGTGTCTCCAAGCATGCACCCTGCCTTGAACCCTGGCGTGGCTCCAAGCATGCACCCTGCCTTGAACCCTGGCGTGGCTCCAAGCATGCACCCTGCCTTGAACCTTGGCTTGCCTGCCGGATTCCCGAAACCTGCCGACCGTTGCCAGAGGTCTGGAACCAGATGACTGCGGCCTGATGTCCGGAGCTGATGTCCGCAGCCTGATGCCTGGACCCTGTCGGTCGTTGCCAGTAGTCCAGAGTCCGATGCCATCGCACCCCGTCTGGGATCCTGGCGTGTCCTAGCATGCATCCCTTCTAGGAACTCTTGTGTGATCCCTATCACGTATCCTGTCCTGGACCCTGGTATGTTTTCATGCACGTACTATGCCTGGAACATTTGGCGTGCCCTTGCACGCATCCTGCCGTGTTTCACTGTTTATGCCCTGCACCTGATTCCCTGTTATGCCTTGCACCTGAATAAAGTGTGAATCCACGTTTGAGGAAGAAACTGTGTGACTTCGCTTTATGTTTGGTATCCTGTCCGTCCTGTTGTCAGACACTTAATAGTGTCTGGTCCAGCTGCCATGGTGGCTCACCCCCTTGGTCTTTCCCCTGACACTCCCTGTACAGGGGGTGGGTTCTCACTAGGTCAGCTCGCCCTAGGTGGGTGGGTGCCATGGCCCAGAGGGTCCACTCTAAAAAGGAAGATGGGCTCAGCAGAAGCCGAGTCCATCACAAATCCATTGTAGATTTTGCTTTATGTTTGGGATCATTGTCTTGTTGGAAGACAAATCTCCGTCCCAGTCTCAGGTCTTTTGCAGACTCCAACAGGGTTTCTTCAAGAATGGTCCTGTATTTGGCTCCATCCATCTTCTCATCAATGTTAACCATCTTCCTTGTTCCTGCTGATGAAAAGCAGGCCCAAACCATGATGCTGCCACCACCATGTTTGAGAGTGGGTCTGGTGTGTTCCGGGTGATGAGCTGTGTTGCCTTTACGCCAAACATATCGTTTGGCATTATCCGCAAAGAGTTCGATTTTGGTTTCATCTGACCAGAGCACGTTCTTCTACATGTTTGGTGTGACTTCCAGGTGGCTTGTTGCAAACTGTAAATTACACTTTTTTATGGATATATTTGAGAAATGGCTTTGTTTTTGCCACTCTTCCATAAAGGCCAGATTTGTGCAGTGTACGACTGATTGTTGTCCTAGAGACAGACTGTCTCACCTCAGTTGTAGATCTCTGCAGTTCATCCAGAGTGATCATGGGCCTCTGCATCTCTGATCAGTCTTCTCCTTGTTTGAGGTGAAAGTTTAGTGGGATGGCTGGGTCTTCGTAGATTTGCAGTGGTATGATACTCCTTCCTTTTCAATATGATCGCTTGCACAGTGCTCCTTGGGATGTTTAAAATTTTGGAAATCATTTTGTATCCAAATCCGGCTTTAAACTTCTCCACAACAGTATTACGGACCTGCCTGTTGTATTCCTTGGTGTTCATGATGCTCTCTGTGCTTCAAACAGAATCCTGAGACTATCACAGAGCAGGTGCATTTATACAGAGACTTGATTACACACAGGTGGATTATATTTATTATCATTAGTCATTTAGGACCACACTGGATCATTCAGAGATCCACAATGAACTTCTGGAGTGAGTTTGTTGTACTGAAAGTAAAGGGGCCGAATAATATTGCACACCCCACTTTTCAGTTTTTGAATTTCCACAAAAATTTCAAATAATCAATAAATTATGTTCAACTTCACAATTGTGTTCCACTTGCTGATTCTTCACCAAAAATTTACATTTGGTATCTTTATGTTTGAAGCATGATATGTGGGAAAAGGTTTTGAAAAGTTCCAGGGGGCCGTATACTTTCGCAAGGCACTGTAACAAAGATCAAGGCCTCTGTTTTATCAATTTTCTAGTAAAAAAAATTCTAAATTTCATACCTACTGAGTCTGTTATGACAATAAAAACTATTTTTCTGTGAGCTAATGTGAAACAAAAAAACTTAACAAAACAAAAGCTATATGTGAATATTGGTTAATACAGCAAGACAAATAGAATTAAGAAATTCTACAAATAAAAAATCATTAAAAATGCACTGTGCCTTCTTTTGTTTTTTTTTCCTTTTTAACCACCTAATATAAACACTTGGAGAATGATTCAAAGTAATAGATATGAAAAAATCAAATCAATCAAATTGAAATCCTAGAGAATTAAAACATTTTGCATTAGCTGGAAGTGACCTAAACCTGATTTTATATCTACTTTAGCTAGTATTAAGACATTTAACCATGCGCATTAGATTAAAGTGATCTCAGCTAGATTGTCCAACTATCTAATGTGTAGGGCCACCTGATTGTAGTCCAGCAGATTATCTCATGTAACAGAATGACCAGGTGGTTAGAATTTAATTGCCCTATCCTTTTGTTCAGCAGGCAGGTAAGCCACTGCCAAATGAGTCTGAAAGAGGCTCTTAGGCCGGAGTCACACTAGCGATTAAATCGGACGAATGCAATGCGATAAAAAAATCGCGTTGCATTCGTCCCAATGTTATTCTATGGTGCTGCTCCCATCATCCGTTTTTTGATTGGATCCATTCCTCGGACCGAGACAATTGCAGCATGCTGCGATTGTCACCGATTTTCGGATCAGAATCACCAATGCAAGTCTATGGATGCGATTAAAAACGCATTGAAAACGGACCACACGTGTGACTTGTGATTAAATCGCAAGACTTCTCTAGGTCAACAAGAGCATCAGGCATTGGCATTGGATGTCAACTTGATGCTTAGATGTGAATAAAATCGGTTCATCGCCGGAAAATGGGATGACAGACGGATCAAGAAACCTTTGTGTGATTTCGTACCGTTAAAATCGGACCGATTTTTAAAACGTTGTGTGTGACTCCAGCCTTATAGAGACCACAGGAGCAGAGGTGTAGATAGGGGATCAGCTCAAGGGAGTGGAGGGTGAAATATATGAGTGGGTCCCTAACCGGTAACCCTGATTATAACTATGGTGGCACACAGATATTACTGCCATATGGTGATACATAGTGGTAGACACCAGTCCTGCAGAACATACAGGTGATCACAGTACAGTTATACATAGTGACTTACATTTGACATTCTTTCTGATGGAGTCGTTCATTTTTCATTCTTTTTCCATTTGGCCCAGAACAACATGGCAACTTCTTCCGCCAGGACTCGTCTGCACAGATTACAACAAAGACATATTTGACTTCACACATTTCCAGTGCCATCTCCATCTATTCTCAACCTGCACAAACTGCTCATCCTGCTGATACCCCAATGCTGAGCCACGGCTGATGTATGTGTCCCTATTGCTGTACCTGCTGTTTGTAACAATAATAGCGCTTCTCTTTGTGCCCCCTCATAATAATGCAGTTTTTTTGTGGATCTGCAGCATTTTTTCCACATGGAATTGCATCAAATTCGCAATGCATTGCCCAGCCAATGTTAATCAATGGGAATCCAGAATCGCTGTGCACATGCTGTGAAAAATTCCGTGCGGATTTGCACTGTTTTAATTTCCACAGCATTTCAATTCTTTTTGCGGATCTGCAGCGCTTCTGCTCCCATTGACATTCACTGAGTCAGTCAAATCCGCAGCAAAACTGCAGGTGTAAAAAGATCTGCAGATTAGCTGCGGATTTGCAAGCCAAAAATGCTGCAGAAAGGAAGAAGGAAGAGTGTGTGGGTGGAGAATATGTGTGAGCGGAGAATGTGTGTGGGAGCGGAGAATATGTGTGTGTCTGACTATGTCTGTGTGAGGGTGTCTATGTATGTGTCTGCCTGCGGGTGTCTGTGTGTGTGTCTGTCTGCGGGTGTCTGTGTGTAGCCAGGCATGGCCTGATGGGACTACTACTTCCATCCAGCTATGTCTGCTACACAAATAAAAACACATTAATACTCACCAAACAACTAATCCCCGACACCCTCGATCTCCTGCAACAAAAATAAAATGATAAACCGACATTTACTTACCTTTCTGCCATAGTCCATTTAATAATGAGCGTCCCATGGCAATCTCACATGTAGAACAGCCACATCGGGAGATGTGACCACTCCACAAGGCTCCGGTGACACACTAAGAGTAGGTAATCCTACCGAAGTAGAAAACAAGGAGGAAAAAGATTCCAAAGCTACATGAAAATTTGTCATTTATTAAGTATTCACAAGCACAAGAGAAGAGGATAAAAATCAGGCAGGAATATAGTCAAAAGAGGATAGTGATCAAAATGCCACTGCGGGCTGTATGTTGAAACTGTGCTTTATTGAACGTGATGGTATATTGAAACTACAATACAAACATATATGCACTCAGTCAGTACAGGGTACATTGGAATACATAAATACATTATAAATCAACATCTGCACTACTAGCTGAGCAGGGGAAAACTAATTAGGCAGGCTAATATAGGACAGAAATAGATACAGGAAGCAAGATTACATACCAGTGACGCACTCAAAAGGGGAGAAGAGAAATGAGATACTTACAGGATGCAGGCTGAGGGAAAATGGTGAACTGGAGGGAAAATGGGGGCTGGACTAACCACAATCCTTTGCAAAAGCTTACCAGGGTGCATTGCAACCTTTCCAGAATGCATTACGAACGGAGGGAAAAAGAGATTCAGAAAGTGAAAGTAAAATAACACTAACACTGCGGTTATGACTCTGGTCACTAGATGGAGCCAGAAAACACTATAAACATTTAACAAGCAGTTAATCAGGGATTATGAATTAAATGTCAGAGACAGAACACCCACACTAGTTTTTTGTTTGGCTTTTTTGCTAGGTTTACTATATGTGAAAACTGACCTGCAATTATGATTCTCCAGGTCATTACGAGTTCTTAGACACCAAACATGTCTAGGTTCTTTTTTATCTAAGTGGTGAAAAAAATTCCAAACTTTGCTAAGAATAACAAAAAATTACGCCATTTTACAATACCTATAGCGTCTCCATTTTTCGTGATCTCGTGTTGGGTGAGGGCTTATTTTTTGAATGCTGGGTGGACATTTTTAATGATACTACTTCCGTGCAGATACGATTTTTTGATTGCCTGTTATTGCATTTTAATGCAATATCGCGGCGACAAAAAAAACATAATTATGGCATTCTGAATTTTTTTCTCGCTACGCCGTTTAGCGATCAGGTTAATCCTTTTTTTATTGATAGATCGGGCAATTCTGAACTCGGCGATACCAAATATGTGTATGTTTGATTTTCTTTTTATTGTTTTATTTTGAATGGGGCGAAAGGGGGTGATTTGAACTTTTATATTTTTTCTCTTTTTTTATATTTTTAAACCCTTCTTTTTTACTTTTGGCATGCTTCAATAGTCTCCATAGGAGACAGGAAACTGTCACAACTCGATCGGCTCTGCTGCATAGAAGCGATGATCAGATCGCCTCTATGTAGTAGAATTGCTGACTTCCTATGAGCGCCGACCATTGGGTGGCGCTCACATCAATCCGGCATTGATAACCAGAGAGGTCTCCAGGAGACCTCAGGTTGTCATGCCGAGATACCGGTGACCCGCGATCACGTGACATAGGTCACCGGTGTACATATTTTCGGCGCAATCGCCGGAAGTGCCATTTAAATGCCACTGTCAGTGTTTGACATTTAACTACTTAATAGCCGGGGGTGGATCGCGATTCCACCTGTGGCTATTGCGGGCACATTTCAGCTGTTCAAAACAGCTGACATGTCCCTGGAAAGATGTGGGCTCACAGCTGGAGCCCACATCAAAGGGAGGGAGTCCAATATCTGCGTAAATATGCGCCTGCTGTCAGAAAGGGGTTATTGACGCCCATAATATTAGATCACCCCGCCTGATGCTTTTATTTTCTAACACTGGTTGAAGATTTTATTAGTCTATAATTTCAATTATTTAACTATATACCTTTCATTTTCATCTTGAACTGTAAACATTAAACCTGCTACTGAGCATTTGCTGTGGTTTTGTTCAGACTTTTTGCCTTACCAATGTTGCTAAATAACCTGTTTGTAGATGCATTGGATTATGCTGGCATTGGTGCATTGTCTCTTTGTAATGAGGTTGCCTTTCATCTTTCATAGTTTATTTTAAAAAGAAATCAAGTCATAGTGGCATGGCATGTGTAACACTTCACTTACCACTTTCATGTGCTTTCTTAATCAGTCTCCTTATCTGTTCTGCAACCACCATGTCTTAGGCCGGGGTCACACCAGCGAGAAATACGGACAAATGAAAGGCGTAAAAACCACGCATTGCACACGGACCAATGAGTCTCTATGGGGTAGCTCCCATCAGCCGTATATTTCTCTCGTGTAATTTACGGTCTGTGCAGCATGCTGCGATTGTCAGCGTATTACGCCCGTAGTACGCCAATGCAAGTCTATGGGTGCGAACCACACGTATGGCATGCGAGAAATACGCAGGACTTTGACAGGTGACAGGAAATGGGCCAACCAATAATCAGGAAGCTTAGACATGCTAATTAGCTCAAAAATTGCTCCAAACATCCAGGAAGTACGCCTACACGGAGTACATACATCATGGCACCCTACTACCTGAATGTGGAGATGCCTATTGTATTAGTACAGGAGCGGCCAGAAATCTGGGACCAACGTGATGCCCATTATGCCGACCGTGCAAGAAAGGAGGCATCATGGAGGTGCATATGTCACCAGATGTTCCATGATTTTGGCGATCGGCCACGTGAGGAGCAGCAGCAAATGAATAAGTACAACCAAAAAAAGGGTTTAAAATTACCTAACATCAAAAAAGGCATTTGGAATAAGGCCCCCCCCCTTCCTTCCTGTGCTTGGCCTTTTTGCCTCTTGAGGCCTATAGATTTTTATTTGAACCATTGTTTTACCCTGACATAATTGGTCCCTGTCTACAAGCTCCTCATCCTCCTAGGCAACCAATTTAAGAGTAGTTACTTGACCCCTGAGCTATTGTGACCCTGTGTATCTGGCTTGGTTGCCCCAATTATATATGCCACCCTGGGTAGAAAGCACACCCTAAAATGCCACATGACTATGCAACTTTTAGCAAATTTTATATAGCAAATATGTGAAATTTAGAATATTTCCTGTCACATTGCAGTGGAAGATGTGGTGAATCACTGGCGCAGCATCCGCGACCAGTACAGGTGGGACCATCAGCAGCGGGCCAGGAGTGGTGATGCGGGCCACACAAAGCACAAATATGTGTATTATGATCGCCTCTGACGCGCCCCAGAGGCCGTGGGATACTCGGTGCCGGGCCCGTTAACTTCAATGGGAAATGTCACAGTGGCAGTGACCCAGTCCGTGGCCTCAGGCGGTCATGTAAAAGGGGTTGAATTGAATGGGGATAAAGTTTATGTATTGATTTGTGACGCCAGTTGGAGTATTTGACTGTAGTATAGCCGGCACTGCAGATGATCCCAGGGGAAGTAGATGGTGTTGGCAGTGCAGATGTTAAACCCTCTCCAACCAGGGCTAATACCCAGAGATTGTGATGGAAGTCGAAGGCACGGAGAAATCAGGCAGGAGACAAGGAAAGTCACTTTATCATTTACTGTAGTTCAGGTGCAGTTCAAAGGAGATATTACAACTCTCACCAGGTTACAGTCTGCTCTGAAGAATGGGAGTTATCTTTTCTCTCTGCTGCGGAGACTCAGTGTATGCTTCCTGCTATTCTAATCCTTTATGGGACCAAGGCTTCCCAGAGTCTAAAATTTCCGATATAGCCTCTACTCACTGTGTATTGCTCCTTTGGCAACGTGCAGCATGGATCCTGTGTGTGAGCAGCTCAAGTTCCCTCTTGCACAATCCTTCACTGATCCTAGTCTGCTGCAGTTTTCCCGGGGAAAACACGATGCTGTTGGTTGTATAAATCCACACAGTCTCTCAGTGTACCACCCTGCTCTGAAAGCATGGATGGTCTAGGGTCTGACACAGTGAGGCTTCTTAGCTCTCATTCCTGGATTGAGCACATGTCTAATCTTGGCTTCCAAGAGTTCTTCTTCACCTCCTTCTTCTTCACACTGAAAAACAACAGCTCTGCTCCTCCCCTTCCCAGTTAGGGTGTGTCTGCAAAGCTCTAAGCTTCAGACAAGTGAGGGAGTGAGATTAATTGTGTGTGTGTTGTGGTCTCTTGCAGAGAAAGCATAACTCCCATTGCTCACAAAACACATACAAAACAGTACATATTTAACCTTTTTGTGGTGGTAAAGACGCAGGGCGGCACACCTCTCCTTCCTTGCTCCAATTCTGGGTCTGAGGCCATAAGTAGATACTTCACACCACATTACACAGATATTTTACAGGGCCAAAACTAATGTTTTTAATTTTGACTATGCTATATTTCATAACAGAACTTAGTCAAACCTTACGGAAAGGGAAACTGGCTCAGATACAGAGCCCATCATCGATCCTGTGGCTGGAGGGGAA
This sequence comes from Dendrobates tinctorius, assembly GCF_039654945.1. Classification (NCBI taxonomy): domain Eukaryota; kingdom Metazoa; phylum Chordata; class Amphibia; order Anura; family Dendrobatidae; genus Dendrobates; species Dendrobates tinctorius. Next base: position 15,729,756 of record NW_027361742.1, read on the forward strand.
GAGGTGGCTGGCCCATCTTCTCCCCCTCCAAAAAGCATGGGTCAAGTTTCTTCTCCTGATAACCCAGCGCCTGCCCTTGCATGTGGACCTGCACCACAAAGACCACCACCAGGACAACATCCACAAGCAGAACTGTCTGCTGCAGCACCATCCGCCATACAGGATGAGCAGGGCAACATCAGCAGCAGCCCAACTGCCCAGCTACAGGGCTCCCCACAGCCTGCTGGACCATCCTGGCGAGGAAGAAGAAGGCACCAGATCCCTGCCCAAGATACCCGTACCAATGTTGACACAGGGGTACTGAACTATCTTGCTTGAGTGAATAGTGATGATGGGGAGGAGGCGTACTCACGCAGCCTGGCCCGTTATCTTCGGTCCCTTCCCTGTGAGGTGAGGCTACGTATTCGAGGATGATTTCAGATCCTGCTTGATGCAAGCACACACCCCAATACCCCATATGAGTTATTTGAATATCTAGAGAGGTGGCAGCTTCCCTAAGGAATCTGATGCACCTTAGACCCCCCCACACACATGCTTGTTCAAGCAGGCTCTGAGGATCCTCCAACAAGTGGGCCTACACCTCACCCCCTTCCCCCCCTACCCAACCTTGCCCACAGCAGCCACATATGTCTGCCTCTAGCCAACCTCACCAATATGGCCACTTGTTCCCACCCAGTGTTGAAGGCTGGTCCCAACCTGGTTGGGGACGACATGGCTATTTTGGTGGGTATGAGCCACGGGCCTACCAGCCCCAACAAGAGGCCTGTAATAAGTAAGATATGTCTGTAAGGTATGACTTCTGGAATCTTCCAGAATCTCCCATTGTTACACTTCAGATTAGATTTCTGATTGCCACATGATGCAGAGGTGACCCCCTCCTCTTTCCTCCCCCACAGCCCTTTCACACACACACCAGTGTCTCTTTGCCTGCAGCTCTGTAAAATCTGAGACTCCAGTGCGGATTCTCTCTCTCTCTTCTCCCTTCCCCCATAGCCAGGAAAGGAGTTCTTTTGTTTCATGTCATGCGGCTGGATACTGGAATAGGAGATCTTAGAGGAGCCATAGTGCGACGGTAGTCGGTGCTACAAATATGAAACTGGCATATGGTAACGTACTCCGAGCCGGCTTCACTATGGTGGTCCTTGCTAAGTTTTAGCCCCAATAGAAACTGAGAGCTGGATTATTCATAAACAGTGTGTCACAACCACTGCATGTTTGGTTTTTAATTATTGCATTTGACAAACCAAAAAGAATGATACCATGTACGTGTTTATACGAGTAACCCTCGGCGAGATAATCAATGGAAGTTTTTTAGTTAGATTGCAACTTCACGAGAATGGGGGGCTGACCCTCTCCAGACTGCCCCTTCAGTGATGTCACACAGCAGAAGCTATATGGCATTCCCTTGAAAAAAACAGTCAGTCGAGCTGCAGAATTTGTGCTGACAAGATCCCCAGATGAGTGTCTTTATATAATTTAAATTATCCCCCCCTGCTGACCAAAATTTCAAACAAATTGAAATCGTGGCAAAATCTCCCGCTCATGGGAAGAGCCCATCTTATTAAGATGATCAGTGCGGCCAAACTGATGTACCCTCTCCAAACATTGCCCCTCTTGCTCAAACACTCTGATATTAACTTTCTAAATAGCCAATTTATATGGAAAAATAAATGTTCCAGAATTAGCTTATTGAAATTAATGGCCTCTAAAGAGGATGGAGGTATAAATTTCCCTAGTATTAGTGTCAGGAACACCGCACTGCACTTGCTCACTGAGCCAGTGCGCATGTCCTGAGTAAAAAAACTGTGCACAAAGATACCTGCGGAGCGGGACAGCTGTGGTGACGATGTATGCTCCAGGCTCACAGGACCTGAAGCACGTGACTGCTGGGGGCGTGGCCTAAGCTCCACAGAGCTAGGAGCTGCAGGGAAACTCCTAGAAAGGTAACTACTGGACAAAGTTACCAAGGAGCATAGACAGAAAACAGATCAAAGCACAAGATTGCACGACAGTACCAAATGGTTAGACAGAGTGGATAGTCAGGACGTAGCAATAGATCAGAAAACCAGAACGGGCAATAGACAGTACAATAGGGACAAACTGTAATGGAGTAACGATAGCCAAGCCAGGAGGTCAGAACCAGAAAGGACAATTGTACCAAAACGAGAGACAGAGTGCAGAGTGAGGGGACAGACCGGGTCATACATGGGAAGCAAACAAGCAATGCAATATACAAGCAGGAAAACGATGAAGAAATACATCAGGATAAGACTTTGCCAACAAACAGCAACCTTATACGCCTTCAGAGTCATCCTGGATGGAGAAAGAAAAATATTGTGAAGAAGAAACGGAGAGTGGTGGTCATGGGGGATTCCCTGTTGAGAGGAACAGAGGCTGCTATCTGCAGCCCGGATATAACTTCAAGAGAAATGTGCTGTCTTCCAGGTGCAAAAATTAAAGATGTGTCTGACAGGATATCAGGACTCTTCAGACCTACAGATGACTACCCATTCCTGCTACTACATGTGGGGACAAATGACACCGCAAGAAACGACCTGGAAACCATCTGCAGAGACTTTGAAGACTTAGGCAAGAAAGTGAAAGAACTGGGAGCGCAGGTGGTCTTCTCTTCCATCCTCCCAGTGGATGGCCATGGAACAAGGAGGTGGAATAAGATTCTGCAGGTGAACAACTGGCTACGTCGATGGTGCCGTCAGCAACGATTTGGATTTCTGGATCACGGAATGAACTACTTATACGATGGACTACTTGCTAGAGATGGGGTGCACCTTACGAAGACTGGAAAGCATGTATTTGGAAGTCGCCTTGCTACACTTGTTAGGAGAGCTTTAAACTAGAACAACATGGGAAGGGAAGCAAAAGGCCAGAAAAAGCCATACACCTGACAAATGCTATTGAGAACTCTGCTATTAGAAGTGGAAAGGAAGAACAAAGACGAAAGAATCTAATTAATACAAATATTGGAGAAAGAGAAACCAATCACAAACTAAAATGTTTCTATACTAATGCACAAAGCATGGGCAACAAACAAGGAGAATTGGAAATACTAACACAGGAAAAGAAATATGATGTCATTGGAATCACTGAAACTTGGTGGGACAATACACATGATTGGAATACAAGACTAGAAGGATACAACTTATTTGCAAGAAACAGACTTGATAAACGAGGAGGGGGTGTCGCATTGTATGTTAGAAACGCATATATCTGCACAGAGATTGAAGCTTCAGAGACTGGGAGTTCTGTGGAAACTGTTTGGGTAAGAATACAAGGACAGAACAATGGAAAGGACACCATTGTAGGCATTTACTACAGGCCGCCTGTGCAAGCTGAAGATATGGATGAACTCTTTATGCATCAAATGGCCAAGTTCTCCAAAAAATATGACATAGTTGTCATGGGAGATTTCAACTATCCAGACATTTGTTGGGAATCTCTCTCAGGCAAAACTAACAGGTCAAGGAAATTCTTATCCTCTCTTGCTGACAACTTTATCTTCCAAAAGGTAAGGGAGAAAACAAGGGGAACTGCTACCTTGGATCTAATCCTTATAAACAGGGAGGAAATGGTTGAGGAGGTAAAAGTGGCTGGGACCCTAGGAGGTAGCGACCATGCTATTTTAGAATTTTGGATAACTAGAGGCGGAAGACCTGTGAAGACTCAGACGTCAAGGTTAGATTTCAGAAAGGCAGATTTTAAGGGATTCAGAAAGAGAATTGGAGGGATCCAATGGCTGGATATCCTTAAAGACAAAAATGTCCAGGAAGGATGGGAAATCTTGAAAAATGAAATTCTCAAAGCACAGTTGTTAACAATTCCGAAAAGAGGGAAGAATAGGAAGCATTTAAGGAAACCAGGATGGATGAACACAGAACTTAAGCACATGCTAAAAAGGAAGAAAAAAATGTTTATAAAATGGAAAGAGGGAGGCATATCTAAAGAAGAATATAATGCTGTCTGCAGAACCTGCAGGGCACAAATCAGATTAGCTAAAGCTGAAAATGAATTGAGGCTTGCAAGAGATGTCAAAAGCAATAATAAAGGATTTTGGGGATATGTCAAAAGTAAAAGAAAAGTCAAAGATGCTATAGGATTTTTACAGGATGAAAATGATGAAATGGTAAGACAGGATGTTGAGAAGGCTGAACTTTTAAATTCCTATTTTGCATCTGTTTTCTCTCAGAAAGGAAATGTAACATCAACTGTTATTCACTGTCCTATTAAGGGAGTAGAAGAATCCAGGATATCTATAAACAGAAAGATAGTGAGGAAACACTTAGCTAACCTAAATGAATTCAAGTCTCCAGGTCCAGATGAATTACACCCCAGAGTACTGAAGGAGATAGCAGAAGAAATTTTTGAACCCCTCTCCATAATCTTTGAAAATTCTTGGAGAACAGGAGAAGTGCCAGAAGACTGGAGAAGAGCAAATGTTGTTCCTATCTTCAAAAAGGGGAAGAAGGTGGACCCAGGCAACTATAGGCCGGTGAGTCTGACTTCTATACCAGGAAAGATCTTTGAACAAATTATTAAACAACATGTATGTCAATGCCTGCATAAGAATGAAGTGATTAAACAGAGTCAGCATGGGTTTGTAGCTAATAAGTCATGTCAGACTAACTTAATTTCCTTCTATGACGGTATCACTGATTGGGTGGATCAAGGAAATGCTGTAGATATAGTATATCTTGACTTCAGCAAAGCATTTGACAAAGTCTCTCATACAATCCTTATTGAAAAAATGACTAAGTATGGAATGGACAAGGCAACTGTTAGGTGGATTCATAACTGGCTTAGTGATCGGACCCAAAGAGTGGTCGTAAATGGCTGCACATCCAGTTGGAAGAATGTCTCAAGTGGGGTACCACAGGGCTCTGTCCTGGGCCCTGTATTGTTCAACATCTTTATCAACGATTTAGATGAAGGAATTGAGGGTAAACTGATTAAATTTGCTGATGACACAAAGCTAGGAGGGATAGCTAATACTAGAGAAGAGAGAGAGATGATTCAAAAAGATATAAATAAACTGGAGAAGTGGGCAGCAACTAACAGAATGGTTTTTAACAGGGAGAAATGCAAAGTACTACATCTGGGCAATAAAAATGAAAAAAGCATATATAGAATGGGAGGAATAGGGCTAAGTGACAGCACATGTGAAAAAGACTTGGGTATACTAATAGATCACAGACTGAATATGAGTCAACAGTGTGATGCAGCAGTAAAAAAGGCAAATGCAATTCTAGGATGTATTAACAGAAGCATACAGTCTAGATCATGTGAAGTCATTATTTCCCTCTACTCCTCTTTGGTCAGACCTCATCTGGAATATTGTGTCCAGTTTTGGGCACCACATTTTAAAAAAGACATCAACAAACTGGAGCAAGTTCAGAGAAGAGCGACCAGAATGGTGACCGGTCTGCAAACCCTGTCTTATGAGGAAAGGTTGCAGGATTTGGGAATGTTTAGTTTGCAAAAGAGAAGACTGAGAGGAGACTTAATAGCTGTCTACAAATATCTAAAGGGCTGTCACATTGTAGAAGGATCAACTTTATTCTCATTTGCACAAGGAAAGACTAGAAGCAATGGGATGAAACTGAATGGGAGGAGACACAGATTAGATATTAGAAAAAACTTTTTGACAGTTAGAGTGATCAATGAGTGGAACAAGCTGCCACGAGAAGTGGTGAGTTCTCCTTCAATGGAAGTCTTCAAACAGAGGCTGGACAGACATCTGACTGGGATGATTTAGCGAATCCTGCTTTGAGCAGGGGGTTGGACCAGATGGCCCAGGAGGTCCCTTCCAACTCTACCATTCTATGATTCTATGATTCTATGATTCTATGAGATGTGTGGCTCTGCCTTCTTTCCCCACATGGCTTGCCTAAAGACCATTAAGCAACTGTAAGTGTTGATCCTTATGTTAATCCCATTTGTTTTATATTTGCATTGTACATATCTAATGTCTCAACTTTGTAACAACTTTTATCTGTGTAATCACTGCCTACCTTTTGGGAATAAATGATAACATTTATTAGTCTGTCTTCATGCTCTAAGAATCGAACTTATGCGCCTTTATGATAATTGCTACTAATTTGGGGGTTTGCTACGGACCCCCTTAATTAACTCATTGATTAAGTGAATCGTAGCTGGTGGCAGCGAAGTGTGATCTGGGCCCTGGGTACTGGTGGCTGTGACGGAAAGGGATTTTATAAGCTAATTGGGTGGCTGCGGCCAGAGCATTTATAATTCCCTCACTGCAGCGTGTCGGCTGGCCAGACCTCATTGAAGCAGCCGGCCGGTGACCAATTATCCCAGGTATAGTTTCCTGACTGCAAAAAACAAAAGACAAGGTCCTCCAATCAAGGTAAAAATTGTATTTTATTAGAGCATATAGTATAAAGTAAAACAGAGATGGCAAACCATGGAATAGCAAAAAAACACATCCACTGGGTGAAAGAAAAAAATACACATACATATAGTTGATAGAAAACAAGTGTAATGTCATATATAAATAAATATACATCTGGTAAAATATCACTGCATATATTATATCAAGAAACGCAGAGGCAATAATTACATAATGAGATATGTAAAGTGCAAATGCAAAAATAGTTCTATATATCAAAGATATTTATACTGATATTGCTGGTTTCTCATATCTGATCTTTCTCCATAGGGGAGCAAGGCCCACAAAAAATGCAACTGTTACGCCGTTCTGTTTGTATTTGGTTGTCGGCGTGACAATGCATATTTTTTGCTTTAACCCCTTACTCCTTTCCCCCTAATTGAGCTGGGATACTGCTGGCTTTTACCTGTATGGAGCCTGTTCAGTTCCCTGCTCTGCTGCGTAGCTGCACATGTGGTGTTAGGTCTTTGCTCTGCTGCTTGACCATCCGGATGTGCGGTCCCTGGTTGCCGCTGTAGAAGCTGTCCGCGGGTTGTGAGGTCATTTGCAGCTGGTGCTTGACTTTCCATGTGTGTCTAGGCTTGCAGACAATGCCAGGTGCTCTAAGCTGCAGTTCCTGCACTGATTGTGCTGCAATGGCTTCTGTGTGTGCTTAGGGCGTGCACAGCCACACCTTCCCTGCTTTTATCAGGGTTAGTGTGTGTACTTGAAATGCTGTCCCCAGCCAATTGCTGAGGGGCAGCCCCTTTATAAACCTACCCTGCCCTATGGGCAGGGCCAGAGCTACTCACAAAGCTCCTGGACTTTGCCATGTGTGTCGTGTCCGTGGACCTCGTCTGTCTCGGTTAATGTGCCAAAGTCCCTGCCGTGATTCCTGCTTTGTCCTGTACCCTCGCCCTGCCCCGGAGGCGGTATATCCGGGCCTGAATCCCTGATCCTGTACCTGTCATGTACCTGACCCTGTCTAAATTTGCCCTGGCCTGGAGGCGATGTATCCAGGCTTGAATCCTTGATCCTGTACCTATCCCTTACCTGACTATGTCTGAACTGTCTGCTGTGTTATATTCCTGGAATCCCTCTGTGTTTGGAGCCCCGCACCCAGTGACTCTGAGACTCTTGTAACCAGTGTTGTTGCTGAGCATCTACTATGCTGTGCTCTGATTACCATGCGGTGCTAGCTCCATGCAGGCCCAGCAATCCTGCGGTGTTAGCACCATCACGCTTGAGTTCCTTCCTAGGTCCGATGCCCGGAGCCTGTTGACCGCAGTCTGGAACCTGATGACCGCTGCCTGGAGCTGGATGACTGCAGTGGTGCCTGTAGGTCGTGTTGGATGACCGGAACCAAACAACTCCCGTCTGATGTCTGCCGGTGACTCTGATATCATGAGGGTGACCCTGATGTCCTGATGACCTCGTGTGTCCTGATGTCCTGATGACCTCGTGTGTCCTGATGTCCTGATGACCTCGTGTGTCCTGATGTCCTGCCTGCGTCCCGATGTCCCACTTATGAGTGCCTCGGTGATCCGATGGTGCCTTGGGGTCCACTGGGTGGTACCGTTCTGGGAGGTGTGGAATCAGGAGCCTGGTTTAGCCCTGTTTTGTCTATGTACTGTGACTTTACTTTAAGTAAACTTTATTTATACCTGAAGTTGTGCGGTGTTATCTAGTCCTACGTGTCTTCTTTGTCCACATGCTCAGCTGCCACAGAATCCTGGTCGCTGCCCTTCCCTAGTTCGGGTAGGCCCGGGTCCCCCTCTGTGGTATAGAGGGTCCATATTGCGTCCCCGGGGGATGCCCGCCCCTCGCCATGGGCGTGGAGGTGCCTGCTGGGCCGCGTCTGCGGCTGCAGTCGTGACAGCAACATGTTATAAATTTATAAGGAGAGAGCAAGAGATAGAGAAATGCACCAAATAGCGCTAATAAAATGCATCTGTATAAAGTATATTTACCAGAAAATGTCACCCAGGGTCCCCCTGATGCGCATTTCGATGTAGATATCTTCCTCAGAAGGGGTGCTCAGTAAGATATCTACATCGAAACGCACAAGAGCTGCGAGTTCCAAAGTGGAACTGAGAAAGTGGGATATCCATAAATCCCCGCAGTTGGTGGAAGATTGTTAGCAGTGGTGGGACATCCAAAGTAACCCCCTGTGATAAATTGTTAGCGCAAGACTAGCTTGCTGTTTTGTTTGTCATATGGTGCCAGCGGTGGGATAACTAAGATAAGCCTCCCTGTGCCTGTGATTGCCGTGTGTCAGCAGTGCGTCGCATCTCTCCGTCCGTGACATACCGGTGTCAGCGGTAGAGTCTATGATAAGGCCTCTCTCCAGTTTCAGTCAGCCCAGTACCCACTACAATCACAGGAGGCAGTACACTACCCACATCATGGGTAACAGTATGCCCCCACACAGGGCGATGGCCAAGTTGGGCAAAATAGCCAGCAGCAAACACAGGCTGGTCTTCCGCCTTCTCCTCCCCCGACCTACCACCATTTGTAATGTTGGAATATTGTTCTTGTGTAATTTTGTGGTTTTGTTTTTTTGGGTTCAGCAAATGTGTTGGCTGTAACTTTGCAAATCTGGAAAAAGGCCACTTTGGGCCATTGTCACATTTACCATATGGCAATAATATGGGTTTAAAAAAACAAAAAAAAGGCAAAAGTAAAAATTTGTCAACACAATTTTACGTCTCTGTCTCAATTATGAAAAAAGTTCACAACATACTAACATACGCTTACTGAGGCAAATATACAGTGAGAGAAACATAAGGGTTTGAAATATATATATTAACACAGACAAAAAGCAAAAATTTATAACATAGACACAGCATGCTCTTGCCAAGAAGTTTCCCCCTCAGGTGACATAAAATAATTCGTGAAAATATGACGCACTTTGAGACCAGAGAGCGGTCTCCATTGAGGGTTGACATGTGGCCTTGCCCAACGCACATTGTCCGACCCACGCACAACACCAGCAGAGGAGGAACAATCATGTATCCTGGTGAAGTTATGAGGAATGACACATGCTTTGATTACTTAATTCACATTTTGTTCACTCAGCTGAATGGCAGACTGGAGGACCTGCCATTTGGCACAAAGAATGCCAAAGGAACACTCCACCAGTCTCCAAGCACGTGATAGGCGCAAGTTAAAAATTCTGCGCCAGTGGTCCAGGTTGCGCCGGAGATGTGGCCTCATGACATTATGCGTTAATTGAAACGCTTCATCTGCCACAAGGACATATGGGACTGATTCTTGAGTTGAGCCTGGTAGATGGCGTGTTGGGGGTAGATCCAACTGGTTGGTGTGTAGCCGCCGACCCATAATGGAAGTATTGAAGACTCTTGAGTCTCCCGTCCTTCCATAGGCCCCAATGTCGCCAATTATAAACTTGTATTGAGGGTCGGCCAGAGCCAACAATAGAACAGAAAAGTATTACTTAAAATTGAAGAATTGGGAGTCAGAGTTCGGCGGCTTACGTACCCGGATATGTTTCCCATCAAGGGCCCCAATACAATTTGGAAACTGGCATTCCTCCTCAAAGTCCCTTGAGATCCTCAACCAGTCTTCCATCCTGGGCTTGGGCATGTTGAGTTGATGTAGTCTTGACCAGATTTCACTACATGTCGACCTGACTATGCCAGAAATGGTAGATCTTCCAATGAGAAACTCATGGTGGAGGGCGGCATAAGACAGGCCAGTGGACAGGAAGCTGAAGAACAACAGAAATGTTACATTTAGAATCCAAAAATGAGAAAAACAACAGCTACATACATAACAAAAAATTTTTTTGTTCATATCTGCTAACACACATATTTTTTCAAGCATAATAACTATGTGATATTCAGTACATATTACACATAACATTCTGGTCTGTAAGTTTAAATATATCTGGACTAAGATGAGGGAAAAAAAGCACCCAAATCCGAAAATACACATACTTTGGGCAACACATCATGAACATAGAGAATGTGGTTGTATAGTACATACCTTAATGTGAGTAGAAGTCGCTCCTCTGCAGATATAGCTTTGCGCATCCTTGTGTCTTGAAAGGTTATCCCAGGGCACTCTGTCTCCAAGAGTAAATCAAATGTTGCATGGCTCAGGCAATAGTATTGAAAACATTTTTCCGGATGATCCTGCAGAGAAGAATAGAGCTGGTGGAAATTAGCTCTTGTGAGTCGTTGCCTCAAAAGTAGATGGACCCACATGCGTCTCCTCCTCCGCGGATCCACTATCACTTGGTATGGCTGACCCAAGCGGCGTGACAAAAGCCAGTTGAAGAGAACCTGCTCAGTTGTGTTGTGTCATGTTAGCCATACAACACCAACACACCTAGTCAAGGCAAGGTCACAAATGGACAGAATGGAGGCAGCCACCTGTTACACAGCCAATAAATAGGATGTACGCTAATGATTTAAATAGTTTGCAGGCCTCAAATCCATTAAATGTCCATTTTGCAAGCCTGTGAGAAAATCTCGGCATACGGATGCCATACGGATTACATACGGATGCTTACATGCGCAAAATATGCGACCACACCTTGCTTACGGATGACATACGGAGCACTATGTAGGGGACATTTCTTCGTATTACGCTTTTAAAATACGGACCGTATTTTGCATCGGTTAGTGTGACCCCAGCCTTATACTTTATAGAGATTAGCTCCAGCTTCATTTCACGCAAACAAGCTTTGCCTAGTGATTGCACAACCTGTGGTGACATTTCTTCCAGTAATGAGGTGCACTTTGATGATGATCTTATTGGTGTACTAATGCCATCCAAGTTTTTACAAACTGTATAATGCAGGATGATTGGGTCTGTATATCCTGAGGCAATTATATTTATTTTACTGCCTAAGATGCAAAGTAAAATCATACTCATCTCTACCATCCTCAGAATGGAAAAGGGAACTATAAGGTTATGTGCACACATTGCAAATTTTGATGCGTTTCCGCAGCATTTTTGGACGCGCGAAATTGCATCAAATCTGCAGTGTACTGCGCCACCAATGTTAGTCAATGGGAAATTGAGTATTGGTGTGCACATGCTGTGGAAAAATACGCGCCGATTGGCAGCATTTTATTTCCCACAGCATGTCAGTTCTTTTTGCGTATCTGCAGCATTTCTGCACAAATTCACTACCATTGACTCAGGCAAATCAGCAGCAAACCCGCAGGTTTAAAAAGATCTGCATTTTTGCTGTGGAGTTGCGTGAGAGAAACTCTGCAGATCAGGAGGAGACTATGTGTGTGGGCAGAGACTATGTGTATGCGGTGAATATGTGTGGGTCTGTATGCGGGTGTCTGTGTGTATGTGTGCGTGTGCGGGTGTCTGTGGGGGTCTGCGGGTGTGTGTGGGCCTGTGTGTAGGCAGGCATCGTCTGATGGGACTACTAGTCCCATCCGGCTATGCCTGCTATAGTGACAGCTAGCTGATGATGGAACAGTAGTAGTCCCATTATCCGGGTACTGTGTTCAAGCTTAAAAAAAACACATACACACATATACAATACATACTCACCATACAGATAATCCCCGATGCCCTCGATCACCTGTAAAAAAAATAAAATAGTAAACCAACAGTATACTCCCTATACAGACGTAATCCATTTAATAACTAGTGTCCCATGACAATCTCCCATGTAGAGCTGTCACATCGGCAGATGTGACCGCTGTCCAGGGGCCTCTGGTAATACAATGACAGCAGGTATCCTACCACAGTGGGTCACTTCGCAGTCAGGGGTCACTGGAGTTCATGCTGTCACTGTCATGGGGGCTTAGTTCAACTAAGGCTGTAATTCCCGGGCCCCTGTGATGTCCCTATAACTAGGGAAAACCCTGTCTGACCCTCAACCCAGGGTTTTTGCTGAAGGTGCAAATGCCTGAGCCTCCGACCTTTCCTTATCTCCTGCTCAGCCCTGCACTTAACCCTCCACCCTCCACCCAGTGAGGAGTCACACCACCAAAGCTCCCACACAAATAATGACAGACAGGGAGAACTTAAACTGCACTGCGCCGCACACACACAGGAATATACAGTAATGTGAACAGGGCACAACTAAACACAAATATGGGAAGGAGAAAGGATAACGACGGATCATACGACACCAGATACGAATCTCTCTCTCTCTGCAACACCTCCACTCCAGACCGGAACCACTTGGTATGAAACACAAGCTATAATCGGCGACGCCCATATGCCAGTATGACTATTTAAAGACCGTGGGCGTGACTAACCTTCCAACCTGGTCTCCAGCAGGATTAACCCCCGAGAGCCTGAAGATCAAGCCGGCGCCACTGAGGCTATAGTGGCTGGAGGTGGAACTACCTCTGCCTGCCGGACGCTGTGGTGTGAACAGCGTCCGACATGACAGTACCCCGTCTTCTACGAGGGACCCCAGGGCCCTCAAGACTCATTGGACCCGGCTTGTCCGGATGACGACGGTGAAAAGAACTGACCAGCCGATCCGCATGTATGTCTGAGGCTGGAACCCAAGACCTCTCCTCCGGACCATACCCCCGCCAGTGCACCAAATACTGAAGAGTACGGCGTACTACTCGAGAGTCCACTACCTTGGCGACCTCGAACTCTAAATCGCCATCCACCATGACTGGAGGTGGCATCGGCGTCGTGTCCACCAAGCCTACCACCTTTTTCAATAAAGCCCTGTGAAAAACGTTATGTATTCTGTACACCGCAGGAAGTTCCAACCGATAAGCCACTGGGTTAATGATGGCAGAAATCCTAAAAGGCCCAATAAACCTTGGACCCAGTTTTAAAGATGGGATTTTGAGTTTTATGTTCTTCGTAGCTAACCACACCCATTCACCCACACACAGGTCCGGACCTGGCACGCGTCTACTGTCAGCCACCCGTTTGTACCTGGCACTCATGCTCAACAAACGCTGTTTCACCCGCCTCCAGACTGATGACAATTGGGCTCCTAGCTGATCCTCCTCCGTGACACCCCCGGAGTCACCCTGACGTAAGGTACAAAACTGAGGATGTTGACCGTACACACAAAAGAATGGAGACTCTCCTGATGACTCTTGGCGGTGATTATTTAACGCGAATTCGGCCAGAAGAAGGAAAGTAGACCACTCCTCCTGGTTGTCGGACACAAAGCATCGTAAATACTGTTCTAGATTTTGGTTCATGCGCTCAGTTTGTCCATTAGACTGTGGATGAAACGCCGATGAATGTGACAACTTGATCCCCAACCTTGAGCAAAAAGCTTTCCAAAACCTCGCCACAAATTGCGTACCCCTATCAGATACTATGTCAGACGGTACTCCGTGGAGTCTGACCACCTCCTTCACAAATACCTGAGCCAACGTCTTAGCATTGGGCAAAGAAGACAACGCCACAAAATGCGCCATCTTTGAAAAACGGTCAACCACCACCAGGATGACCGTGTTCCCTGCCGAGGCTGGCAAGTCAGTGATAAAATCCATGGAGATTTCTGTCCATGGCCTATTGGGTACCCCCAGAGGCTGTAGCGTGCCAGCAGGACGGGTTCGGGGTGACTTAGCCCTAGCGCACGTGATGCAAGATGCCACGTACGAGACCACGTCCTGCCGGATTTTGGGCCACCAGAAACGACGCGATACCAGCTCTAAGGTGCCCTTCACCCCTGGGTGACCAGCCAGTACCGAATCGTGGTGTTCCTTCAACACCTTAAGCCGAAGATGCAGGGGTACAAATAATTTGTTGGCGGGAAGACCTGGTGGTACCTCCTCTTGGGCCTCGGCAATCTCCGCCTCTACCTCAGTCGTGAGAGCCGAGACCACTACCCCTTTCTGGAGGATGGGTACCGGCTCTTCCCGAGGTTCTCCCTCCGGAAAACACCTAGACAAAGCATCCGCCTTGGTGTTTTTAGCCCCGGGACGGTACGTCACAAGAAAATTGAAACGAGTAAAAAACAATGCCCAGCGAGCCTGCCTAGGAGACAGACGCTTGGCCGACTCCAGGTAGAGCAGATTCTTATGGTCGGTGATAACTGTGACCTGGTGAGCCGCCCCCTCCAAGAAGTGTCGCCATTCCTCAAAAGCCAGTTTGATGGCCAACAACTCCCTGTTGCCGATATCATAATTCCGTTCGGCCGGCGACAGCTTCTTGGAGAAGTAGGCGCATGGATGCATCTCGCTCAAGGACGAGCCTTGAGACAGTACTGCCCCCACTCCCACCTCCGACGCATCAACCTCTACCACAAAAGGTTTAGACACGTCTGGTTGCACCAGAATGGGGGCTGAAGCAAAACTATTCTTCAGATGCTCAAATGCACGTATAGCCACCTCAGGCCAGTTCGCCAGATCAGCACCCTTTTTTGTCATGTCCGTGAGCGGTTTGGCGACAGTCGAAAAGTGTTTTATAAATTTCCTATAATAATTTGCAAACCCAAGGAACCGCTGGAGTGCTTTCAGACTCTCCGGCCTCTCCCATTGCAGCACCGCTTGCACCTTAGCGGTGTCCATTTTAAAACCGGCTGCGGACACAATATATCCCAAAAAGGGCAACTCCTGGACAAAAAATAAACATTTTTCCAGCTTAGCATAGAGCTGGTTCTCCCGGAGCAACTGTAACACCTGCCTAACATGCTCCAAATGAGTGTCCCGATCGCTAGAATAAATGAGGATATCATCCAGGTATACAATCACAAATCTCCCCAGGACATGAGCAAATACATCATTAATAAAATGTTGGAAAACGGCAGGCGCGGTGGTCAACCCAAACGGCATAACCAGACTCTCAAAATGACCCTCAGGAGTGTTAAACGCCGTCTTCCACTCATCCCCCTGACGGACCCTTATGAGGTTATACGCCCCCCTGAGGTCCAGCTTGGAAAACCATTTCGCCCCCGCTACCTGGTTGAACAAATCCGGGATCAACGGCATTGGGTAGGGATCACGGATAGTAATCTGGTTTAACTCTCGGAAATCCAGACACGGGCGTAACCCCCCATCTTTCTTCTTAATGAAGAAAAACCCCGCGGCTACAGGCGAGGACGAAGGCCGGATGTGACCTTTGCTCAGACTCTCCGCGATGTAGTCTTTCAGAGCTTGTCTCTCAGGACCAGAAATATTAAACATCCTGGCCTTAGGTAATTTGGCCCCGGGTTTTAACCTAATCGCACAGTCATAGGCTCTATGTGGAGGCAGTTCTGAGCAACCCTTCTCAGAGAAAACATCCGCGAAATCCTGCAAAGCCTCCGGCAGGCTGGGCGTCACGGCGGACACACATGTGGCCAAGCAATTGTCTTGGCAGAAACCACTCCATTGTACTATGTCCTGAGTTTTCCAATCAATTACCGGGTTGTGCCTGGACAGCCATGGAAAACCCAGGACCATTTGAGCTGGGAGATTACGGAGGACCCTACATGTAACCGACTCAGAATGTAGGACCCCAATGTGGAGTTTCACCTCTGCCACAAACTCAGTAATCTCCCCTTGAGGGAGGGGAACAGCATTAATGGTCACCACCTGTATGGGGTGAGGAAGTTTTTCGATCTTAAACCCGGCGGTGTGTGCAAACTCCTCATCTATGAGATTGGTGGCGGAACCGCTATCCACAAACACTGATATAGGTAGCTCTCTGCCGGCGATAATAACCTTGGCAGGGAGCATACATTGAGATACCATCATACCATCATGGAGGATATGCATACGCTCAGTTGGGTCTCCTCCATACCCTCTGAGCTTAACAGTTTTCCGCCGGTGTGACCCTCTTAGGTAGTACCGGGCAAACGTTAACATAATGACCTCCTTTACCACAGTAGAAACATGCTCCGGGCTTCCGGAATCCCGGAGCGCGAGGCTGAACCTGTGCCACACCAGCAATCTGCATAGGTTCAGGGGACTCATCTACTTCAACCACACCTGCACCTCTGTTTTCCCCCAGAGGTAGCGTCTCCTGTGCCCCCTGACGAAAACGGCGATCAATACGTATCACCAAACTCATGGCAGACTCCAATGATGCCGGAGTCTCATACATCAGGAGGGCTTGTTTCACCCTCCCTGATACCCCATGAATAAACTGGCTCCGCAGTGCTGGGTCATTCCACTGTGTGTCTACAGCCCAGCGGCGAAATTCCGAACAATAGTCTTCTGCCAAGCGCTCCCCCTGGCGGAGGGCGCGGATTTTAGATTCCGCTAGAGCCAGTCGGTCAGGGTCATCGTAAATGAGCCCGAGGGCAGAAAAAACATTATCGACCGAATGAAATGTAGCAGAGTCAGCTGGTAAGGAAAATGCCCATGCTTGTGGGTCACCACTCAGTAATGACAACACCAGCCCTACTCGCTGGGCCTCATTACCTGAGGATATTGGCCGCATGCGGAAGTATAATTTGCAGGCCTCCCGAAATACGACAAATTTGCTGCGATCGCCTGAAAATCGTTCTGGCAGCGGAAACTTCGGCTCTGCACCGATACCTGCAGATGCCGTTTGCACCTTTGCTACTACCAGGCCCTGCTGCTGAACTGCCCCTTTCAACTCGGAGACCTGTAAGGACAGCGCCGCCAACTGGCGGGTTATGGAATCTAATGGATCCATGGACTCCTGAAAAAATGTGGGCCGATTATAATGTCACGGGGGCTTAGTTCAACTAAGGCTGTAATTCCCGGGCCCCTGTGATGTCCCTATAACTAGGGAAAACCCTGTCTGACCCTCAACCCAGGGTTTTTGCTGAAGGTGCAAATGCCTGAGCCTCCGACCTTTCCTTATCTCCTGCTCAGCCCTGCACTTAACCCTCCACCCTCCACCCAGTGAGGAGTCACACCACCAAAGCTCCCACACAAATAATGACAGACAGGGAGAACTTAAACTGCACTGCGCCGCACACACACAGGAATATACAGTAATGTGAACAGGGCACAACTAAACACAAATATGGGAAGGAGAAAGGATAACGACGGATCATACGACACCAGATACGAATCTCTCTCTCTCTGCAACACCTCCACTCCAGACCGGAACCACTTGGTATGAAACACAAACTATAATCGGCGACGCCCATATGCCAGTATGACTATTTAAAGACCGTGGGCGTGACTAACCTTCCAACCTGGTCTCCTGCAGGATTAACCCCCGAGAGCCTGAAGATCAAGCCGGCGCCACTGAGGCTACAGTGGCTGGAGGTGGAACTACCTCTGCCTGCCGGACGCTGTGGTGTGAACAGCGTCCGACATGACAGTCACTTGCGGCACCGCTGCATGAGAAAATTCTCACACAGCAGTGCCTAAAAAGTGACAGCATTAACTCCAGTAACCCCTCAATGATAGCACTGCAGGAGTCAATATCTCCTGTCAGTGTGTCACTCTAGGCCCTGTAGAGCAGTCACATCTCCCGATGTGACAGCTTTATATGGGAGATCGTTGTGGGATACTCGTTATTAAATGGATTACGTCAGAACATGGAGTATACTGTTGGTTTTATTTTTTTTTACAGGTGATCGAGGGCATTGCAGGAATTAGGAGTACAGTAAAGATGGGAAACTATGTTCAGTGTTTTATTTCATTAAAATACTTAATTCTGGCTTTGTGTTTATTTAACCCCTTAACAACTATAGGATCAGTATTGGATAGGTATCTTATTGACGCCTCTCCATTACTAAGCCGGGCTTGATGTCACCTTACATTGCAAAGGCTACATCAGCCCCACAAATATTACCCCATATGCCACCACTACACGGCAGTAGGAAGAGAGAGGCTAAGTGCCTGAATTGATGGATCTTAGAGATGCACCATTTCTGGGGTGGCTGTGAGCTGGTGTTTGTAGCCGGGGGGCCAATATCTATGGCCCCTTCCTAGGCTATTAATATCAGCCCGCAGCTGTCTGCATATCCTTTTCTGGCTATTAATTATAGGGGGACCCCACATTGTTTTTTTTGGGGGGTCCCCCTAGTTTAATAGCCAGTAAAGGCTAAATATACAGCTGCGGGCTGATATTCATAGCAGGGGAAGATCCATGGGTATTAACCCCTTCCTAGGCTATAAACATCGGCCCCCAAGTCGCTGGCTTTCCCTCTCTGGTGCAGAAAATTGCACAGGAGCAAATGCCATTTTTAAAAAATTTTTTTTTAATTAAACAGATATTGCATTTAAGGCCGGGGTCACACTTACGAGAAACTCGTGCGAGTCTCGCACCTCAATACCCAGCCTCTGGCACTCAGAACCGGAGTGTGCAACTGCATGTATTTCTATAGAGCTGAACGCTCCAGGTACTGAGGTGCAAGACTCGTGTGAGTTTCTCGCAAGTGTGACCCCAATCTAACGCAGATTTTGTGTGTGTATCTTTATTTAACTCTTTATGTACCATTTTATTATGTTTATTACTAAACATTGGACTTCTATTATCTATCTATCTATCTATAGATATATATCAATATATCTTTCTATCTAATCTATCTATAGATATATCTATCTATAGAGCTATCTGTCTATCTATCTATAGATCTATCTATCTATAGATATATCTAATCTATCTATCTGTGTGTGTAAACATAATTCTTCAATGGAGTATGTAAAAGATGAGGCTGGACAAGGAAATGACATCACAATTCTTTTTGTTTTTATTAAATAATATATCTGTATTTTGCTTACAAAAATGCGTATACAAATCCGCATGAAAATCCACATAAAAAATGCACGCATTTTTAACTGAGTTTTCTGCCAAGAGATGTAGAATCTGCGCAGAAAATTCTACATGCAAATCCGCAACGTGTGCAGTGTGCACATACCCTAAAGGTGACCAAATGTAATGATCAGTATTTCATCAGTAGTACCTATAACAAACTAGGGCATAATTATCGTGGTGGAAGAGGGTGCGAGGGGCCTATGCTGACAACGTCTACTTCAACTAGTTGTGCATTTGAGGACACACATTCAGCTGATATGTTGCAGTGCAGGGACCTTGCAGCTCCCTGCACTACAATATACGCTGTCGGCCAGTCAGAGGACTGCAGCTGACGTTGGCATACCAGTCACGGACTGCGCATAGCAGTGACTTCATGCGCTGCTCGTGCCAGCACACTGAAGTCTGATGCAGAAGAGAATGATGCACGTTGTGGGTGACGGAGAAAGGTAAGAAAAATCTCTTCTTTTTATGTTTTAGATGTGACCTAAGATGGGGATCATTATATAAAGAAGAGGACTCAGGATGGGAATCATTAAGGAAGGGAACCACGAAGGGGGTCATTATGCAAGGAAGGGGTCCAGGATGGAGGTCACTATATCAGAAATGGTTCCAGGATGATGTTCATTATACAAGGAATGAGGCTTAGGATGGGAGTCATTATACCTGGATGTGGTCCAGGATGGGGATAATAATTTAAGTAAGGGGCCCAGATTGCAGGTCATTATACAAGGAAGGGGCTCAGGATGGGGGTCATTATACCAGAATGGGGTGCAGGATGGAGGTCATTACACCAGAAAGGGGCACAGGATGGTGGACATTATTATAGATTGGGGATAGTATACTAGGAAGGGGCCCAGGATGGGGGTCATTGTACCAGAACGGGGGTCATTATACCAGGATGAGGGTCATTGTACCAGAATGGGGGTCATTATACCACGAAGTGGTGCTTTAAATGTAATTTCTCTGCCCAATGTCTCATATTCATCTGCCACTGCCTTAATACTTTTCCAGTGTCGCTCCCGTCAGTTTCCAATGAAAAGTGACATGCGAGAAACTCCATTGTTTCATGGAGAACGCTGGTGGTCACTTTTCAATAAATCTCTATAAGAGCCTTGTTCTGGCCACATTCTGGCTCTCATAGACTTGCAATGAGCTCTTGTGACATAATTTCTGACTTCCGGACAGTAAGAAGTTACAGACACAAGATGGTGTAGTGGGACGGGCGTGGCATTGGATAAAGGTGAAGCCGCCAGAAGGTGTGTTTAAGAATAGGGGCAAGGGGTCTACATTTAGAGTGCCACTCTAATGCTGGAAAAAAATGCTACAGTAGTGCTTTAACCCAGTTAGTATTCCTGTAAAAAAAATAATTAATAAATAACATTTACCACATGTCTACTTTAGGCTAGTTTCACACTAGCGCTTTTGAGTGCAGCGACGACCTGCGCACGGCCGCCGCTAAGCCCCGCCCCCAGCCGCGCCTCCGCCGGTACCTCCACCTACCGGCGCATGACGCTGCATGCATCCTGCGTCCCCTATCTTTATCACTGGGGGCGCAGGCCGTGCGCAGTATGCGTTTGGCGGCGCATGCGTCCTTTTGACGGTGCGCCAACCTGCGCCAAACGCAACCTGCTGCAGTTTGGTTGCGCTCGGCGCACCATCAAAAAGGCGCATGTGCTGCCAAACTCATACTGCGCACGGCCTGCGCCCTCAGTGATAAAGATAGGGGACGCAGGACGCATGCAGCGTCATGCGCCGGTAGGCGGAGCTACCGGCGAAGGCGTGGCAGGGGCGGGGCTTAGCGGCGGCCGTGCGCAGGCCATCGCTGCGCTCAAAAGCGCTAATGTGAAACCGGCCTTACATCAGCAAAATTTTATGTTAGAACAGTTAAAAGTTTATCAGCAATTTCTCATTTTTCAAACAAAATTAACAAAACAATTTTTCCGGGGCCACATCACATTTGAAGTGACATTAAGGGGCCTATGTGACAGAAAATACTCAATAGTGAAACCATTTTAAAAACTGCACCCCTAAAAAACCCTAAGCATTCAGAAAGTTTATTAACCCTTTAGGCACTTCACAAGAATTAAAGCAATGTGGAAGGAAAAAATTAACATTTTAATTTTTCAAACCAAAATGTTCATTTAGCCCCAAATTTTGCATTTTTACAATGGTAGCAGGAGAAATTAAACTGTATGTCAAGGAAAATTACTGTTTGGGTGCACAGCAGGGCTCAGAAGGAAAGACACGCCATTAGACTTTTGGAAAGCAAAATTGGTTGGAATAGATAGCGTACACCATGTCTTCTTTGTACAGCCCTTGATGTGCCTAAATAGTTGAAACCCTTCCCAAGTGAAACTACACCCCTCATAGAGTTTGTCTAAATGTATGGTGATCACTTTGGACCAGTAGGTACGTCACAGACTTTTATTAAGTTGAGTTGTGAAAAAAGCCTCACATTTTTCCAACAAAAATGTTGCTTTAGTCCTAAATTGATCATTTTAGCAAGGGTAACAGGAGAAAATGGACCAAACAATTTAGTGTGCAATTTCTCCTGAGTACACTGATATCCCATAAATGAAGTAAAAACTACTATTCAGATGCACAGCAGAGCTTGGAAGGGAAGGAGCCCCATTTGATTTTTGTAGCACAAAATTGTCTGGAAAAGATAGTGTATGCCATGTTGCGTTTACAGAGGCCCTGATGTGCCTACACAGTGAAAACCCCCACAAATGACCCCATTTTGGAAACTACACCACTCAAAGAATTTATCTAGAGGTATTGTGAGCACCTTGCACTGGCTGGTGCTTCATAAAATTTTATTAAGTTGAGACTTGAAAATTAAAAAAATTACACTTTTCCCACAAAATGCTCTTTTAGCACCAAATTGCTCATTTTCACAAGGGTAACAGGAGAAAATGTACCATACAATTTGTTGTGCAATTTCTCCTGAGTTTTCCAATATTCTACATGTGGTCGGAAACTACTTTTCAGGCACAATGCAAAGCTCAAAAGAGTAGAGTACAGATTTTGCTGGAATGATTTGCAAGTTCAATGTCAAATTTACAGAGTCCCTGAGGGGCCAGCATAGTGGAAACCCCCCATAAGTGACCTAATTTTACAAACTGCACTCTTCATTTAATTTATCTAGGTGTGAAGTGAGCATTTTGACACCACAGATGTGTCACAACATTTTATATGAGCGTTGATGAAAAAATAATTACATTTTTACCAGTACAATGTTGGTTTACACCCAAGTTTTTCTTTTTCAAGAGGGGAAATAGGAGAAAATGGACCACATAATTTGTTATGCAATTTTGCTTGAGTTAGACAATATCCTATATGTTGTCAGAAACTACTTTACAGGCACAGTGCAAAGCTCAGAAAAGAAGAAGCACTATACTGAAATGAAGATTTTGCTGGAATAGTTTGCGGGTGTCATGTCAAAGTCTCTGAGATGCTAGAACCACAGACCCCATTTTAACAATGACACCCTTCAGTACATCAAGTGATGCATTGAGGATATTGACACCACAGGTGGGTCACAGAATTTTATACCATTGAGTGGTGAAGAAGTAATAATTACATTTTTATCACTAGAAAACTTTTTTTTGAACCCCAGTTTTTTCATTTTCACAAACTGAAATGGAGCCATAATTTGTTACACAATTTTGCTTTGACCATGGCAATACCCTATATGAAGCTGTGCAGTACTGTTAGGGCTCGGGAGAGAATGAGAGCTATTTGACATTTGCAGCTCTGATTTTTCTAGAATAGTTTGTCGACTCCATTTGTCAAGGCCCTGATATGCCTATACAATGGAAACCCCAAACAAGTGACCCCTTATTGGAATTCACACCCCTTTAACTACTAGTGTAGTGACGATTTTAACTCAGGATAAAGATGGGCAGACCCCTGTGTGTTCAGGTCCGGCGTGTTCGGCCAAACAGTTACAAAAAGTATGGGTTCGGATACCAGAAGAGTACCCGAACCTGGACCCCCTTCACTTGAATGGGGGGCCTGAATATCCAGTGTTTGCAATGCTGTCATGTGCATGGCAAGCACCTCTTCTGATTGGCGATGAAATCATCCCTGCCGGTCAGAGAGCTGCGGTTCCCCCGCTGTAAAAAGACAGTGTGAGCGCTCAGCTATGATCAGAGGTACAGTGCCAAGATGCAACTTTCCAGGCTGAGAACCACCTCCGGTCACTGAGGCTGTGTTCCCTGCTGAGCTGAACTGCCATGACCTCTGTCCAACGACGTAATCCACCTCTGGGGAGAAACAGTTTTCAACCTGGACAGTGCAAAGATGTGACTATCCAGGCTGAGAACCACCAGGCGACTGGACTGCTGCAAGCGCAGCCTCAGTGACTAGTGGTGATGTCATTGAGGTTACCTCCTGTCACTGAGGCTGCGTTCCCAGCCAGGCTGAACTGCAGTGGCCATGGTGAGATCCCTGCTAGCACCGTGAGAAAAACTCTCACAGTACTAGCAGGGATCTCACAAAGGTTACCGCAGTTTAAACCCACTGGGAACGCAGCCGCAGTGAACTATAGGATTAGTAATGGATAGGTGTCTAAAAGATGCCTCTCCATTACTAAGCCATGGGCTTGATGTCAACAGACAATAAAAAGGTAACATCAATGCCACAAATATGAACCCCACTTGCCACCACTGCAGGGCAAGTGGGAAGAGCCAGGCAAAGCACCAGTATTGGAGCATCTAATAGATGTGCCTTTTCTGGGCGGCTGCAGGCTTCTATTTTTAGGCTGGGGACAATATCCATGGCCCCATACCTGCCAGAGAATACCAGCCCCCAGCTATCTGCTTTAGCAAGGCCGCTTGTCAAAAATTGGGGGGATCCCACTGCATTTTTTTATTTAGTTAAATAATTAAAAAGTACGGCGTGGGGACCCCTCTATTCTTGATAACCAGCTTTGCTGAAGCTGATAGTCGAGGGTTTCAGCCCCCAGCTGTGAGTTTTGTGTGTCTGATCATCAAAAATGCAGGGGAGCCCACACTGTTTTTTTTTAATTATTTATTTACTGTGCATGAGTCGGCTGATGAATACTCCTATCAGCTGCTCCTGCCCTCACTGTTATTAGCTGACACCAGTGGGAACCATGGCTTTCTGACTGGTGGGGATGATTTCACCGCTGATCAAAAGCAGTGCTTGTTGCGCTGTCATGCACATGACAGCATGACAAACACCCGGTGTTCAGGCAGCCGAACCTGATCAGTAACATGGACTTCTAGGTGAAGTTGGTGTTCGTGCCCGAACAGTAGGTGTTCAGTATGTATGCCGAACTTTACTGTTTGGGTTCGCCCATCTCTACTTATAATAAGTACAGACACAAGGCAACCACCATAACTGGCAGGCATGGACTGACTGATTAGGTTTTAAATAGAAAGGAAACCTGCCCCTAGTTGAGGACTAATTCAAGTTAACCCCCGAAGTGCAAAAACAAAACAGAGGTAGAAGAACACAAGTGTCATCAGACCTAAGGTTTATCTGAGCAATGCTTGTGCTGTTCAGTGGAAACTTTTACCTTAACGCGGCACTGCCTAGCAAACGTGGCCAATGTGGAAGAAGCGTGTTCATACGGGGATGTTACAATATGTCAATAGCATCAGCGGCATCTAGATTGTTAAACTCATCAGTACGCAGTACCCTGTAATCGTGGTATCCCAATGGTTACCATGGGAACACCCAAGGACATTACTCTGCCAGCTACAGAAGCTTGTTAGGCTTGCCATAAGCAGGGTCTAACAGGCCAAATGTGAGTGTAAAATTTACAGTCCTCATGAAAAACAAGTCAAAATGTAAAATAAAAATAATACAATTTGCTTAGAAAAAGCAACACAAAAACATGACATAAAAATATTTTGCCACTAATAATGAAGGTTTTATGTAAAAATAAAAAGGCACAATAGATGTCTTGTGTCTCACATGATGCTTCTTCCAAGTGCTCTTAAAACAATAAATAAACAAAGATTTATAACATTGGGGTGCAAAAATGAAAAGTGGCATTCTTCTACCCACAGAAATGTTGCTTTATGTTAACAATTTTCATTTTCAGAAGGGGTCATAGAAGAAAACCAACCCCACAATTTGTTATGCAATTCCTCCTAAACGCAGTGATATCCACATTAGTTGCAGGATACTACTTTTTGGTCTTACAATAGATCTTGGATGGCAAGGAGCGCTATTTGACTTTTGGAGTGCAATATTGGCTGAATAAGGCTGCAGACATCCATGTCTCATTAGCAGAACCCCTGAAATAATAATAATAATATAATAATAAATTTTATTTTTATAGCGCCGACATATTCCGCAGCACTTTACATTTCAGAGGGGATTTGTACAGACAATAGACATTACAGCATAACAATAATCACATACAGTAGATTATAACAAATACCAAGAGGAAAGAGGGCCCTGCTCGCAAGCTTACAGTCTATGAGGAAAGAGGTAGACACGAGAGGTGGGTGGTAACAGTTGCCCTGATTGTATGGACCAGCCATAATGTTAAGTGTGTAACAGTACAAACACAGAGGGCTAATAGATGCATAAAGCATGTGGGAACATGATGCGGGAAATCTGATTATGGTAAAACTTTTGGCTGTGCCACCCAGGGATAGATTAGGTTATTGTGTTGAGGCGATAGGCCAGTCTGAATAAATGCGTTTTCAAGGCACGCTTAAAATTGTGGGGATTGGGGACTAATCGTATTGACCTGGGAAGTGCATTCCAAAGAATTGGCGCGGCACGTGTAAAGTCTTGGAGACAGGAGTGGGAAGTTCTGACTATTGAGGATGCTAACCTCAGGTCATCAGCAGAACGGAGGGCGCGGGTAGGGTGGTATACTGAAACAAGGGAGGAGATGTAAGGTGGTGCTGAGCTATGGAGGGCTTTGTGGGTGAGGGTAATAAGTTTATACTGAATTCTGGAGTGGACGGGTAGCCAGTGTAATGACTGGCACAAGGTAGAGGCATCGGTGTAACGAATGGTGAGGAATATGATCTGCAGCATTCAAGACAGATTGGAGAGGAGAGAGTTTGGTAAGAGGGAGGCCAATTAGAAGAGAGTTACAATAGTCGAGACGAGAATGAATAAGAGAAACAGTAAGAGTTTTTGCAGAGTCAAAAGTAAGAAAAGGTCAAATTCTAGAAATGTTTTTGAGGTGCAGATAACAAGAGCGAGCCAGTGATCGAATGTGGGGGCAAAGGAAAGCTCGGAATCAAGTATGACCCCAAGACAGCGGGCCTGTTGCTGGGGAGTAATAGTGGAACCACACACAGAAATGGCAATGTCGGGTATAGGTACATTAGTAGAGGGAGGAAACACCAGGAGTTCAGTCTTTGACAGGTTGAGCTTCAGATATAGTGAGCAGAACAGTGAAGAAAAACAATAAGTGACCCAGTTTTGCTGTGAGTATTTGGAACTCACAGGTGCCTAATGGAATTTTGTAGCGTTGGGCCGGGGAAACAAAAAAAATTATATTTTTGACACTAAAATATAGTAGCTGCACATTTTCATTTTACAGAAGAAGTAATGTGTAAAGCAGTTTGCTACACAATGTCTCGTGACTGCAGCGATATCTTAAGGTATTTGCTCATTGTTTTACTCCTACGCTTTGTCTGTAGATGGACACAGTGTGAATGTGCACCTACACACTGCTTTTCTACCATCAGGTGTGTTAGCCCATGTCTTCAATTTTTCATGCCTTATATGTGGTGGGAAATGAACACTTTCTGACATTAAAAGCTCAGATTTTACTGAAGCATATTGTGGGCATCATTTGCACATCCTCGCAAAACAGTAGGAAAAAAACCAGAATGACTCCATTTTGGAAACTACATCCCTAAATGAATTCACCTAAGTACGCAGCAACTGTTTTGATCCTTACACTAGTGTCAATCATGTCGAAGCTAACTGACTGCAGTTTAGGCACACTGTGGGCCACAGCAGAGGAAGAAAGGTGGGCATTAAGGTTAGCATTGTTTTTGGGGTGTCATGTTGATTTTCCAGAGCTTTTGTCCTACCAGAAGTGTGGAAATCCCTTATTTTTCTGTTGACAATTGATGGACCTGATTGGGGGCTTGATTTTGTGGGTTATTTTAAAGTTTGTAACGTAACCTTTATTGATCGCTTTTAATATAAGTCTCAGTTCATATTTATCCTCTGCTTTAGCCTGAGCAATTATATTAGTGTTTCTGTCTAAGGCCGGTTTCACATTAGCGCTTTTTAAGCGCACGCACGGCCGGGGGTAGCTCCGCCCTCGAGCCGGCTCTCTGCCAGGCGTGCCCGCCCCTTGCTTGTAGCGCCGCCTACTAGCGGACAGCGGCGCCTGCGATCGGCGCACCCTATCTTTAGCATAGGGTGCGCAGATCGTGCGCAGGCCGTGCGCTAGTTGCGCTTTGACCTGCGCTGCGCACTTTTGACGGTGCGCCGTGCGCGCCAAAATCCGAAAAGTTTGATTTTGGCGCGCACGGCGCACCGTCAAAAGTGCGCAGCGCAGGTCAAAGCGCAACTAGCGCACGGCCTGCGCACGATCTGCGCACCCTATGCTAAAGATAGGGTGCGCCGATCGCAGGCGCCGCTGTCCGCTAGTAGGCGGCGCTACAAGCAAGGGGCGGGCACGCCGGGCAGAGAGCCGGCTCGGGGGCGGAGCTACCCCCGGCCGTGCGTGCGCTTAAAAAGCGCTAATGTGAAACCGGCCTAAGTTCTCAAAACAGGATTCAGATGAAACCCCCGACAGAACTTCTCACTATAATTAGGCAAATACAGCCACTTTACAGTCTTTCTGGCATCTGCTCTGGAGGTATCTTGTCTTTTAAGGCATGCACAAAATTGCAGACGATCCCACTTTTTTGTGCTAAAAAGATGCATAAAATGACGGCACACTGCTGGAACAGAAGCCAGATGGAGTCCAAAGTGACACCATCTCATTGTAGTGAGTGATTATCAGGAGTTTTGACTAAATTACTTTTTTGGGGGGCCTTTTTATGGAAGTGCTCAGTGTAGAGCATAGTATGAATGTGATCTTAAGTGTCGACATAACGTCTTTTCAAAGCTGATTCTGCCTGGAACCCATCTGAAAAAGTGCTGCAGAATCAAAGAAACATTTTAACATAATACACAGTAATGTAAAAATGACATTGCTCTGCACATGTCATTCATTTTAGGGTACGTGCTCACGATCAGTAAACGCTGTGTGTTGGATACTGCGTACTTGGACAGCTTCCAGCCCGCAGCGTCCAGCTGTTACAGCATAGTGGACGGGATTTCAAGAAATCTCGTGTCTACTATGCGCTCACCCGCGGAGACTGACATGCAGCTCGACTTTCCAGACAACAGCATGTCAATTTGTCTTGTGCAGATGCAAATTTCACCCATACAATGTATTGGACGCGGTGAATTCACACGGTTCATTGATCAAATGCGAATTCACCTACATTCAATAGACGGCAGCACTTTGGACGCAGCGAACATGCACTGTGTCCAAAGCACTGCTAGTTCCGGATTGTGGCCACATAGCCTTAATCTTTTCAAGGTTTAGAAACTATGAAGCAGTTCAATGAAGTTGCATGGCCATTCTTCCACTATACTGGAAAGTACAGAGAAAAGAAGCTAGTGAAGACGCGTCATGAAAAAGACCATTGGCATTTTCCTGAAGCGTCTTCACCGACACAAAGCGTCTTGTACACAAAGCCTGATTTTGATTTTTGTGAAGTGGGATGAAAAAATAAACAGAAATTCAAGAATGGCTTTTATTTTACAGTATTATTTTTATTTTTTTATGCCATTCACCCTGCAGTATAAGTGATCAGACAGTTTTATTCTGCGAGTCAGTAAGATTACAGCAATATGAGATATATATTTTTTTATGTTTGGCTACTTTTACAGATTAAACACTATTTTTTCACAATATTCTAAGAGCTGTAACTTTTTAT
This sequence comes from Dendrobates tinctorius, assembly GCF_039654945.1. Lineage (NCBI taxonomy): Eukaryota > Metazoa > Chordata > Amphibia > Anura > Dendrobatidae > Dendrobates > Dendrobates tinctorius. The sequence goes on from NW_027361742.1 coordinate 15,758,766, forward strand.
TTTTCTGCTGGCAACACAATAAGATTGCTTGCTGTTTTGTAGAATGAGATTACTTTTTTAGCCGCACAATTTTTTACATGAGAATTTTTTATCTATTTTCATTCTATTTTTGTGTGTCAGTATGATGAAAAAGCAACATCTTTTACTATTTCTTTTTTATTTACTGCCTTCTCTATAAGAGATAAATATAGAGACATATTATAGGTCAAGTCTCTCCAGTTGCAGCAATACCAATTATGTGTACAGATTTTTGCTTTTGCATAAAAGCTGCATTATTAGTGGCATAACATTTTGACATGATTTTTTTTCTTGAAAATTTTTTCAAATTTTGTTAATTTTGCTTACTTAGTCCCACTATGGAACCTGAATATAATTTTACATGCTGATTGCTGGTCTCATATACTCCCATATTCATGTTCTGCAGTGAATGAGAGCTGTCAGTTTGACACTGACAATTGACCTGTTAGACCTTGATTATGGCAAGGTTTATCAGGCCACCATAGCTGGCAGACCTGAAGATGGGACTAACCATTTAGATGCTGCTGTTGCTATTGACAGCAGCATCAACGATGTTAAAAGGCCATGGATCAATGATAACTCCGATCGTAACTGAGGTAGTAGAGTGTGTAGCACTCTCCTATAGCACCTGACATCTGAATCTGATCTTCTCTATAACATCATTGAGAAGATCAGACCCGGAAAGTTAGGTTATTCCAGCCTGCTTTACTGTAATTGGTCTTTTAGCACAGACAAACCAATCACAGCCATGGTTGGCTTTGACCAAAGCTTTTTCTAAATCAGTTAGCTACATGGCCCGATGTAGGTAACAGCAGCTTTTATTAAACTGTTGCCATTTAACTTAATAACATGTAACTATGGCAGAATGCTGTAACGCACCACATAACCTGACCTACATGTACTTGATTCTCCATTGAATTGAATTCATGCTGTCCGAACCATGGGACACATGAATCAGAACATGGATGGTGTAATTGCAGCTAGGTATGGTTTTCACTGAAGTGCCACAGCCAGAGACTGTAGGGAGAGACCTGACCAGTACAATGTCAGCAGGTTTCTTCCCACCCCGTTTCAGTTGAGTACATACATGGGACAGACCAGTCATTCAATTGGAATGGTGCAAGGAATAAGTCGATCAGGAGTTACAACTGGACTAACCAGTTTAACGAGGTCTCCTCCTCTAAACCCCAAACAAGTTTTCAAACTACTTTTTCTCTGAAACATCAGTGTTCCAGAGGAAAAAAAAATATTTTGCTGTGATCGCATTGCTAGACTATAATTCATGCTGTCCATGGGTATAACATTATGAATCTGATGACAGGTTCCCTTTCTAAAAATATGGTTAAGGTTAAGTTTATACAAGCTGTTCTGTCTCTGACATCTAATTTGTAATCTTTGATTATCTGTTTGTTAATATTTGCAGTAATTTACTAGTAAGAATATAGAGAAACTTACATTTTCATAGACTCTATTTGTTTACAGTGTTTTGGCTCCCTCTAGTGGCCAGAGTCATAGTCACAGCCTTATCTTTGTTTTTTTCCATTACTTATTTTCCACCATAATATGCAAATAAAATGAAAAAAAAAACAGACAATGTGATTTTCTGGATTTTTTTTTCTCAGTTTGTCTCCCATAGTTGAGGTCTACCTATGATGTAAATTACAGACGCCTCTCATCTTTTTAAGTCGTGGAACTTGCACTATTGCTGACTGACTAAATACTTTTTTGCCCCACTGTATGTATTTCTGCTGTACCCTGTACTGATTACGTGTATTATGATTGTTTTCAGTTTCACCGCCTTAATATAAAGGGTGCTTCTACACAATACTGGGCAAAGGGTCTGAATACTTATGACCAAGTGATATTTCAGTTTTTCTTTCTTAATAAATTTGCAAAAATTTCTACTTTTCTGTTTTTTTTTTCAGTCAACATGGGGTGCAGAGTGTACATTAAGGCCTGTTTCACACATCCGTCTGTTACCATCAGTCAAAATCCGCCATTTTGCAAAAAAAACGGATCCGCCATTTTGGTTGGCGGATCCGTTTTTTTTCCTATTGAGTTGCATTACCGGTGGATCTTGACGGATGGCCATCCGTTGGATCTGTTTTTTTGCGGATCCGCCAAAATTTTGGCATCCGTCGACATGCCTGGACGGACAATGCAACGTTTTTTTGGCTGGCCGGATCCGCATTTTACATTGAGCATGCCCGGAGGACTTGCCTCAGCCGCATATTTAACCCTAAACTTTGTTCTGGCGGCTGAAAAATTCTCTCTCTCTCTCTCCTCCCCAGACAGTGGTTTCCTTTAAATTTCTTCCATCGCCGGATCCGTAAAAAAAACGGTCCGGTGGCACACATTGATGTCCGTACGCAGGTGGATCCATTTTCCGCCATTTTGGCGGATTACAACTGCCAGAAAAAACTGATGTGTGAAACAGGCCTAATGAGAAAAAATGAACTTTTTGAATGCAATGAATCAAAGAGTGAAAAATGTAAAGGGGTCTGAATATTTTCCCCACCCACTGTATACAGTATGCTTAGAAATGCATTCAGGTGTAAAACAGAGGGGAGGGGCCTGGACTCATCTTAATAAGTTAATCAAAGCTGAACCAAATGTAGGATATCTTAGGCAGAGTAAACATGTGGGTCATAAAGAAAAGTCAAGCGGGGTAATGCTGTGGGCAGTATCAAATATACCAGGCACAAGAAGCAAAGGCAAGGAATATCCGATTTTGAAAAAGCACACAATTGTACCCCATTAAAAATAAAGAAATTAAAAAATAAAAACATACCCATATGTAGCATTTTTACAAAAGTAAGATTTACTTATAAAATTAATTAACTTGATGGGTAAAATATGTGATGTGAAAAAATCTTAATGTTAGAATTAAGGTTTTTTGGATTCTGCAACACTGAAAAAAATGCAATAAGGGGTCATCAAAACATCTGATCTACCCCAACATAATATTAATGGAAATATCAGTTCAGGGCACAAAAAATATGCCCCCACACAGCTCCATCGCACAAAAACTGAAAATGTTAGACGCCTTGGAAAATAGTGAAACAGGACACCTTTATTTACTTTTCTTAGGTTTTTAGTACTGCTTAAATAAAATAAACTATACATATTTAGTGTCCTCATAATCATACTGACCTGGAGAATCATATTGCCAAGTCATTTTTTTCTGTATAATGAACATAGTAAATAAAAGACCCTTAGAATTTGTGGAATTGTCATGATCTCCACACTGTTCCTGTCTGATATGTTACTTTGTGTAGGGGTTGTCAGTATGTTTTGGTTGTGCTGGGTTTGTGCTGCATCAGCTGTGTTCACTTTCCTTGATTAGTCTTCTACTTAAGCATGCTAGCTCCTTTACCCAGTGTCAATCGTACACTTGCTGCTGCCTGTGTTAGTCTGACCCCTCTGTGCTCTGCGGTTGATCCAGCCTGACCAGACTTGATTCCCTTCCTGGACTTGACTCTTTACCTGTGACCTGACTTCTCTTTTGCCTGCTCCCTGTAAACTATACAGTCATATGTAAAAGTTTGGGCACCCCTATTAATGTTAACCTTTTTCCTTTGTAACAATTTTGGTTTTTGCAACAGCTATTTCAGTTTCATATATCTAATAACTGATGGACTCAGTTATAAATCTGGATTCAAATGAGGTTTATTGTACTAACTGAAAATGTGCAATCTGCATTTAAACAAAATTTGACCGGTGCAAAAGTATGGGCACCCTTATCATTTTCTTGATTTGAACACTCCTAACTACTTTTTACTGACTTCCTGAAGCACTAAATTGGTTTTGTAACCTCATTGAGCTTTGAACTTCACAGCCAGGTGTATCAAATCATGAGAAAAGGTATTTAAGGTGGCCACTTGCAAGTAGTTCTCCTATTTGATTCTCCTATGAAGAGTGGCATCATGGGCTCCTCAAAACAACTCTCAAATGATCTGAAAACAAAGATTATTCAACATAGCTTTTCAGGGGAAGGATACAAAAAGTTGTCTCAGAGATTTAACCTGTCAGTTTCCACTGTGAGGAACATAGTAAGGAAATGGAAGAACACAGGTACAGTTCTTGTTAAGCCCAGAAGTGGCAGGCCAAGAAAAATATCAGAAAGGCAGAGAAGAAGAATGGTGAGAACAGTCAAGGACAATCCACAGACCACCTCCAAAGACCTGCAGCATCATCTTGCTGCAGATGGTGTCACTGTGCATCAGTCAACAATACAGCGCACTTTGCACAAGGAGACGCTGTATGGGAGAGTGATGCGAAAGAAGCCGTTTCTGCAAGCACGCCACAAACAGAGTCGCCTGAGGTATGCAAAAGCACATTTGGACAAGCCAGTTACATTTTGGAAGAAGGTCCTGTGGACTGATGAAACAAAGATTGAGTTGTTTGGTCATTCAAAAAGGCGTTATGCATGGAGGCTAAAAAACACAGCATTCCAAGAAAAACACTTGCTATCCACAGTAAAATTTGGTGGAGGTTCCATCATGCTTTGGGGCTGTGTGGCCAATGCCGGCACCGGGAATCTTGTTAAAGTTGAGGGTCGCATGGATTCAACTCAGTATCAGCAGATTCTTGACAATAATGTGCAAGAATCAGTGACGAAGTTGAAGTTACGCAGGGGATGGATATTTCAGCAAGACAATGATCCAAAACACCGCTCCAAATCTACTCAGGCATTCATGCAGAGGAACAATTACAATGTTCTGGAATGGCCATCCCAGTCCCCAGACCTGAATATCATTGAACATCTGTGGGATGATTTGAAGCGGGCTGTCCATGCTCGGCGAACATCAAACTTAACTGAACTGGAATTGTTTTGTAAACAGGAATGGTCATAAACACCTTCATCCAGGATCCAGGAACTCATTAATAGCTACAGGAAGCGACTAGAGGCTGTTATTTTTGCAAAAGGAGGATCTACGAAATATTAATGTCACTTTTATGTTGAGGTGCCCATACTTTTGCACCGGTCAAATTTTATTAAAATGCAGATTGCCCATTTTCTGTTAGTACAATAAACCTCATTTGAATCCAGAAATATAACTGAGTCCATCAGTTATTAGATATATGAAACAAAAATAGCTGTTGCAAAATCTAAAATTGTTATAAAGAGAAAAGGTTAACATTAATAGGGGTGCCCAAACTTTTACATATGACTGTATTTGCCTTTCTGGTTTTCTGGACCCGGCTAGTGAATTGGATTTCGTCTCTGACTACCACTTGTTGTACTGCATAATTTCCTGGACTTGACCTCGAATTTTTGATCTTCCATTACTTATCCAGTAAGTAATATTATATTACTCTCTGTTATTGTAGTTTTTCTCTCCATTTTTGGGACTTATTATTTATTATAGTGACTCACGTCACAGGAATTGCACTTACCGTATATACTCATGTATAAGCTGAGATTTTCAGCACATTTTTTTGTGCTGAAAACGCCCCCCTCGGCTTACAAACGAGTCATTGCCCCAGATAGCTAGTGGGCAGGTATGGACTGGGACTGAAATTCAGCCCTGGCATTTGAAATCACACAGGCCCATGTTATTCCCGTCTCCAAGCACTAGATGAAATATATTACTTTGGATGAAGGAAAGCAAGATTTACTACATTACCAATATTATTAATGATTCCCGTGACCTGCTGGGATAAGTGATGGATTTTTGGTGACTTTGTGCTCCGTCACAACTCTTAACAGTATGAGTGTCTTGAGTATACCAATTCTGATAACAAGGTAGCAGCCAAAGCAGCCCATGACCAGGCAGGCCCTTCTGGCATTTGCCAGAATTGCAAAATGGCCAGTCTGGCCCTTCTAGCGGGGGAGGGGGTGTGGGACCGGCAGGAACCAGCGGCTGTCACATCATACTCACCCATTCCTCACACCTCGCTACATCTCCTTCCCTGCATCTCTTTTGTCCAGGCGAGGCAGCTTCTTCCTGTGTTCAGCGGTCACATGGTACCACACATTAAAGTAATGAATATGCATGCGTCTCCACTCCCATAGGCGTGGAGTGCATATTCATTCCTTTTATGAGCAGTACCATGTGACCGCTGAACACAGGAAGAAGATGCCTTGTCATGACAATGGAGACAAGACAGCTGGGAAGTGCCAAGACCATGCCAGGAGGGGGTGAGTATGATGGGATGGATGGGAGGAGCCAAGCCATGTATACACAGGGGAGGAAAGGGACCACACTGAGCCATGTAACAAGGGGGAGGACGCTGAGCCATGTAACAAAGGGGAGGAAACGGAAGGGAAGGTGAGCTATGTAACAATGGGGAGGACAGGGAGGATGCTGAGCAATGTAACAATGGGGAGGATGGGGAGGACGCTGAGCCATGTAACAAGGGGGAGGACAGGGAGGACGGTCAGCCATGTAACAAGGGAGAGGACAGGGAGGATGCTGAGCCATGTAGCAAGGGGGAGGACAGGGAGGATGCTGAGTCATGTAACAAGGGGGAGAATGGGGAGAATGCTGAGCCATGTAACAAGGAGGAGGACAGGGAGGAGGCTGAGCCAAGTAACAAGGTGTACAGGGGAGAACATGGAGGATGCTGTGCCATGTAACATGGGGGATGACAGGAAGGACGCTGAACCATGTAACAAGGGGGAGGTCAGGGAGGATGCTGAGTCATGCAACAAGGGGGAGAACAGGGGAGCCATGCATACAACAGGGGGAGCCACACATACCAGGACAGGGATGAGGGGACAATGCATACCCGGATTATACTCGAGTCAATAAGCTTTTCCATGGCAAAATTAGGTGCCTTGGCTTATACTTGGGTTGGCTTATACTTGACTATATACTGTATTTAAAATTTTGCCACACCTGGAATTTTTTACCAGTTTTAAGCACATTATATGGCCACAGAGGCCGCTATCTGCAGACCGGCTATAACCTCAAGATAAATGTGCTGTCTTCCAGGTGCAAAAATTAAACATGTATCTGACAGGATTTCAGTACTCTTCAGACCTACAGACGGCCACCCATTCCCGCTAATACATGTGGAGACAAATGACATTGCAAGAAAGGACCTGGAAACCATCTGCAGTGACTTTGAAAACTTAGGTAAGAAAGTGAAAGAACCGGGAGTTCAGGTAGTCTTCTCTTCCATCCTCCCAGTGGATGGCCAAGGAACAAGAAGGTGAAATAAGATTTTCCAGGTGAACAACTGGTTAAGTCATCGTCGATGATGCCATCAGCAAGGATTTGGATTTCTGTATCACGGAGTGAAATACCTACACGATGGACTGCTTGCTAGAGATGGGTAACCACAAGAACAAGTGAAGCGATCAAAAAAAGTCCAAAAGACTTAGTATTACAAAAAAATAAGATTAAATCTTTATTGTAATGTGAACAGGAACAAGGAAACAGGGGGAAATTGAGTCAGAAATGAGCAAGAAGGGATGAGGCATAACTAAAGCATTATTACAATATAATATTTGATGATGCGTTGCGCCAATCCCAAATTATAAAATACGACCAAACAGGTTTAAATAGGTGTAAACATTAACATTGTACACAGTTAGACAATAGAAAAACTTTACCTGTTGGGACAGCAAGTGAAGGTCCACCCACGTATGTACCCCCCCCAACGCACGTTTCAGCAAATGGCCTTTCTCAAGGGGTGATGGGAAAGGGGAAGTGAGGAATATTTGTGATAGTCGACCAATCACATTGTGGATTACATACATGTGACCAAATAAACCAATGATGTGTGTATGGCGCAAGTACCTCCCAACAAAGGCTCCCATCACCATGGTAATATCAAACATACACAACTAGCTAATATGTGACCTACATCCATCCAAAGACATACAGAGTAGACAGGGGAGTGAAACCGCCCAAATTTTAATAAAGTGAACCGCTCCATATTTGTGCTAGGGAACGCTACATTGCCCATGCAGCAGTATCGAATCGTGGCCTGCGCCCCATCCCCTTACAATGATGCTGACGTTACTGCGGTCACATGACCAGCTCCACATCACAGATCTCCTCCCCTCACTAAATGTAGTGACGACGCGACTAATTATAATGCTGCGCGCGTCGTCCCGGCAACCGAGACACAACAAGCACATCAGCATCACGCGCCCGTGACGTCACTAAAATGTGACTGATCACGTGACACCTAGATGCAGAGAGCCGCCCGGCGTGAGGAAGCCAGCGGCGCGCGCAGAGAGCGTGCTGACACTCACACTGAATGTAATTTAGATAATGGCCACATGGGGACAAAGGTGGTCATATAATGCCAATATGGAATACAATTTAAAACATACATAGATTGATCAAGCCTATATAGCATACAAACAACAGACACAATATGTAAAATAAACCATCTAGATATGGGCCTTAGCAATACAACATATGTATATATAGAGGCAAATCCATATAAAATAGCCAAAATTAATATGTCAACATTAAATATTGGCGAAATAATTGGCAAAGAAACCCAAATAAGGCCAAAATCGTGATTACATAATAGTGAAGGGATGAAACAGTACATATGAATGTCATAATAAAAAACAATAGAATCAACAAAATACATAGTGCAGAGTTAGTCATGATAAGCACTATAACATCAGATTACAGGACATGATGCATTAAGTATCTTTCTTCACAAAAGATGGAGGTCCACATCTTCATATGTATGTCGAGATGCCAAACGGTGACAGGTCCACACAGAGGGAGTATAGCCAAAAATGTCCAGACCATGTAATCATTGGTACACAAAAATAGAAATTAAAATCAAGAGGCGACTCTGAAAATTAAAAACAACATTTAGGCTATGTGCCCACGTAGCGTTTTAAAACGCTCACTAAAAACCGGACTCCTTCCCAGAAATCGCGCGTTTTTTTCCGCACGATTTCACCGCGATTTTACCGCGATTATGATCGCGATTTTGCCGCGATTTTACCGCGATTATGATCGCGATTTTGTCGCGATTTTCACGTGCAATATTCAAGCACTTTCCAAGCGATTTGAAGCATCGCTTGGAAAGTGATTGACAGGTTGGTCACACTCGTCAAACATAGTGTTTGACAAGTGTGACCAGGTTTTTACTATTGAGGCCGCCTATGCGGCCTCAATAGTAAAAGATAGAATGTTGAAATGCTAAAACAATAAAAAAATCGGGGTATATTTACCTTCCGGCGTCCCGCGCTGCCATCCCGGGCCTCAGCGTTCCCAGTAATGCCTTGCGAGACCTGTGATGACGTTGGTCTCGCGTTGCTATAGCGATCTCGCGAGACCACGTCATTACAGGGCCTTGCCGCAAGGCATTACTGCGAACGCTTAGGCCGGGAAAGCAGCGCGTGATGTCGGAAGGTAAATATGCCCCGATTTTTTATTTTTTATTCTTTTTTTTACAGGAGTATGGTACCCAGGGCCTGGAGGACAGTCTCCTCTCCTCCACACCGTGGGTACCAACCGCACATGAGACGTTTAACTTCCCGCATGGTGGGCATAGCCACATGAGGGAAGTAAGCGATTCTCATGCATTCCTATGGGTGCGGAATCGCAGCAATTGTTTGCGATTCCGCACAAAAGAATGAGCATGCTGCGATTTTTTCCGCGATGCGATTCCGCCTCAGAAAAAAGTGCAGCATTAGCACAGCATGTGCAGAATGCCATAGGAATGCATGGGGGGGCGTTCTGTACACGATTTTTAAACGTTTTCGCAGCGTTTTCGCGCCGAAAATCGCGGCAAAAACGCTTAAAAATCGCTACGTGGACACACAGCCTAAAACCCGAAAACTAAAAACAAAAGCCAAAGGCTACATATGATCATATAAGGGGAAAAGCCGCAACAGATGTTTATAGAAATGGAGCAAAACTAATAGCCTTGTTTAGACCATTCAGATGAACCGTATCTAATAGCCAGATCCAGCGTGTTTCACGTTGTAAAAGTTTCTGGGTTAAATTGCCACCACGAACACCCGGATTTAACATATCAATGTCACAAACACGAAGCAGAGAACCATCACAACCATGTTTAAGTTTGAAATGTCGGGGTAACGTCCTAAGCGTGGCTGGGTCATCAACATCGGCGGCCGCCTGTATACCCAGCACGTGCTCACGGACACGGATCTTCAATTGCCGTGTGGTCAGGCCAATATAAATCAGATTACATGGGCAAAGTGCAAAATAAACCACATAGCGTGTTGTACATAAAATACCATACCGAATATTAAATGTCTTGGTTCCTGATGAATTGAAGAACGTGCTCGTTCGCTCAATGCTGGGGCAGGTGACACACCGACCGCAAGGAGCACAGCCACACCTAGGACGACCCACATTCAGAAATCTATGCTTCGGTTCCGGCTAGTAGTGGCTATGTACCAGATAGTCTTTAAGATTCCTGGACCATCTAATGGAAACACTTGGTTTAGGGGAATTAGTTGTTTGAGAATAGGGTCAGTTTGCAGAATGGGCCACTGCTGTGAGTTCATTTTCCCCTTCACTGTCGATGTCTGATGAACTCCCTCTTCTGGTGAACGAAGGTAGTGAGGCTGATTACCAAACACCTGATCTGGTAGATCATGACTGGGTAACAGGAAATTCTGACTGGATATAAGGCAGCCGACACCCTTCTGAGTCGCTGGTGATTTCTCTGCTGGATTCTTGGAGACCAGTCTGATTCCTGCTTCCCAAAGATAAGTTTTTGCTCTGCTATTGAACTTATTAGTTTTGTTTTGTTTTCCTTGTTTTTTGGAGTTCAGCCGTCCCCGGTCGGGGGTGTGCTGAGTTCCATTTTTGTCTCTGTTCAGTTTGTCTTTTTGCTCTGTCTTCAGAATTTAAATGAGTGCTGATATAGTCATTTTGAAGTCCTAGCGACTTCAGGGCCTGTTTTTCCTATCAGACGGTTGGGACATTTTTTGGTAGGGTTTTTTGCGGATTGCAGACAGCAGCTTTTCTATCCTGTCCTTTTTAGTTAGCTTGGGCCCCATCGTTTGCTCAACCTATCTTTCTATCTGTGTTAGTGTTTTCATCTTGCTTCACCGTCATTATATGTTGGGGGCTGCCTATTGCTTTGGGGTCTGCTCTGGGGCAGTTTAGATTTCCCCTTTCTTTCTTTGGGCCTATTTAGTTCTCCGGCTGTGATCGAGGGGTCTAGGGCATCGTAGGAACCCCCCACGGCTGCTGTTAGTTGTTGTGGACAGGATCAGGGGTCTGCAATCTGATAGCTACCAACCTCTCTGGTTTTCTGGACTTAGCTTGTATTTTTGTTTTTTCCTCCTTCGGTGACTCATAACAGAATCACCAGCCATACCGCAGATCCTAGGGTACTCAATAGCAGGAGAGAATTGTAAAAAAAAAAAAAAGGAGTTTGTCAGAATTTTTTTTTTTTTCCGTATATTTTTTCCTCTATGTTTCTGAGGCCGTAGGGGGAATTTTTTTTTTCTCTCTCAATGGAGATGAAGCAATTGTCTGATCGTGTGGAGCAGCTCACTGCTGAAGTGCGGGGAATTTCCGCCTATCTTGCTCATTCACATGCTGCTGAACCAAAGATCCCTACTCCTGATGTGTTTTTTGGGGATCGGTCTAAATTTTTGAATTTTAAGAATAATTGTAAATTATTTTTTGCCTTGAAGCCTAACTCTTCGGGGAGCTCCGCGCAGCAGGTTAAAATTGTCATCTCTTTGCTGCACGGCGATCCCCAGGATTGAGCATTTTCTTTGAAACCTGATGATCCTATTCTTACTAATGTGAATGCATTTTTTCAAGCCTTGAGGTTGTTGTATGATGAACCTAATGCTATTGATCAGGCTGAAAAGGCCCTGTTGGCATTGAGCCAGGGTCGGGATTCTGCAGAGTTGTACTGTCAAAAATTCCGAAAGTGGGCGGTCCTTACTACCTGGAATGATGGTGCCTTGGCAGCTCTCTTTCGGAAGGATTTGTCAGAAACCGTAAAAGATACTATGGTGGGATTTCCTGTTCCCTCTGGTCTTGACGATTCTATGTCATTAGCCATTCAGGTTGATCGGCGTTTGCGTGAACGCAAAACCGCACGAGAGGTGTTGCCACCTGTTGAACAAATGTCTGAACCTATGCAATGTGATAGAGTTTTGTCTAGGGCGCAACGTCAGGAGTTCAGAAGGCGTAATAAGCTGTGTTTCTTCTGTGGTGATGCCTCACATATTATTTCTGTCTGCCCTAAATGAGAGAAAAGCTTTGCACACACATTTGCTGTGGGTAGTGTTCAACCTGAGTTTCTTCTGGCAATTACTCTGATCTACTCCCTGTCCACATTTTCCGCTAAGGCTTTTGTGGATTCGGGAGCAGCTCTGAACCTGATGGACTTGGATTTTGCTAAACGTTGTGGATTTCCTATGACACCTCTGCAGACGCCTATCCCTTTGAGGGGTATTGATGCTACTCCTTTGGCGAAGAATAAACCTCAGTTTTGGTCCCAGGTGGTAATGCGGGTTGCCCCAGACCATCAAGAGAATTGCAGATTTTTGGTGTTGCATAATTTGCATGATACCATTGTTCTGGTTGCAAATCCATAATCCAGTTTTGGATTGGAAATCTGTGTCTGTGGTGAGTTGGGGTTGTCGGTGTGCCCTTAGTGATGCTCCTGTTTTCTCCACCTCTCCCCAGTCGCATGATGTTCCTGACTATTTGGCTGATTATTATGATGTATTTAGTGAGAATGAGTCTGCGTCTTTGCCTCCTCATAGGAGTTATGACTGTGCAATTGAGCTGAGCCCTGGGTGTAAATTTCCCAAGGGTCGACTTTTAATTCATCTGTACCCGAGCACGAGGCTATGCGATCCTATATTAAGGAGTCGTTGGAGAAGGGTCATATTAGACCGTCCTCTTCACCCTTAGGTGCTGTTTTTTTTTTCATGGCTAAGAAAGATGGGTCATTAAGGCCTTGTATTGACTATCGTTCCCTCAACAAAATTACTGTTAAATATCAGTATCCGTTACCCCTGATTTCTGAGCTATTCTCCAGAGTTAAAGGTGCTTGTCAGGATCCTAGGACTTTCCGGTCTGTTTTGAATGAACTTTGCCCTTGGTTAAGATGGAGTTTTCGGTCCTGTCGCATCACTTCCTCTTAGCTGCCCTTAGTTAAGATGGAGTTTTCGTTTACATCACTTCCTCCCCAGCTGCATAAAAACCCGCCCCTAAGCACAAGCAAATCGCTTGAGTATATTGATTCCTGGTGTGCTCCTGCCACTCTCCCAGATCTTGTGACTCTGGAACAACCCTGCTTCCTGCTTGAAACTTCACCTCTCTGGACCTCTGGATACCGCTGGACTTCTGGCTACCGTACCCGGTTAGTGTTTGTGCCCACTGAAGGTCCCCTTACTGGATCTCCACCGGACTCATCATACCAGAGGCTCGCTACAATTGGACTTCTGCTTGCTATACTGGTTAGTAGCTGTTACCCGGTGCCCGCTGAACATTATCCTGCTGGACATTTGTTATACTCTGGACTTTGCCTGCAATACCCAGTTATATTCCGTACTCAGTGACTCTTAATAACTCACCATCCTTGCTGAACCTTTTTGCTATGTGCTGCTGTATGTCTGTGCTCTGAACCGGTTATGTATTTCCACGTTTGTTGTGCACAAATATATATATAAATCACTTGCTTCACTAAGCGTGTATCTGCCGTCATTGCCCTACGCCATAGAAGTCCTTATACCATACATAAGCATTATATTATACTCAAGCCTTTTTTAGAGGACTTCGCTGGGGCAATGTCAGAGGCACGATTAGATCAGCTATACTCCATGATCCACTCCTTACAGCAGGACATGGATGCTGTGCACGCCAGGCTGGGAGATATCGAGGGACGGCTGAATCATAACCACCAGTTACTGGGTACAGCTATGCAGGAGCTACAAGGCAAGGTGGAGGCTCAGGTGGCCGACCGTACCTCGCCCGGATTTGCTCCCAGTATGCCTAAATTACCTCCCTTCCGCTTTAATGGTGAGTGCAGTCAGTTCCGTGGCTTCATTAATCAGTGCATGCTATTCTTTGATGTGAATACTGACTATTACCAATCGGATCGATCTAAAGTATTATGCATAATCATGATGCTGACTTCACGTGCACTGGCCTGGGCTAACCCGATGATTGAGACCAGGGACGCGCGGTTGAACTGCTTAGAGGATTTTCTAACAGCTATGGCACTGATGTTCGACGATCCGAACCGCCGTAATACTGCTGAAACGGCTCTCCTTTCTTTACGGCAAGGCAAGCGGCCTGTGATTGAATATGTCACCGACTTCAAAAGACTGGTGGTGGACACTGACTGGGGTAACAATGCGTTGTTGTCGGTATTTAAAAAGGGACTGTCCGGTGCCATCAAGGACGAGTTAGCCCGTGCCGAATCGCCCGATGATCTTGACCTGTTCCTTCAACACTGTGTGCGCATTGATACCCGTTTAACAGAGCGCAGACAGGAAAGATGGGCAGCACTTAACCGGGTACCCGACTTCCTGTCACCTACCAGGGAACCTGTTCCTAAGACACCACGAGAGCCTGCGGAGGTTCCCATGCAAGTGGACTCTGTACAAAACCGAGAGAACCAGAAACGCCGCGAACATCGGCTCCGTGAACGGCTATGTTTTTATTGCGACAAATCAGACCATTTCCTTATTGACTGTCCAAGGCGTCCTAATCGTTCCAATAAGATCTTGGCGGCTGTAGCCGAATATGATAATACCGACATAGAATCCGAAGCTAGTTCCCACCTGGATGCGGTATTTCCCTTCACTGTACTATCCACTGCAGCTAAGGACTCTGAAGGGAGATCCACCCATTGCTCGCTCCCTATACAAATAAAATGGAAGAAACAGCTAATTCCTACGGCTGCAATGATTGACTCTGGGGCTGGGGGGAATTTCATGGATCTCTCTTTTGCTAGGAAACACGGTATCCCGTCTCAACAGAGAGCATCACCAGTTACCATGGAAACCGTGGACGGGTCCCCATTGACTTCCGGACCCGTGGATAAAGAGACTGTACCCCTCGAATGTATGATCAAACCAGGTCAGCAGCAGACCCTTGTCTTTATGTTAATTTCGTCTCCACATTTTCCAGTGATTTTAGGAATCCCCTGGCTTCGGGCTACCAATCCAGTCATCAACTGGGAGACAAAAGAGATTTCCTTCCCATCCCAGACTGCTCCTGCCGTAAAACCAACTGAACCGGCTCCAACAACGCATGCTATGGAGGACAATGTACAGGTACCCGTTCTGCCCCCGGTCTATCATGACTTTCTTGACATCTGCAATAAACAGAATGCTGATCAGCTCCCCCCACATAGACCTTACGATTGTCCTATAGACTTATTACCCGGAGCGGAGATACCATTTGGACATGTGTACCCGTTGGCGGCCCCTGAATTACACGCCCTAAAAGAATATATTGATGAGAATCTTGCCAAGGGTTTCATTCGTCCCTCTACCTCACCCGCAGGGGCACCCATCTTCTTTGTAAAGAAGAAGGAAGGAACTCTGCGCCCTTGCATAGATTACCGGGAGCTCAACAAGATCACCATCCGGAACCGGTACCCATTGCCCCTGATCCCCGAATTATTAGAAAGGGTCCAACAGGCTACAATTTTCACCAAGTTAGATCTCCGAGGGGCGTATAACCTGCTCCGTATCCGTCCAGGGGACGAATGGAAGACAGCATTCAGGTGTAGATGCGGACATTTTGAGTATTTAGTCATGCCCTTCGGCCTTTGCAACGCCCCCGCAACATTCCAACACTTGGTGAACGATATATTCAGGGACATTATGGACCAGTTCATGGTCATCTACCTGGACGATATTTTGATTTATTCTAATTCTTTACAGGAACATCAAGAGCATGTCAAGACGGTCCTTGCTCGCCTACGTGATAACCGCCTGTACATCAAGCTTGAGAAATGTGAATTTCATTGTACTAATATTCAATTTCTAGGGTATGTCATTTCTCCACAGGGTCTAAATATGGAAACCAGCAAGATAAAAGCAATACTGGAATGGCCGGTACCGGGTACCATCAAAGAGGTGCAACGATTCGTCGGATTTGCCAACTTCTACAGGCGTTTCATCCGTAATTTCTCAGAAATTGTCCGCCCTATTACCGCATTAACCAAGAAGGGTCAGAGGTTTGTGTGGTCCGTCCAGGCTCAGGAGGCTTTTGACCATCTCAAGGTTTGTTTTACATCAGCACCAATTCTGATTCACCCAGACCCCTCACTTCCTTTCCTTGTAGAAGTTGATGCCTCTGATTATGCTCTGGGAGCAGTTCTGTCCCAGAGAACTGGGGACAAAGCTTTACTGCACCCATGTGCTTTCTTTTCTCGACGGTTGTCCCCTGCGGAGAGGAATTATGATGTTGCAGACAAGGAGTTGCTGGCGATCGTGTCTGCTTTCAAAGAATGGCGGCACCACTTACAGGGAGCGGCACAACAAGTGGTGGTACTCACAGATCACCGCAACCTGGAATTTCTGAAATCTGCCAGATGTCTGTCCCCACGGCAAGCCAGGTGGAGCCTTTTTCTTAATCAATTTAATTTTGTTGTCACATATCGACCAGGTTCCCGCAACGGAAAGGCTGATGCCTTATCCCGTCTCCACACCTCGGACCCTGTGCCTTCATCATCATCTCAAACCGTGTTGTCTGATTCCAACTTCATCGGAGTGATCCAGGACCAGGACTTATGGAAGGACATCAAGCAGGCCTATGATGGTGATGTATTCCTTGCTGCCCCCCCGAGCGACGTGGCACTTGTTCTTCGGAATGGTGTGTGGTTACAAGAACGTCGCCTGTATGTCCCGGAGGCTGTAAGACTTCGAGTCCTTAAATTGGTTCATGACTCCACGGTGGCAGGACATAGGGGGGTACAAAAAACTCAGGAATTCTTGACCCGGTTCTTCTGGTGGCCTACCTGTATGAAAGACGTGAAAGACTACGTCACATCATGTGTGATCTGTGCCCGGTGCAAGGTCCCTCGTATGGCTCCTACAGGCCTCCTCCAGCCTTTACCTGTGCCATCTCGCCCCTGGGGGTCCATCTCCATGGATTTTATTGTGGATCTGCCTCCATCAAGTGGCAGCACTACTATCCTTGTAGTGGTAGACCGGTTGACCAAAGCCGCCCATTTCATCCCCTGTACTGGCCTCCCCTCGGTCGCAGAGACTGTTGATCTGGTAGTACGGAACGTATTTCGTTTACACGGGGTCCCGGATCAGATCATCTCTGACCGAGGTGTTCAATTCACCTCTAGGTTCTGGAAGGGGTTTTGTTCTGCACTCCAAATTAATGTGTGTCTATCTTCTGCCTACCATCCCCAGACAAATGGACAGACGGAACGGACCAACCAGACCCTGGAACAATACCTGAGATGTTACGTGAGCCATCTACAGGACGATTGGGTGAAGCTCCTTCCTCTGGCAGAATTCTCCTACAACAACACCCAGAGTAGTTCCACGAAGGTAACACCCTTTTTTGCAAACCTGGGTTACCATCCAAGTATTCTGCCTAGGTCACCGGTCGCAGTCCCTGTACCCGCGGTTGGAGACAGGGTGACGGAGTTGCAACAAGTTCAGGAGGTCCTGAAAGACACCTTGACAACTGCTCAGCGACGTTACAAGGACTCGGCAGACACTCACAGGCGACCGGCACCCTCGTACCAGGTAGGGGACTCTGTTTGGTTGTCCACCAAAAACCTGAAGCTTGGTGTCCCTTCACAGAAGCTGGGGCAAAAATACATCGGCCCATTCAGGATCTCCGGGATTGTGAACTCCGTGGCCTGTCGGCTGAAGTTACCACGGACTATGAAGGTACACCCGGTCTTTCGTGTTTCTCTGCTCAAACCGGTAACTCCTAACACCTTTCAAGGACGTGTTGTACCACCTCCTCCCCCGGTGATGGTAGATGGCAAAGAAGAATTCATCGTTGAGGCCATTCTCGACTCCCGTCTCCATCGGCGACGGCTGCAATACCTGGTTCGCTGGCAAGGCTATTCACCCGAGGACGACTCCTGGGAACCCGTTGACAACATCAACGCATCTAGGAAGATTGCTCAGTTCCATCGGAGGTACCCGGACATGCCCGGTCCTGTTCCGTCCTGAGGCCGTTTTTTTGGGGGGATGTACTGTCAGGATCCTAGGACTTTCCGGTCTGTTTTGAATGAACTTTGCCCTTGGTTAAGATGGAGTTTTCGGTCCTGTCGCATCACTTCCTCTTAGCTGCCCTTAGTTAAGATGGAGTTTTCGTTTACATCACTTCCTCCCCAGCTGCATAAAAACCCGCCCCTAAGCACAAGCAAATCGCTTGAGTATATTGATTCCTGGTGTGCTCCTGCCCTGCCACTCTCCCAGCTCTTGTGACTCTGGAACAACCCTGCTTCCTGCTTGAAACTTCACCTCTCTGGACCTCTGGATACCGCTGGACTTCTGGCTACCGTACCCGGTTAGTGTTTGTGCCCACTGAAGGTCCCCTTACTGGATCTCCACCGGACTCATCATACCAGAGGCTCGCTACAACTGGACTTCTGTTTGCTATACTGGTTAGTAGCTGTTACCCAGTGCCTGCTGAACATTATCCTGCTGGACATTTGTTATACTCTGGACTTTGCCTGCAATACCCAGTTATATTCCGTACTCAGTGACTCTTAATAACTCACCATCCTTGCTGAACCTTTTTGCTATGTGCTGCTGTATGTCTGTGCTCTGAACCCGTTATGTATTTCCATGTTTGTTGTGCACAAATATATATATAAATCACTTGCTTCACTAAGCGTGTCTCTGCCGTCATTGCCCTACGCCATAGAAGTCCTTATACCATACATAAGTATTATAGTGCTTGCTAGTTTACAAAGCTTGACCTCAGGGGGGCGTATAATCTTATTCGCATTAAGCATGGGGATGAATGGAAGATGGCGTTTAATACTCCGGAGGGACATTTTGAGTACCTGGTGATGCCTTTTGGGCTCACTAATGCCCCTTCTGTCTTCCAGTGCTTCATGAATGATAGTTTCCGAGACTTGGTGGATACATTTTTGATCATCTATCTGGATGATATTTTGATCTTTTCCAAGGATTGGGACTCTCATGTGGAACATGTTCGGACTGTGTTCCGGATTTTGAGGGAGAATTCCCTGTATTGTCAAGGGATCGAAATGCCTTTTTGGTGTACAGAGGATTTCATTTTTGGGATTTATTTTGTCTCCGTCAACTATTGAAATAGACCCGGCCAAGGTACAGGCCATTTATGATTGGGTTCAGCCCACTTCTTTGAAGGCCCTCCAGAAATTTTTGGGTTTTGCTAATTTTTATCGTAAATTTATAGCTAATTTTTCTGGTATTGCCAAACCATTGACTGATTTGACTAAGAAGGGTGCTGATGTGCTGAATTGGTCTCCGGAGGCTGTTTCTTCCTTTCAGGAGCTGAAGCGAAGGTTCGCTTCTGCTCCGGTTTTGCGGCAACCTGATGTCTCACTCCCGTTTCAGGTAGGGGTGGACGCTTCTGAGATTGGTGCAGGAGCTGTTTTGTCCCAAAAAGATCCTGTAACATCTAAAACGAATCCCTGTGCTTTCTTTTCCCGAAAGTTCTCATCCGAGCGTAACTATGATGTGTGATGTGGGGAATCGGGAACTGTTAGCCATGAAATGGGCATTTGAGGAGTGGAGACATTGGTTGGAGAGAGCTAAACATCAAGTCGTGGTCCTTACTGACCACAAGAATTTGATTTACCTGGAGTCGACCAAACGCTTGAATCCTAGAGAGGCTAGGTGGGCCTTGTTTTTCACACGTTTTGATTTTGTGGTCTCTTTTCTTCCGGGCACTAAGAATGTCAAAGCAGACGCCCTCTCTAGGAGTTTCTTTTCTGATTCTCCTGTTGTGACCAAGCCTGCTACCATCTTAGGTGAGGGGGTAGTTCTTTCTGCCATCTTACCCGATTTGAGACGTGCTCTGGAAGAGTTTCAGGAGGACAAACCTGAGCGTTGTCCCATTGGAAAATTGTATGTTCCTGACCAGTGGAAGAAGAGAGTGATGTCTGAAATTCATTGCTCTGCATTGGCTGGTCATCCAGGTATTTTTGGTACTAGAGATTTGGTGAGTCGGTCTTTTTGGTGGCCAGCCTTGTCTCGCGATGTCAGGAATTTTGTGCAGTCCTGTGGGACTTGCTCTTGGTCTAAACCTTGTTCTCGCTCTAGTGGGTTGTTGATGCCTTTGCCGGTGCCCAGGAGGCCGTGGACCCATATTTCAATGGATTTCATCTCTGATATGCCTGTCTCTCAGAGAATGACTGTTATTTGGGTGATTTGTGATAGATTCTCTAAGATGGTCCATCTTGTACCACTCCCTAAGTTGCCATCTTCCTCAGAGTTGGTGCCCTTGTTTTTGCAACAGGTGGTTCGCTTGCATGGGATTCCTGAGAACATTGTATCTGACAGAGGAGTTCAGTTTGTGTCTAGATTTTGGAGGACTTTCTGTTCAAAGCTGGGAATTCAGTTGTTCTTTTCCTCTGCGTTTCACCCTCAGACCAATGGGCAGACGGAGAGAACAAACCAGACTTTGGAGTCGTATTTGAGATGTTTTATTTCTGCTGATCAGGATGATTGGGTTTCATTTTTGCCCTTGGCCGAATTTGCTTTAAATAATAGAGCTAGTTCTGCCACTTTGATGTCACCTTTTTTTTGTAACTTTGGGTTTCATCCTCGATTCTCTTCAGGGCAGGTGGAGCCTTCTGCCTGCCCAGGTGTTGACACTGTGGTGGAGAGAATGCACCAGATCTGGGACCAAGTGGTGGATAAGTTGTCTCTCTCCCAGGAAAAGGCCCAGCGGTTTTCCAACCGGCATAGGACCATTGGTCCCCAGTTTAAGGTGGGTGATATGGTTTGGTTGTCATCAAAGAATATCGCTATGAAGGTGGCTTCTCCAAAGTTTAAACCTAGATTTATTGGACCTTACAAGATTTTGGAGATTCTTAATCCAGTCTCTTTTTGATTGGCTCTTCCTGTTACATTTAAGATCCATAACGTGTTTCATAATTCTCTGTTAAAGAGGTTTGTTGAGCCAGTAGTTCCTGTGGTGGCACCTCCTGACCCGGTATTGGTTGAAGGTAATGTGGAATATAAGGTTGAGAAGATACTGGATTCTCGCCTGGCTAGACGGAGACTCCAGTATTTGGTTAAATGGAAGGGTTAAGGCCAGGAGGATAATTCTTGGGTCCCTGCATCCGATATTGATGCCGAAAGATTGGTTCGTGCCTTTCATCGGGCCCATCCTGATCACCCTGGTGGCGTGGATGAGGGTTCAGTGACCCCTCCTCAAGGGGGAGGTACTGTTGTGAGCTCATTTTCCCCTTCACTGTTGATGTCTGATGAACTCCCTCTTCTGGTGAAGGAAGGTAGTGAGGCTGATTACCAAACACCTGATCTGGTAGATGATGACTGGGTAACAGGAAATTCTGACTGGATATAAGGCAGCCGACGCCCTTCTGAGTCGCTGGTGATTTCTCTGCTGGATTCTTGGAGACCAGTCTGATTCCTGCTTCCCAAAGATAAGTTTTTGCTCTGCTATTGAACTTATTAGTTTTGTTTTGTTTTCCTTGTTTTTTGGAGTTCAGCCATCCCTGGTCGGGGGTGTGCTGAGTTCCATTTTTGTCTCTGTTCAGTTTGTCTTTTTGCTCTGTCTTCAGAATTTTCCTGAGTGTTGATATAGTCATTTTGAAGTCCTAGCGACTTCAGGGCCTGTTTTTCCTATCAGACGGTTGGGACGTTTTTTGGTAGGGTTTTTTGCGGATTGCAGACAGCAGCTTTTCTATCCTGTCCTTTTTAGTTAGGTTGAGCAAACGATGGGGCCTAAGCTATCTTTCTATCTGTGTTAGTGTTTTCATCTTGCTTCACCGTCATTATATGTTGGGGGCTGCCTATTGCTTTGGGGTCTGCTCTGGGGCAGTTTAGATTTCCCCTTTCTTTCTTTGGGCCTATTTAGTTCTCCGGCTGTGATCGAGGGGTCTAAGGCATCGTAGGAACCCCCCACGGCTGCTGTTAGTTGTTGTGGATAGGATCAGGGGTCTGCAATCCTATAGCTACCAACCTCTCTGGTTTTCTGGACTTAGCTTGTATTTTTGTTTTTTCCTCCTTCGGTGACTCATTCATAACAGGCCACGATCTTTGAAGACAGCTTTTCATTCTTGCGAATTGAGCATGGTATATAGTAACAAATCTAATCTTATTATTAGACTTAACCTCCCTCTTCTTATAGAGTAGGGACTGAAGCGTAGACCATCTTGCGCGATTGAATGCTCTCTTAATAGATCGCCTGCTATACCCTCTCTCCAAAAACCTATCCGAAAGGTCTTGAGCTTGTAAGACAAAATCCTGATCACTAGAACATATTCTGCGTAGACGCAGAAACTGTCCTATAGGAATCAAATTGATCAGTGGTTTGGGTTGGGCAGAAGAGGCATGTAGCAACATGTTGGAAGATGGTTCTTTCCTGAAGATGCCAGTCTGGAGTACGTTGTCAGCGTCTCTCCACACATTAACATCCAGGAAACTTACCTTAGTTGTATCACAATGATATGTAATGTGAATGTTCCTATCATTCGAGTTTAATCCCTCCATAAAATCAGATAAGGAAGAGCCATTCCCCTGCCAGACCAAAAAAATGTCGTTGATGTACCGCACCCAAAAGGGGATGAGGTCCATCGACTGACATTGGTCAGACAGGGGGAGGTCCCTCTCCCACAGCTCCAGGAACAGGTTGGCTTACGATCGGGCAAAAGATGCCCCCATCGCTGTACCCTGGAGCTGTAGGTGGAAGGACCCCATAAATGTGAAAAAATTATGGGTGAGGGAAAACTCAAGTAGTTCAAGAATCAAGGAAACAATCACAGAAGGTAAATTGGACATATTGAGAAAATAACTTGTGGCTGCCAGTCCATCTTTGTGCCTGATGCTGGTATACAGGGATTCAACGTCACCCGTCACCAGCATAGTATCACTCCCAATATGAAGTCCGTCTATTCTCTTTAAAAATTCACCCGTATCTAGTAAGAAAGAGGGTAGGCTTTCCACTAGAGGTTGTAATTTAGAGTCAATCCAACGATTGACTCTCTCTAGATAGTTGCCAGAACCGGAAATAATCGGGCGCCCTGGGGGGGCCTCCAGACTCTTGTGTATCTTAGGTAACAGGTAAAACATTGCAATAGTTGGTTCTTGTACCTGTAAAGTAGTGGCCAGTTCCTTTGTAATGACCCCATTTTGAACTGCTACATTGAGAATTTTGTTCAATTGTGTTACAAATGACATCAAGGCGTTAAACGTCAATCGTTTGTAACAGATTTTATTGTTTAATTGTCTAAGTGCCTCTTTCGCATAGAGGGACTTAGGCCAAATTACAACGTTTCCCCCTTTATCAGCTGGCTTCACTACAACATCCGGAAGCCCCTCAGAACGTCCAACCTCCTGCGTTCATAGCGACTAAGATTATCCCTACCTACACCTCTTGGGATACTCATAAAGTCCCTAGTGACAACTTGGACAAAAAGATCAATGGCCGGACATGTTGTAAACGGAGGAAACTTTTTAGAATTAATCCTAAGTGATTGAGGAATCTTACCTCCTTTGCCAAGTTCATGTTCAGTATAAAGATCCTCAAGGTCTTGTAAGGCTAGTTTTCTTCTTCTGTGGGAAAAAAATTTTGCAAATGAGGGTCTCCCCCTGTCTGACCAATGTCAGTCGATGGACCGCATCCCCCTTTGGGTGCGGTACATCGACGACATTTTTTTGGTCTGGCAGGGGAATGGTTCTTCCTTATCTGATTTTATGGAGGGATTAAACTCGAATGATAGTAACATTCACATTACATATCATTGTGATACAACTAAAGTAAGTTTCCTGGATGTCAATGTGTGGAGAGACGCTGACAACGTACTCCAGACTGGCATCTTCAGGAAAGAAACATCTACCAACATGTTGCTACATGCCTCTTCTGCCCACCCCAAACCACTGATCAATTCGATTCCTATAGGACAGTTTCTGCGTCTACGTAGAATATGTTCTAGTGATCAGGATTTTGTCTTACAAGCTCAAAACCTTTCGGATAGGTTTTTGGAGAGAGGGTATAGCAGGCGATCTATTAAGAGAGCATTCAATCGCGCAAGATGGTCTGCGCGTCAGTCCCTAATCTATAAGAAGAGGGAGGTCAAGTCTAATAATAAGATTAGATTTGTTACTTATTACCATGGTCAATTCGCAAGAATGAAAAGCTGTCTTCAAAGAGCGTGGCCCATTCTGCAAACTGACCCTATTCTCAAACAACTAATTTCGCCTAAACCAAGTGTTTCCATTAGACAGTCCAGGAATCTTAAAGACTATCTGGTACATAGCCACTACCAGCCGGAACCAAAGCATAGATTTCTGAATGTGGGTCATCCTAGGTGTGGCTGTGATCATTGCGGTCGGTGTGTCACCTGCTCCAGCATTGAGCGAACGAGCACATTCTTCAATTTATCAGGAACCAGGACATTTAATATTTGGTATGGTATTTCATGTACAACACGCTATGTGGTTTATTTTGCACTTTGCCCATGTAATATGATTTATATTGGCATGACCACACGGCAATTGAAGATACGTGTCCGTGAGCACGTGCTGGGTATACAGGCGGCCGCCGATGTTGATGACCCAGCCACGCTTAGGACGTTACCCCGACATTTCAAACTTAAACATGGTTGTGATGGTTCTCAGCTTCGTGTTCGCGGCATTGATATGTTAAATCCGGGTGTTCGTGGTGGCAATTTAACCCAGAAACTTTTACAACGTGAAACACATTGGATCTGGCGATTAGATACGGGTCATCCGAATGGTCTAAACAAGGCTATTAGTTTTGCTCAATTTCTATAAACATCTGTTGCAGCTTTTCCCCTTATATGATCATATGTAGCCTTTGGCTTTTGTTTTTAGTTTTCGGGTTTTAATGTTGTTTTTAATTTTAAGAGTCGCCTCTTGATTTTTATTTCTATTTTTGTGTACTAATGATTACATGGTCTGGACATTTTTGGCTATACTCCCTCTGTGTGGACTCGTCACAATCTGGCGTCTCGACATACATATGAAGATGAGGACCTCCATCTTTTGTGAAGAAAGATACTTAATGCATCATGTCCTGTAATCTGATGTTATAGTGCTTATCATGACTAACTCTGCACTTACTATGTATTTTGTTGATTCTATTGTTTTTTATTATGACATTCATATGTACTGTTTCATCCCTTCACTATTATGTCATCACGATTCTGGCCTTATTTGGGTTTCTTTGCCAATTATTTCACCAATATTTAATGTTGGCATATTAATTTTGGCTATTTTATATGGATTTGCCTCTATATATACATATGTTGTATTGCTAAGGCCCATATCTAGATGGTTTATTTTACATATTGTGCCTGTTGTTTGTATGCTATATAGGCTTGATCAATCTATGTATGTTTTAAATCATATTCCATATTGGCATTGTATGACCACCTTTGTCCCCATGTGGCCATTATCTAAATTACATTCAGTGTGAGTGTCGGCTTCCTCACGCCGGGCGGCTCTCGGCATCTAGGTGTCACGTGATCAGTCACATTTTAGTGACGTCACGGGCGCGTGATGCCGACGCCGCTTGTTGTGTCTCGGTTGCCGGGACGACGCGCGCGGCATTATGAGTAGTCGCGTCGTCACTACATTTAGTGAGGGGAGAAGTTCTGTGACGTGGAGCTGGTCATGTGACCGCAGTAACGTCAGCATCATTGTAAGGGGACGGGGCGCAGGCCACGATTCGATACTGCTGCATGGGCAATGTAGCGTTCCCTAGCACAAATATGGAGCGGTTCACTTTATTAAAATCTGGGCGGTTTCACTCCCCTGTCTACTCTGTATGTCTTTGGATGGATGTAGGTCACATATTAGCTGGTTGTTGTGTATGTTTGATATTACCGTGGTGATGGGAGCCATTGTTGGGAGGTACTTGCGCCATACACACATCATTGGTTTATTTGGTCACATGTAAGTAATCCACAATGTGATTGGTCGACTCTATCATAAATATTCCTCACTTCCCCTTTCCCATCTCCCCTTGAGAAAGGCCATTTGCTGAAACGTGCGTTGGGGGTGTACATACATGGGTGGACCTTCACTTGCTGTCCCAACAGGTAAAGTTTTTCTATTGCCTAACTGTGTACAATGTTAATGTTTACACCTATTTAAACCTGTTTGGTCGTATTTTATAATTTGGGATTGGCGCAACGCATCATCAAATATTATATTGTAATAATGCTTTAGTTATGCCTCATCCCTTCTTGGTCCTTTTATCCCAAGTATGCCCCAGGTGTTCGCATTTGTGCTGCTATGGTCATTTCTGACTCAATTTTCCCCTGTTTCCTTGTTCCTGTTCACATTACAATAAAGATTTTTTTTTTTTTTTGTCATACTAAGTCTTTTGGACTTTTTTTGATCGCTTCATTTGTTCTTGTGGTTATTTATATGTTATATGCGATTGTCCTTATTGATCCTATTAAGTGAAACTCATTATACATGGATACATTTGTATGCATTTTATGGAATCTATTTTCATCCTAATGGGTTTTTTATCCTTAATATGGTTTTGCTAGAGATGGGGTGCACCTTACGAAGACTGGAAAACATGTATTTGGAAGTCGCCTTGCTAAACTCATCGAGAGCTTTAAACTAGAACAATGTGGGAAGGCACGCAAAAGGCCAGAAAAAGCCATACACCTGACAAATGCTATTGAGAACTCTGCTATCAGAAGTGAAAAGGAACAAAGACAAAAAAATCTAAATAAAAATATTGAAGGAAGAAAAAACAATCACAAACTAGAATGTTTCTTTACAAATGCACAAAGCATGGGCAACAAACAAGGATTATTGGAATTACTAACACAGGAGTAGAAATATGATGTAAACTTGGTGGGACGATACACATGATTGGAATACAAGGCTAGGAGGATACAACTTATTTGCAAGAAACAAACTTGATAAACGAGGAGGAGGTGTCACACTGTATGTTAGAAAAGTGTATATCTGCACAGAGATTGAAACTGTTTGGGTAACAATCCAAGGAGAGAACAACAGAAATGACAACATTATAGGCATTTTCTACAGGCTGCCTGTGCAAGCTGAAGATATGGATGAACTCTTTATACATCAAATGGCCAAGTTCTCCAAAAAATATGCATTGTGGTCATGGGAGATTTCAACTATCCAGACATTTGTTGGGAATCTCTCTCAGGCAAAACGAACAGGTCAAGCAAATTCTTATCCTTTCTTGCTGACAACTTTATTTTTCAAAAGGTAGGGGAGAAAACAAGGGGATCTGCTAACTTGGATCTAATCCTTATAAACAGGGAGGTAATGGTTGAGGTGGTAAGTGTGCCTGGGACACTAGGGGGTAGCAAACATGCTATTTTAGAATTTTGGATAACTAGAGGAGGAAGACCTGTGAAGACTCACACTTCAAGGTTAGATTTCAGAAAGGCAGATTTTAAGGCACTCAGAAAGAGAATTGGATGGATCAAATGGCTGGATATCCTTAAGAACAAAAATGTCCAGGAAGGATGGGAAATTTTGAAAAATTAGATTCTCAAAGCACAATCGTTAACAATTTCAAAAAGGGAAGAATACGAAGCATTTAAGGAAACCAGGATGGATGAACACAGAACTTATGCACATGCTAAAAAGGAAGAAAGAAATTTTTATCAAATGCAAAGAGGAAGGCATATCTAAAGAAGAATATATTACTGTCTGCAGAACTTGCAGGGCACGAATCAGATTATGAAGCTGACAATGAGTTAAGACTTGCAAGAGATGTCAAAAGCAATAAAAAAGGATTTTGGGGATATGTCAAATATAAAAGAAAAGTCAAAGATGCTATAGGATTTTTACAGGATGAAAATGATGAAATGGTAGGAAAGGATGTTAAGAAGGGTGAACTTTTAATTTCCTATTTTGCATCTGTTTTCTCGCAGAAAGGAAATGTAACACCAACTGATCTCCACTGTCCTATTAAAGGAATGGAAAAATCCAGGATATCTATAAACAGAAAGATAGTGAGGAAACACTTCACTACCATAAATGAATTCAAGTCTCCGGGTCCAGATGAATTACACCCCAGAGTACTGAAAGAAATAGTGGAAGAAATTTGTGAACCACTATCCATAATCTTTGAAAGATCTTGGAGAACAGGAGAAGTCCAAAAAGACTGGAGAAGAGCAAATGTTGTTCCTATCTTTAAAAAGGGGGAGAAGGTGGACCCAGGGAACTATAGGCTGGTGAGTCTGACTTCTATACCAGGGAAGATCTTTGAACAAATTATTAAACAACATGTATGCAAGTACCTGCATAAGAATGAAGTGATTACCCAGAGTCAGCATGGGTTTGTAACTAATAAGTCATGTCAGACAAAATTAATTTTCTTCTATGACTGAATCACTGACTGGGTGGATCAGGGAAAAGCTGTAGATATAGTATATATTGACTTCAGCAAAGCATTTTACAAAGTTTCTCACACCATCCTTATTGAAAAAATGACTTAGTATGGAATGGACAAGGCAACTGTTAGGTGGATTCATAACTGTCTTAGTGATCGGACCCAAAGAGTAGTTGTAAATGGCTGCACATCCAGTTGGAAGAATGTTTCAAGTAGGGTACCACAGGATTTTGTCCTGAGCCCTGTATTGTTCAGCATCTTTATCAATGATTTAGATGAAGGAATTTTGGGTACACTGATTAAATTTGCTGATGACACAAAGCTAGGAGGGATAGCTAATACTAGAGAAGAGAGAGGATTAAAAAAGATATAAATAAACTGAAGCAGTGGACAGCAACTAACAGAATGGTTTTTAACAGGGAAAAATGCAAAGTACTACATCTGGGCAATAAAAATGATAAAAGCATATACAAAATGGGAGGATTAGGGCTAAGCAACAGCACATGTGAAAAAGACTTGGGTATACTAATTGATCATAAACTGAACATGAGTCAACAGTGTGATGATGCAGCAAAAAAGGCAAATGCAATTCTGGGATGTATTAACAGAGGCATACAGTCTATATCACGTGAAGTCATTATTGCCCTCTACTCCTCTTTGGTCAGACCTAATTTGGAATACTGTGTCCAATTTTGGGCACCACATTTTAAAAAATACATCAACAAACTGGAGATAGTTCAGAGAAGAGCGACCAGAATGGTGAACGGTTTGCAAACCATGTCCTATGAGGAACGGTTATAGGGTTTGAGAATGTTTAGCTTACAAAAAAGAAGACTGAGAGGAGACTTAATAGCTGACTACAAATATCTCAAGGGCTGTCACATTGTAGAAGGATCATCTTTATTGTCAATTACACAAGGAAAGACTAGAAGCAATAGGATGAAACTGAATGTGAGGAGACACGGATTAGATATTAGAAAAAATTTTTGACAGTTAGGGTGTTCAATGAGTGGAACAGGCTGCCATGAGAGGTGGTGAATTCTCCTTCAATGGAAGTCTTCAAACAGAGGCTGGACAGACATCTGTCTGGGATGATTTAGTGAATCCTGCTTTGAGCAGGAAGATGGACCAGATGACCCAGGAGGTCCCTTCCAGCTCTACCATTCTATGATTCTATGATTTTATGATATGATAAACTGAATGGTGACATTTAAAAGTACAAAAAGTACAACTTGTTCTGTAAAAAAAAAAAAGCCTGCATTTGGCTATTTCTATAAAAATATAAATGTTTGTCTCTTGAAAGAAGAAGAGGAAAAAGCAAAAATGCAAAAATGGAAAATAGCTATATCAGGAAGTGGATATGATAAGTTTGTCCTTTTATTGGGTAGACTATATTGTGTTTATTTCACATACAAACATCATTGGTTATAGCATTGTCGTTTTAATTGAGTAAAATTTATTTGAGAGCATATGCATTTGTAGATGTTGTCCTCCATTGGGTTACTTTTTAGTTTTATTTTTGGTTTTATTGCATTATTTTTTATTTCAGTAAAGGTTATATGTAGAGTTGAGCGACTTATGCTTTTTTAGGGTCGAGTTTCGTTTCATGAAACCCGACTTTTCCAAAAGTCGGGTCGAGCAAAATCGGCCGACTATAGGGAAAAGTCGGGGGTCCGACTGAAACACGAAACCCAATGTAAGTCAATGGGGAATTAAAGTCGGCAGTGAGAGGAGGACAGGAAACACACCTACAGTGCCCATTTGAATGCCAAAAGCATCAATTCTTATTACTTAAGCTTGTCAACCTTAATTTAATTCATAATACTAGTAACGCACTGAAAAATGGGGGTTATTTGGCTAAACTTGTGGGGGGGTAGGGCTGGCTCCAGGTTTTCATGTGCCCTGGGCGAAAGAGCGCCCCTTTAACACATACCACGACTCATGATGCTCCGATACGGCAGAGAAATAGCGGTATAGTACAATGAAAAATACTTCACTTTTTACATCTCATGACGAGGCCCATCTATTTCTCCATACAGAATTATTGGTCCCATATAATGTTTGAAACAGTATATGATGAGCTCTACATAATGCTACAGTATATGATGGTGCCCATGGATGAAGCTCCACTGTCTTATGGGCCCAAATAATGCTCCAAACATAATGGGCCCCATTTCTAATGCTCTAGTGTATAATGGGCCCTGTAAATGCTGCTCCAGTGTCTAATGTCCACCTTTGGAATGTTCCAGTGTATGGTGGGCCCCATCTATCATTCTCCAGAGTATAGTGCTCCCCAAAAATTGCTGTCCCAACATTGAAAACAATGAAATAAGTCTCCTCGCTAGGGAATCCCTGTACTAGCCTGGACTCCTCATCGTCCCCATCTTCCATCTCACTGCACAGTATTTTAACCTTGCAAGTGCTGTGATCCTGAGCAAGCAGGGGGGGCCCACTCGTTGGCGACAGCACTGGCACAGGGCCCCTGATAGTACGGTGGTGTGTCTGATGGCGGGTGGGCCGAACCTGCACTTTCATCTGCAGCTTCCTCTTTGTCACCGTGTAAAATGGAACTGTATATGGGAAGGGTAACCTGAGTTTCATCAGGATCAGATTCAGGCTGTGTAGCGTGCGAGGGGAATGTAGTGGTCTGGGTCAATGTACCAGCAGATTCATCGAGCAGTGGCTGGGCATCAGTGCACTTGTGTCGCCCCCAGGAGTACGGTCGCCACAGTGGCATTACCTTCCTCCTAGGGAGTGTGATGTCATGCTTGGGAGCAACGAAGTATCTCTCTAGCAGGTTAACTGATTGGGTGGCGTTATTCCCACGAGTCACGACCCTCCAAACAGCGTTCATGAAGGCAAAGTGTTTGTTTTACGTGGGCAGTATGGTTGCAAAGCTGAACCTTAAAGGAATGTCCAGAAGGGCACCACCAGGAGTGGAGCCTACGGTGTAATTTGACTCAACACGGGCAACCTCAACCATCCAGCAACAAAAGAGATGCACACGTTGCAAGCTTAATTCCGTTAACGAACAAGACTCCGTCATGCCCCGCGGTCCGAGTCCGGCTTACTAGAGGGACACGCGAGGCTCTGGCACGTGAGATTGGCCAATAACTGGTGTGTCATGCCCTTACATGTCCGTGGCTGCATGTGCGCTACACTGAAAAGGCCAGCGTTTGTCGCTTACAGGTGCAGATAACCCGCTGAACAACGTTAGTGATGGGGATCTGGGATTGCAATTATTACCCGCAAACGATGATTTCCCAGTAAG
Source organism: Dendrobates tinctorius (assembly GCF_039654945.1). Lineage (NCBI taxonomy): Eukaryota > Metazoa > Chordata > Amphibia > Anura > Dendrobatidae > Dendrobates > Dendrobates tinctorius. Next base: position 15,790,527 of record NW_027361742.1, read on the forward strand.
TGCAGGTCTACCACAGTTCCGGAATTAGGCCTAACCGTCATTCCTGAAAAAATGAAACACTTACGTGTACAAACCACAGGTGCTGTAGCTTGCTTAACAGCTCACCAGCCGTTCTCAGGCCCAGTATGGATTACACGTGATTGCACAAAGGTGAGAAAGGGTACCATATCCCCGGATAACATGTATGGATAGCATAGTGTACACATTCAAAATATATGTCTATAGATCAGGAGGCAGGCTCAGACGGTGTCAGGCCCAGTATGGATTACACGTGATTGCACAAAGGTGAGAAAGGGTACCGTATCCCCGGATAACATGTATGGATAGCATAGTGTACACATTCAAAATATATGTCTATAGATCAGGAGGCAGGCTCAGACGGTGTCAGGCCCAGTATGGATTACACGTGATTGCACAAAGGTGAGAAAGGGTACCGTATCCCCGGATAACATGTATGGATAGCATAGTGTACACATTCAAAATATATGTCTATATATCAGGAGGCAGGCTAAGACGGTGTCAGGCCCAGTATGGATTACACGTGATTGCACAAAGGTGAGAAAGGGTACCGTATCCCCGGATAACATGTATGGATAGCACAGTGTACACATTCAAAATATATGTCTATAGATCAGGAGGCAGGCTCAGACGGTGTCAGGCCCAGAATGGATTACACGTGATTGCACAAAGGTGAGAAAGGGTACCGTATCCCCGGATAACATGTATGGATAGCATAGTGTACACATTCAAAATATATGTCTATAGATCAGGAGGCAGGCTCAGACGGTGTCAGGCCCAGTATGGATTACACGTGATTGCACAAAGGTGAGAAAGGGTACCGTATCCCCGGATAACATGTATGGATAGCATAGTGTACACATTCAAAATATATGTCTATAGATCAGGAGGCAGGCTCAGACGGTGTCAGGCCCACTATGGATTACACGTGATTGCACAAAGGTGAGAAAGGGTACCGTATCACCGGATAACATTTTATGGATAGCATAGTGTACACATTCAAAATATATGTCTATAGATCAGGAGGCAGGCTCAAACAGTGTCAGGCCCAGTATGGATTACACGTGATTGCACAAAAGTGAGAAAGGGTACCGTATCCCCGGTTAACATGTATGGATAGCATAGTGTACACATTCAAAATATATGTCTATAGATCAGGAGGCAGGCTCAGACGGTGTCAGGCCCAGTATGGATTTGACGGCCCAGACTACACAGCGGAGGAGCAGGGAGAGGTAAAGATTGCAAATGCTGGGGCCCTGCCGCTGTGTGCTGGGAATGCCTCAACCAACTGGTTTACCAGAGATGCTTGTTTATTAGCCAATATTAGGTCAAGGTTCTCGTGTGGCATGATGTTTTGTGGCCAACCAGTAGTTGTCATCGTTCATCATTTTGGCAATGCGGGGGTCCCTTTTTAGGATCTTCAAGGCATAATCTGACATGTGAGCCAATGTTCCCGGTGTCATAGAATCATAGAATCATAGAATCGTAGAGTTGGAAGGGACCTCCTGGGCCATCTGGTCCAACCCCCTGCTCAAAGCAGGATTCGCTAAATCATCCCAGTCAGATGTCTGTCCAGCCTCTGTTTGAAGACTTCCATTGAAGGAGAACTCACCACTTCTCGTGGCAGCCTGTTCCACTCATTGATCACTCTAACTGTCAAAAAGTTTTTTCTAATATCTAATCTGTGTCTCCTCCCATTCAGTTTCATCCCATTGCTTCTAGTCTTTCCTTGTACAAATGAGAATAAAGTTGATCCTTCTACAATGTGACAGCCCTTTAGATATTTGTAGACAGCTATTAAGTCTCCTCTCAGTCTTCTCTTTTGCAAACTAAACATTCCCAAATCCTGCAACCTTTCCTCATAAGACAGGGTTTGCAGACCGGTCACCATTCTGGTCGCTCTTTTCTGAACTTGCTCCAGTTTGTTGATGTCTTTTTTAAAATGTGGTGCCCAAAACTGGACACAATATTCCAGATGAGGTCTGACCAAAGAGGAGTAGAGGGAAATAATGACTTCACGTGATCTAGACTGTATGCTTCTGTTAATACATCCTAGAATTGCATTTGCCTTTTTTGCTGCTGCATCACACTGTTGACTCATATTCAGTCTGTGATCTATTAGTATACCCAGTGTCAATGATGCACTGCGAGTGCTGGTTGGAGGAGCACTTTCTGGCAAATCCACATCCCTCCAGTCACGCACAAACCCTGTACCAGACCTTGCCACGCCAACATTTTCACTTGCCCCACGAGATGCATCCTCCTCCCCTAAGTAATCATCCCCATCATCATCCTCCTCCTCCTCTTCTTCCTCCACCTCGTCCAGGAGAGGTCCCTGAGCAGACAATGGCTGAATGTCATCAAGGATTCCCTCCTCCTCTTCCTCCTCGTCAACATTGGCTGCAGACGCCTGCTCCTTAAGGTGCGTCAAAGTTTGCATGAGCAGACGCATAAGTGGGATGCTCATGCTTAGGATGGCGTCGTCTGCGCTTACCAGCCGTGTGCATTCCTCAAAACACTGAAGGACTTTACAGAGGTCTTTCAGCTTCGACCACTGCACACCTGTCAACTCCATGTCTGCTCTCAATGTGCCTAGCCGTGTATCCTCCCACAAATGCATTATGGCCTGCCTCTGTTCGCACAGCCGCTCAACCATGTGCAGGGTGGAGTTCCACCTTGTTGCAATGTCGATAATGAGGCAGGGGTTGGGAAGGTGGAGCAATCGCTGCAGCTTCTGCATATGAATGGAGTGTACAGGCGACCGGCGGATGTCTTCGCACCTTCTGGAGCAGGGCTGTTAACTCTGGATAATTGTTGAGGAAGCACTGCACCACCAGGTTCAAGGTGTGAGCCAAGCAAGGTATGTGGCTGAGTTTTGAAAGGGCTATGGCCGCCACAAAATTACGGCCGTTATCACTAACTACCTTGCCTGCCTCAAGATGTATACTGCCCAGCCATGACTCAGTTTGTCGCTGAAAGTACTCGGCCAGCACCTCCGCGGTGTGTCTGTCGCCCAAACACATCATCTGCAACACAGCCTGCTGACGCTTTCCACTAGCTGCTCGATAGGGGGACACCTTGTGTGCAACAGTGGCAGCTGCAGATGGAGTGCTCGTACGACTGCGCTCTGTGGACGAGCTTTCGCTTCTGGAGGAGGAGGAGGGTCGAACGCCTACAGCCAACTGTTTCCTTTACCGTGGGCTAGGCAGCACTGTCCCACCACCGCTGTCCCCTGTGGACCCTGCATCCACCACATTAACCCAGTGCGCAGTGATGGACACGTAACGGCCCTGGCCATGCCGACTGGACCATGCATCTGTTGTGAGGTGCACCTTTCCACTCACTGACTGCTTGAGTGCATGGACAATGCGGTCTTTCACATGATGGTGGAGGGCTGGGATGGCTTTGCGAGAGAAGAAGTGGTGACTGGGTAGGTCATAGCGTGGTACTGCATAGGCCATGAGTTCACGGAAAGCTGCGCTTTCCACCAACCGATAGGGCATCATCTCTAACGAGATTAGTTTGGCAATGTGGGCGTTCAAACCCAGTGTACGCGGATGAGAGACTGAGTACTTTCTTGACCTACTCATAGTCTCTGGGAGGGTGAGCTGGACTTGAGAGCTGCATATGGTGGAACTAGCGGTGGACAGGGCGGACTGAGAGAGGGTTGATGATGGTGATGAAGTTGGTGTTCTTTCTGATGGCCTAGATTCAGTCTTTCGTTGATATAACAGTGGGATTCCCTGACTGCTTTGGCCTTGCAACGACACCTCAACATTTGCTGCTGTGCTAACTGGTGGGCTTCCAGTGGGGGAAACAATGTAGCGTTGCTGACTACCTTCTTTGTGATCAGTTGCACATGTGGTACTTGAGGTTTGGTGTTGTGTCCACGCTTGCAATTGTATGCTGGTTAAATGTCTAAGCATGCAACTGGCATTCAAATTTTTCAGATTTTTCCCTCGGCTAAAGGTCTTTGCGCACTTCTTACAGATAACCTTGGCCTGATCATGAGGATTTTGTTCAAAAAAGTGCCACACTGCACTCTTCCTACTTTGGAAGACATTTTGCGGCCTAGCACGCTGTGCTATTTTGACCGTCTGGACAAGCTGTCCAGCAACTCTTTTGATTTTTGGAACCTGTCTTTAGAGTGCTCCGGGCCTGCCAGATAACAGCTGTTGCGATGTCGATGTCTGCTGTGGATGCTCCTCCTCCTCATCTGAGCTATTGGAAGCAGCACCCTCTTCCCCCAATGGGTGCCAATCTGGGTCAACAACTGGGTCATCCATCACCTCCTCTTCAATGTCATGTGCACCTTCCTCTGTGTCACCGTGTATGGTGGTATAGTATGCGGGAAGGGGCACCTGAGTCTCATCAGGGTCAGAATCTGGCTCATTACACTGCGAGGACAATGTAGTGCTCTGACTGAATGTACCAGCAGAATCATCTATCAGTGGCTGTGCATCAGTGCACTCCATGTCAGATTCATCTTGGCCTGGGTAATTCACCATTTCACTTGATAACCCAGGCATGGTATGTGAAAACAGCTCCATGGAGTAATCAGTAGTATGGCCTGCGTCATCCTTCAATCTTGGTTGGGGTGAAGGACACAAGGAAAGGTGTGGGTCATGAACATACATGACCCTCCAATGACGACTCAGTGCTTTTATTTTTTACAACTTCAGAAGAGGAGGCGATAGAGCTGGAGGCTGAGTCAGCAATGTAAGCCAAAACTTTTTCCTGAAGCTCTGGCTTTAAAAGCGGTTTGCCAACTCCTAGAAAACTAAGCCTTCGAGGCCTTGTGGAGCCAGATGATGACGCAGGCTCAACACCTCCTGCATTTGGTCCTATTTTGCTTTTGCTACTACCATCAGATCCACCAACAAATCCATCATTACCAGCTGGCAACCCCCCGCCCAATTCCACGGCCTCTTCCACCAGCCTTCCTCATTTTTGGTAAAAATGTACACAAAATCCCACAAACTATATAGTAATGTAAAACAAGGTACAAGGTGTATATAGGACAGTGGAGACGTAGAATTTCTGAACACACTTGTGGACATTGTTGGATTGTGTGAGGCCCAGTTAATATCACACCGCTATGTCACAGGCTCAATGTCGCAGGTGTGAAAAATGTCACTATAGGACAGGGGAGATGTAGAATTTCTGAACACACTTGTGGACACTGTTGGATTGTGTGAGGCCCAGTTAATATCACACCGCTATATCACAGGCTCAATGTCGCAGGTGTGAAAAATGTCACTATAGGACAGGGGAGATGTAGAATTTCTGAACACACTTGTGGACACTGTTGGGTTGTGTGAGGCCCAGTTAATATCACATCGCTATGTCACAGGCTCAATGTCGCAGGTGTGAAAAATGTCACTATAGGACAGGGGAGATGTAGAATTTCTGAACACATTTGTGGACACTGTTGTGTGAGGCCCAGTTAATATCACACCGCTATGTCACAGGCTCAATGTCGCAGGTGTGAAAAATGTCACTATAGGACAGGGGAGATGTAGAATTTCTGAACACACTTGTGGACACTGTTGTGTGAGGCCCAGTTAATATCACACCGCTATGTCACAGGCGTGAAAAATGTCACTATAGGACAGGGGAGATGTAGAATTTCTGAACACACTTGTGGACACTGTTGGATTGTGTGATGCCCAGTTAATATCACACCACTAAGTCACAGGCTCAATGTCGCAGGTGTGAAAAATGTCACTATAGGACAGGGGAGATGTAGAATTTCTGAACACACTTGTGGACACTGTTGGATTGTGTGAGGCCCAGTTAATATCACACCGCTATGTCACAGGCTCAATGTCGCAGGTGTGAAAAATGTCACTATAGGACAGGGGAGATGTAGAATTTCTGAACACACTTGTGGACACTGTTGGATTGTGTGAGGCCCAGTTAATATCACACCACTATGTCACAGGCTCAATGTCGCAGTTGTGAAAAATGTCACTATAGGACAGGGGAGATGTAGAATTTCTGAACACACTTGTGGACACTGTTGGATTGTGTGAGGCCCAGTTAACATCATACCGCTATGTCACAGGTTCATTGTTGCAGGTGTGAAAAATGTCACTATAGGACAGGGGAGATGTAGAATTTCTGAACACACTTGTGGACACTGTTGGATTGTGTGAGGCCCAGTGAATATCACAGCGCTATGTCACAGGCTTGATGTCGCAGGTGTGAAAAATGTCACTAGAGGATAACGGAGATTTTGAATTTCTGCACAGACTTGTGGACACTGGACACTTTTGGATTGTGTGAGGCCCACTGAATATCACAGCGCTATGTCACAGGCTTGATGTTGCAGGTGTGAAAAATGTGACTAGAGGATAACGGAGATTTTGAATTTCAGCACACACTTGTGGACACTGGACACTTTTGGATTGTGTGAGGCCCAGTGAATATCAAAGCGCTATGTCACAGGCAGAAATTGGCTAGTGTATGACAAACTACAAGGTGTATATAGAATTGGGCAGAATAGGAATCTCCCTAGAGTGTAGGTCTGTAAGAACAGAACATGTCCTTGACTTATCCTTACAGAGTGACACACCGATAGCTTCACTGTGGCCGTGATAACAGCCGTTACACGGTACTGAGAGAGGAGCGTGCACGTACACCGCTGTCCGGTGTCCGTAAAATTGTCAAGCTCCGTGTTTTTTAAGTATACGGACTGACACACGCTGTCTCTCTATAGTTTTGAATGTGATCAATCAGCAAATATACTTAACTGTTTGAAAAGCAGACAAAACTAGAAGGTGGAGGTCTGTAAGAACGGAAAATGTCCTCGACTTATTCTTACAGTCACACACAGCTTCACTGTGGCCGTGATAACAGCCGTTACACAGTACTGTGTGAGGAGCGTACACTGCTGAATGGTGTGAAAAAATGCATGCTCAGTACCTCACCAGGACAAAAAAAAAAATTTGGATTGCTTTTAGAAAAGCAGTTTGCAGAGCAGTAGGAAAACAGCAATGCAGCTATCAGGAAGCCTTATAAGGCAGCCTAACAACCAACACAGCTGATCCAGCAAAATATAGCCTCCACTTGCACTGTGCACACAGTGACTGGTGTGTTGTACAGGCAAAATCGCTAGCAGCAGAAGCAGTTTTTGGTGTCTTCTTCCCTGCCTAACGCTCTCCCTACAGAATCAGCAGCAGCAGCTCTCCCTATTCTGAGATCAGCATGAGTAACATGGCGGTCGGCGTGCACGCCCTTTTATACCCCCTGTGACGCCCCCCAAAGCAAGCCAATCACTTGCATGCCCTTCTCAAAGATGGTGGTGACCCCTGCCTATGTCATCACGTTGCCCACAGTGTCCGTGGATCCTGATTGGCTGAAAAAGGGCGGAAAACAAACTTTTGAAACGCGACTTTGGCGCTAAAGTCGCCGAGCTCGTGGCCGACCTCACCCTGGGGTAGGGTTTCGTTTCATGAAACCTGACTTTACCAAAAGTCGGAGACTTTTGAAATTTTTCGACCTGTTTCGCTCAACTCTAGTTATATGCTTTATGAGATTTGCGTGCACCATTTTGTCTTTCTGTAGGGAATGTCATGAAATGGTAAAAGAGATGGAAAGGGGTTGGATATACTCACAGCAGACCTCAGAGTATTACACATGTCTTTTCAGGGCAGTTAGAGGCTTTGCAGTACTGAGATTTGCAGTAAATGGAATTTTGTATTAAAAAATTTGAAGAGCATGACACATTTGAATTACAAAAGATTCTATCAATTCTACAGCGATGCCAAAATAAATATGAACTTGCATTTTCTATTGTATACATTAACATAGTGGCTAGATTTTAGAATTTTATAATTCATTAAAAAGAATGACATTTCTGCCAAATGTACAGAGAGGGTATTTATTATTTCATACATACATACATATACACTACCATTCAAAAGTTTAGGGTCACTTAGAAATTTCCTTATTTTTGAAAGAAAAGCAGTTTTTTTCCAATGAAGCTAACATTAAATGATTAAGAAATACACTCTATACATTGTTAATGTGGTAAATGACTATTCTAGCTGCAAACGTCTGGTTTGTAATGCAATATCTTCATAGGTGTATAGAGGCCCATTTCCAACAACCATCACTCCAGTGTTTTTATGGTACTTTATGTTTGCCTACTGTGTAAGAAGGCTAATGGATGGTTAGAATACCCTTGAAAACTCTTGTGCAAGTATGTTAGCACAGCTGAAAATAGTTTGGCTGATTAGAGAAGCTAAAAACCTGACCTTCCTTTGAGCTAGTTGAGAATCTGAAGCATTACATTTGTTGCTTCCATTAACTCTCAAAATGGCCAGAAAAAGAGAACTTTCATGTGAAACTCGACAGTCTAATCTTGTTCTTAGAAATGAAGGCTATTCCATGCGAGAAATTGCCAAGAAACTGAAGATTTCCTGCAACTGTTTGTGTACTACTCCCTTCAGAGGAGAGCACAAACAGGCTGTAACCAGAGTAGAAAGAGAAGTGGGAGGCCCCACTGCATAACTGAGCAACAAGACAAGTACATTAGAGTCTGTCGTTTGAGAAATCAACGCCTCACAGATCTTCAACTGGCAGCTTCATTAAATAGTACATGCAAAACGCCAGTGTCAACGTCTACAGTGAAGAGGTGATTCCGGGATGCTGGCCTTCAGGGCAGTGTGGCAAAGAAAAAGCCATATCTGAGACTGGTTAATAAAAGGAAAAGATTAATTTGGGCAAAAGAACACAGACATTGGTCAGAGTAAGATTGGTAAAAAGTGTTATGGACAAACGAATCCAAGTTTTACGTGTTTGGATCACACAGAAGAACATTTGTGAGATGCAGAACTACTGAAAATATGCTGGAAGAGTGCCTGATGCCATCTGTCAAGCATGGTGGAGTTAATGTGATGGTCTGGGGTTTCTTTGGTGCTGGTAAAGTGGGAGATTTGTACAAGGTAAAAGGAATTTCAAATAAGGAAGGCTATCACTCCGTTTTGCAATGCCATGCCATACCCTGTGGACAACGCTTGATTGGAGCCAATTTCATCTTACAACAGGACAATGACCCAAAGCACACCTCCAAATTATGCAAGAACTATTTAGGGAAAAAGCAGGCAGCTGCTATTCTATCTGTAATGGAGTGGCCAGCGCAGTCACCAGATCTCAACCCCATTGAGCTGTTGTGGGAGCAACTTGACCGTATGGTACGCAAAAAGGAAGGGCCCATCAAGCCAAACCAACTTGTGGGAGGGGCTTCTTGAAGCATGGGGTGAAATTTCTCCACATTACCTCAGCAAATTAACTGCTAGAATGCCAAAGGTCTGCAATGCTGTAATTGCTGCAAAGGGAGCATTCTTTGACAAAAGCAAAGTTGAAGGAGAAAATTATTATTTCAAATAAAAATCTTTTTTTTGAACCTTGTCAATGTCTGGACTAGATTTTAAATTCATGTGGCAACTCATTTGATTAATAAAAGTATGAGTTTTCAAGGAAAACACAAAATTGTCTGGGTGACCCCAAACTTTTGAAAAGTAGTGTGTGTGTATATTTATTTTCCTCGTAATGTTTTCATTTCCTGTTCTCTCCAGATGTCACCGTATCCCAAAATTCCAAGCGGAGGAAGTTCACTGACCACCATATTGGGATACCCAAGTGATGAGTGCTCAATATTGAAACTGCTGCTGGTACAAACCTATTGCGCGCTACCACCAGCGGAACACCGTCGCACTACACAAACACACCCACACACTCCATATGCCATACCCACCACACATACATACACACTCACACACTCTCACACACTCACACTCACTCACACAATCATTCCCACATACACACTCTCACACTCACAGTCACACTCTCACACACACTCACACTCACTCACACTCACGCAGCCTCTTGTGCGGTACCACCAGCGGAACACTGTCGCACAGCACCTGCGTGAATTCTGCACATGTGCAGTGAATCAATTGGCTGATGCGCAATGTGTTTACAGGCAGAGGAAGCCGGTCACTTTAAAGGTTTTTTCCCAAGAACGAAAGTTCATGTTAGAAATTGTCTTTGTCTGACCATGTACGGAGCATACCATATCTCCTGGGCAGGGGAGGAAACAAAAAACAATACTGACATTACAGTAGGGGATTACAGAGAATTCATTTTGTGAGGTAAAATATTTCACTGACTGTTTTTAAGCAATATTTTATCTCACAAAATGTATCCTCTGCTATCTCCTGCTGTAATGTCAGTATTGTCATCTGCTTCCTCCCCTGCCCAGGAGCTGTGGTATGATCTGTACACGGTCAGACACAGACAATATTTAAAATGAACTTTCATTTGTGGGAAATCCCCTTTAGATAGAAATCACTGCTGTGCACTGACTGTTTAGTGATGGGGCACACAGGTCAAACAAGAGATGACATGAGAGGAGAAGACAGCAGATGGGGGAGAGAGAAAGCGGGTGAGAGAGACAGAGCACAGGGGGGAGACAGCTCAAACAGGACAGCACATGAGGGGAGAACACAGCACAGGTAGGAGAGAGACAGCAGACAAGGGGGATAGCACATGGGGTAGACAGGTCAATGAAGAAAGCACAGATGGGAGAAGTCAGCACAAGGGGAAAAGAGAGTGGATAGGTGGGTGAGCACATGGGGGGGAGAGATTGTCAACACTGCAAAGCCTGCCCCCATTGTGACATTACCGCCCTCCCAATGCGATAGCATCGGTTCTCCATCTAGTGTATATACTGTATATATATATATATATATATATATATATATATATATAGTATGGTATGGTTTCTTCAATGTATTATTATTGTATTTCATTTTAGATTTCTCTATAAAATTAGAAAAGATTTGATCAGATGTGTTTTCAGAGTACTGAAAAAGTAAATGTTGGATCTATGGCCGAACTTTAGAATTTGCACACTCGTTTGAAGGAAAAACAACACTCTGACAAAGTCCACTTGTTTGTCATAAACAGCTTTGCATTTTAAGTAGTTGCTCTGAGGGTATTGCAGCAGTTCTATGGGAGCTGGCTTTAGCATCTGTTATTTTCCTGCAGACCAGACCCCAGGCTGGACCATATCAGTCCACAGGTATACTTACTTACAAGTTTTTCTCAATCTTCTCAATCTTTTTTATTTCTGGATGCCACTCTGGATACTAGGTTGGTAATAGGTACAAAATCTAGTATTTTATTAAATACATTTGTTATGTACTGAATAATCTTAAGTGTGTAGTGTAGAGTGCATTATTTTGTCCAACAGTCATAGCATTGGTGACAAGGCCAAATAAAAAAAAATACTCTTCTGGCAGAAAAATCCAACCAGCTATAGATATCCTATGTTATTGTAGTAATGTGCAAAGTAAACAGTGATAACATGGACCTCATAACCATATTAGAGAGAGATACTGTACATGGGTTTGTTTATTCGGCCAAATAATTTGCTCGGACAGCCTTACTGTACACTAGCAATAAAGAAAATCACTACAGAAATCAGTTTATATAATTTATTTTAGAATAATGATTATATTTCAAATTCCCCTTCAAGCTAGAACATGTTCAATCTTTGATTCTGACTACTCTGAGCAATTATCACAATTTAAAGGCCAGGGCAAATGTTTCATATTATAATGGAGAATTCTACAGAAGTAAAAAAAAATGCAAGCAATATCCAGAATGTGAAGACAGAAACAATGAAGGCCATTGTAGGATTAATATGTTTAGAGCAGAGAGAAGTAATAGAAGGAAATTGTGACGCCTATGTGAAAGCTTGTGAAGATTGTACGCTCTTCTAGCATCAATATCACATTGTCAAATTTCTCAGTGGGTGAAAACAATAATGGGAGGCCAAAAGAGAATGAAAAGCAGGCGATAGCCTGCCCAATATCCAGCCATGAACATGAGTAGTTTTCTATATTATTGTCACTGAAAGATATGGGAGCACACTAATCTCCCCTGAAATTCATTCCATTTGCGTGACTTCAGAGTAGAGATCAAGGTCCCAAAATGAGACTTCATATGTGAAATATTAATCGATCTCTGTCATTTTAATATTCCCAGTGAAGAGGCACAATTTTTTTTTAGGTCACATTGAAGAGAATTCATATGTAATCACAATTGTGAAGTAATGTACAGTAAACTTTGTCGATAGCTACCTTACAATGAAAGTGAAAACCCCTGTAAAAGAACTATATAGTCACCATAAATAGCAATAAATTCGTAAGGAACAAATTAACAACATCCACAAGATTAGAAAGTACCCATATGTAGATGTGGATATAAATTGCCACTCCAAATGACAGTATAACGCAATAAGGAAACAGGAGTTTTATGAAAAAATCCTTAATTTTATTTTTTAAAAAATGTAGTATAAAATAACGAACAATTGATAAAACACAAACAAGGATGACACTAATCGTATACAAAAAACCCTGATGACAAATAATCAAATAGAGCAAAATGCAATAACAGAGCTACTGTATATCCTAGCCTTAGCTTAGCTAGGGTTCCAAGCACACTAAGGGCTCATTCCCACTTGAAATGAAATTTGACGAATGCAATCCAATTAAAAATCAGATTGCATTCTGACCAATGTTATTCTATCATTTTGCGTTCATCTGCATTTTTTCCAGCTCGGAATGGATCACGATCAGACTGTAAAAAACTTGCAGCATGCTGCGATTGTAATCAGAAATCGGATCACAACCCGCATTGGAAATCAAAGGGTGCAAGAATAAAATCGCACAGCACTCAGCCTATGCGAGTGATGTCTGATTTTTACACACCAATCTCCTTGGAAAAGCCGGCAATTCATGTGCCACATACAGGAAAATCACAGTGACAGCTTATAATAAAACTAGATGGAGGCCAAGTATTTACTTTTCATTCCTCTGAAAACACATCTGATCAAATCTTTTCTAATTTTATAGAGAAATCTAAAATGAAATACAATAATAACACATTGAAGAAACCATAATATATATATATATATATATATATACAGTGGGGAAAAAAAGTATTTAGTCAGTCAGCAATAGTGCAAGTTCCACCACTTAAAAAGATGAGAGGCGTCTGTCATTTACATCATAGGTAGACCTCAACTATGGGAGACAAACTGAGAAAAAAAAATCCAGAAAATCACATTGTCTGTTTTTTTTTCATTTTATTTGCATATTATGGTGGAAAATAAGTATTTGGTCAGAAACAAGCAATCAAGATTTCTGGCTCTCACAGACCTGTAACTTCTTCTTTAAGAGTCTCCTCTTTCCTCCACTCATTACCTGTAGTAATGGCACCTGTTTAAACTTGTTATCAGTATAAAAAGACACCTGTGCACACCCTCAAACAGTCTGACTCCAAACTCCACTATGGTGAAGACCAAAGAGCTGTCAAAGGACACCAGAAACAAAGTTGTAGCCCTGCACCAGGCTGGGAAGACTGAATCTGCAATAGCCAACCAGCTTGGAGTGAAGAAATCAACTGTGGGAGCAATAATTAGAAAATGGAAGACATACAAGACCACTGATAATCTCCCTCGATCTGGTGCTCCACGCAAAATCCCACCCCGTGGGGTCAGAATGATCACAAGAACGGTGAGCAAAAATCCCAGAACCACGCGGGGGGACCTAGTGAATGAACTGCAGAGAGCTGGGACCAATGTAACAAGGCCTACCATAAGTAACACACTACGCCACCATGGACTCAGATCCTGCAGTGCCAGACGTGTCCCACTGCTTAAGCCTGTACATGTCCGGGCCCGTCTGAAGTTTGCTAGAGAGCATTTGGATGATCCAGAGGAGTTTTGGGAGAATGTCCTATGGTCTGATGAAACCAAACTGGAACTGTTTGGTAGAAACACAACTTGTCGTGTTTGGAGGAAAAAGAATACTGAGTTGCATCCATCAAACACCATACCTACTGTAAAGCATGGTGGTGGAAACATCATGCTTTGGGGCTGTTTCTCTGCAAAGGGGCCAGGACGACTGATCTGGGTACATGAAAGAATGAATGGGGCCATGTATCGTGAGATTTTGAGTGCAAACCTCCTTCCATCAGCAAGGGCATTGAAGATGAAACGTGGCTGGGTCTTTAAACATGACAATGATCCAAAGCACATCGCCAGGGCAACGAAGGAGTGGCTTCATAAGAAGCATTTCAAGGTCCTGGAGTGGCCTAGCCAGTCTCCAGATCTCAACCCTATAGAAAACCTTTGGAGGGAGTTGAAAGTCCGTGTTGCCAAGCGAAAAGCCAAAAACATCACTGCTCTAGAGGAGATCTGCATGGAGGAATGGGCCAACATACCAACAATAGTGTGTGGCAACCTTGTGAAGACTTACAGAAAACGTTTGACCTCTGTCAATGCCAACAAAGGACATATCACAAAGTATTGAGATGAAATTTTGTTTCTGACCAAATACTTATTTTCCACCATAATATGCAAATAAAATAAAAAAAAAACAGACAATGTGATTTTCTGGATTTTTTTTTCTCAGTTTGTCTCCCATAGTTGAGGTCTACCTATAATGTAAATTACAGACGCCTCTCATCTTTTTAAGTGGTGGAACTTGCACTATTGCTGACTGACTAAATACTTTTTTTCCCCACTGTATATACATACTAGATGGAGGCCCGATGCTATCGCATTGGGAGGGCGGTAATGTCACGATGGGGGCAGGCTTTGCAGCATTGAGAATCTCTCCCCCCATGTGCTCACCCACCTATCCACTCTCTCTTTCCCCATGTACTGACTTCTCCCGTCTGTGCTCTCTTCTTTGACCTGTCTACTCCATGTGCTATCCCCCTTGTCTGCTGTCTCTCTCCTTCCTGTGCTGTCCTGTTTGAGCTGTCTCCCCCCCTGTACTCTGTCTCTCTCACTCCTGTGTCTGACCGTGTACAGAACATACCACAGCTCCTTGGCAGGGAAGGAAGCAAATGACAAAACTGACATTACAGCAGAAGATCGCAGAGGATACATTTGGTGAGGTAAAATAATGTTTAAAAACAGTCAGTGAAATATTTTACCTCACAAAATGAATCCTCTGTGACCCCTGCTGTAATGTCAGTATTGTCTTTTGCTTCCTCGCCTGCCCAGGAGATGTGGTGTAAGGTTCTCAGTCTCTTTGTCCATGTTTTTTTAAACTTAGTTTTTTCTGTTGGCCAATTTGCTTTCTGTCCTACTGCAGCTACCTTGCCCTCAGTTAGTATGAAGTTTCCAGCTTCTATGTTTCCGCCCTGTTCTCTGCCTCTTGCCTTTTTAAACAGCCTCAGGTGATCAATGAGTGCTTTAGAATTAAGTCTGCAGTTAGCCTGTGACATGCCTCCTGGGAGTCTTGGACTTGATACTTCAGCCATCTCCTGCTGAGGAACTTTGGAACACTTGTGGACACTGGAAACCTGCCACTTGCTAAATCCACATTTGCAAAGGAAGTAACAGACAGAGACCATGAACCTGTTGTGGAAGTTCTGCTGTGCTTAAAGTTTACTCTGTCCTGCTGTGTCTCCTGCCTCTGTATCTTCAAACTGTGTGAATCCTTTTTGGCTTTCTTGTATGAAGTAATACAATCCCATCCTAACCAAACCTATGTCCCCTGTGTTTTCCTCGCACCCAAGCACAAGATGCTATATGAACTGTATACTATACATCACAAGATTCTGAAGCCAACGTTAGTGTCTGCTGGGTCTGGGAAGGCCGTGTCTGCTGTGACCGTGTATGTCAGATATCCGTTTATACCTTCTGTGATGACAGTGGTTGTGACTGCTCACAACCATTCCAGGTGAGCATATCCCCTTCTTTTTATTCAGGTGTGTTACCACAGGTAAACCCTATTGTGTGCTTTTTTTTCCCTTCCAGTAATTCTGCTTTAAAAGATGTGGAAGATAGAGGCTTGCATAAAGGAGTTGTGTGGAGTGACATATACAATCCTTGCGGATATATAGGCTTTAAAGACCCACTTTGCAGGCCTGCAGGATCTTACTAATCACAATATGCAAGTTTTTGGACAAAATACTCAGGATTTACGAGCCAGGATTGAGACTCTAGAGGAACGAGTACAGGCTCCAGCCATAACCCCGAGTTCTGGGATCCCCAAGTTACCCCCTTTTCGTTTTGGCAGTGAACGTGAAAAATTTAGGGGATTTATTAATCAATGCAAACTTTTTTCCGCACATGCTTCACAATTTCCCTCCGAATGATCCAAAGTGCTTACTATAATCATGCAGCTCTCCCACAAAGCTCTGATGTGGGCAAACCCTCTGATTGAGACTGAGGATGAATGTTTAAATCATCTTGATACTTTCATTTCAGCCATGGGGCAGGTGTTTGATGACCCTAACCGAGGTGCAACAGCTGAAGCAGCCATGTTAACTTTGCGCCAAGGTAAGCGCTCAGTAGAAGAATATGTGGTGCCCCTGAGGGTTCGGTTGCCACAGAGGTACTGCACCTCCTCCTGAGGTGTGGTACCCCACCTTCCAGGTAAGTTGGAGGCTCCTAACCACGCTCCAACACTCGCATCCCACACAACACAGTAGTTCAGCAAAGCCACATTGCGGCTCCCTGCTTGGAGTGTAGCAGAGCACCTTTGGTGGCTCCCTGCTTGGAACACGAAACGTGCTGGGAGGCGGGTGGAGTGAGAACACATAAAAGAGCGGGAAGGTTTAGAATTTCAGGGAGTTCACAGAGAGTCAGTCAGAGAGGAGTGAGGAGAGAAGATCCCTGGGAGAGGGATGGAGGAAGGAGGTGCTGCAGCAGATCTCAGTGACCTTGGTCTGCTGGCACAGGAAAGGAAAGAAGGAGAAAGACTTTGAACAGAAGCCTGATCTTCCATAAGAAGGAAAGACTAGTACGGAACGTATGAGTAAAAGGGAACAGAGGGTTAGGAGAGAACCCTGCCAAGAAGTTCTAAGCGCAAGGCCGGGGCCCGGTCCCCGAGGTTGTATGGACACTAATGGTTCTGCAGCAGACACCGGTGGAGTAGTGGGCTGTAAATGCACTACTCCCATCTCAGACTTGGGGGTACAACAGCAATATTGATAGTGAGCCGGGACTTAGGAAGCAAGGAGTCCCCGAAGCATGCTACAGCTGTCTGCCGTACAAGGAAAGTTCATAAGAATGTTTGTCAGGAGGAACTCCAGTGTAACTCAGTACTGGGAGTACTTCACACTTAAAGGCGCCATAGAGGAAACATTCAGAAAGGCACATGTTGGCGGAGTGTTGGAAGGGAGCATCCTATCTTGCCTGGACGTCAACTGAGTCCCTGACCCGGAGGACACAGCACGGAGGCAGGCACCTGTGTGTACTACAGACCGTGAGTAAAGCTTTGGAACTACAAGCCCTGGTGTCCTCCATTCATTCCTGCGCCAACACACCTGGTCCCGCTACATCTGAGTACCAGCTTCTACACCGCCTGCGTCTCTCCTCTACCCCTACATCTACACTGCCCTGGGACTACAGCTCCACCTGTGGGGAGCTTCACCATCTTGGCTGCAACACACCACCAGTCCCAGAGGATCTGCATGCAGCATCGGCGTAACATCTCACTTGCCGAACACCACAGGTGGCGTCACGAACTATTCATTCAATTGACTACATTTACACCATTGCAAATCTCCCTATTACTTGGGCGCCCAGGGCCACGGACCAGGTCACTGCTGCTGTGACACATCCCGCTGATACCGGCCCAGTACCGAGTACCCCACAGCCCTGGGAGGGCGACCCAACTTGGCATCACAAACAGGATGACGAGACCCGATGCCATCGAACAGGTTGACGAGACCCGATGCCATCGGGTTCTGTGTGCCTAAGATTTAAAGTTTTTGGAGATGTGCAGAAGACCTAATTTAATAGACTGTAAAATAAACGCTAAAAATGGCCGCTGGCGCGATGAAGAAGGGCGTGTTAATATGGGAGATCCTAAGAAGAGACCGCAAACTGTCCTGGGCCTCCCCTGCCTGAATTACTATGCAACGGCAACATGGCCCACCCCCCGAGGGGTTCTTATACTGGCTTGGTATGGAGGAGTTGGAAGAAGACGCCGCCCCCAGAAGGAGGAGCGGAAGCCAGTGGTGGGAAAAGAGCCGAGACAGGAAGAAGAACGCCAGAATGCCATGATGAAAAGAGAAAAGAAGTCAGAAGAATGGGGGGAGGAGAAGCCACTCGCCTGCAGGCCGCCCCTGCGGAGGATACAACCGCTGAGACACCCTCTGCAGCGCCATCACCACCTCAAAATGGATATTGTCACTGGATGAGGCCTGCCCGGAGGAGGTATATGAGGGTTCCGGAGCAGAATGGAGGACCGGGACCGCGTCCCCGTCTGGACCCTACGCGACCACGCGGGCCCCTATGGATGGCTTTGGCAGGGACCAACCCTGCTCTGGCCCGTGTTATGAATGAGTCACCATAGGAGGCAAAAGCAGAAATACAAGCTAAGTCCAGAAAACCAGAGAAGTTGGCAACTATCAGATTGCAGACCCCTGAACCTATCAACACAACTAGCAGTAGCCGTGGGGGGTTCCTACGATGCCCTAGACCCCTCGATCACAGCCGGAGAAATACATAGGCCTATAGAAAGAAAGGGGAAATCTAAACTGCCCCAGAGCAGACCCCAAAGCAATAGGCAGCCCCCAACATATAATGACGGTGAAGCAAGATGAAAATACTAACACAGACAGAAAGATAGACTGAGCAAAGACGGGGCCCCAAAACTACCTAGATAGGAAAGGACAGGAAGGCTGCTGTCTGCAATCTGCCAAAACCCTATCAAAGACATAAGCCAACCAGCTGATATGAAAAAGGCCCTGAAGCAGCTAGGCTTCAAAAACTGAATCAGCACTCAGGTATTTTCAGAAGATAGAGCTAAATGAATTCAGCACACCCCAGCAGGGAATGGCAGAAATCCAGAAAAACAAAGCAAAAACAAAGTCAAAGCACAAAAGCAAAAGGCAGAGCAGCAAACTTAGCTTTGGAGGAGCAGGAATTCAGACTGGTCTCCATGGATCCCACAGAGAAATCACCCGCAGGGCAGAAGGGCGTCGACAGCCTTATATCCAGTCCGTAACTCCACTCAGCCAGTCATCATCATCAGCCTCAGGTGTTTGACAATCAGGCTCACTACCTTTCTTTACCAGAAGAGGGAGTTCCTCGGGCCTCAGTAATGAAGGGGAAAATGAACTCACAACAGTACCTCCCCCTTGAGGAGGGGTCACCGAAACCTCAACCACGCCACCAGGGCGATCAGGGTGAGCCCGATGAAATGCACGCACCAATCTTTTGGCATGATTATCAGAGGCAGAGACCCAGGAATTATCCTCCTGACCATAACCCTTCCACTTAACCAAATACTGGAGTCTCCGTCTAGCCAGACGGGAATCCAGTACTTTCTCTACCTCATACTCCATGTTACCTTCAACCAATACAGGGTCTGGAGGTGCCACCCCCGGAACAACAGGTTCAACAAACCTCTTCAACAAAGATTTATGGAACACATTATGGATTTTAAATGTGACAGGAAGAGCCAAACGAAAAGAGACCGGATTAATAATCTCCACAATCATGTAAGGTCCAATAAATCTAGGCTTAAACTTAGGAGAAGCCACCTTCATAGCAATATTTTTTGATGATAACCACACCATATCACCAACCTTAAACTGGGGACCAATGGTCCTATGTCGGTTGGAAAACCGCTGGGCCTTCTCCTGGGAGAGAGATAACTTATCCACCACTTGGTCCCAGATCTGGTACATTCTCTCCACCACAGTGTCAACACCTGGGCAGGCAGAGGGCTCCACCTGCCCTGAAGAAAATCGAGGATGAAACCCAAAGTTACAAAAAAAAGGTGACATCAAAGTGGCAGAACTAGCTCTATTATTCAAAGCAAATTCGGCCAAGGGCAAAAATGAAACCCAATCATCCTGATCAGCAGAAAT
Source organism: Dendrobates tinctorius (assembly GCF_039654945.1). Taxonomy (NCBI): domain Eukaryota; kingdom Metazoa; phylum Chordata; class Amphibia; order Anura; family Dendrobatidae; genus Dendrobates; species Dendrobates tinctorius. Next base: position 15,810,465 of record NW_027361742.1, read on the forward strand.
AAAACATCTAAAATATGACTCCAAGGTCTGGTTTGTTCTCTCTGTCTGCCCATTGGTCTGAGGGTGAAAAGCAGAGGAGAAGGACAACTGAATTCCCAGCCTGGAACAGAAAGTTCTCCAAAATCTAGACACAAACTGGACTCCTCTGTCAGATACAATGTTCTCAGGAATCCCGTGCAAACGAACCACCTGTTGTAAAAACAGGGGCACCAACTCAGAGGAAGACGGCAACTTAGGGAGTGGTACAAGATGAACCATCTTAGAGAACCTATCACAAATCACCCAAATAACAGTCATCCTCTGAGAGACAGGCATATCAGAGATGAAATCCATTGAAATATGGGTCCATGGCCTCTTGGGGACAGGCAAAGGCATCAACAACCCACTAGAGCGAGAACACGATTTAGACCGGGAGCATGTCCCACAGGACTGCACAAAATTCCTGACATCACGAGACAAGGAGGGCCACCAAAAAAACCGACTCAACAGATATCTAGTACCAAAAATACCTGGATGACCAGCCAAAGCAGAGCAATGAACTTCAGACATCACTCTCTTCTTCCTCTGGTCAGGAACATACAACTTTCCACTGGGACAACGCTCAGGTTTGTCCTCCTGGATCTCTTCCAGAGCACGTCTCAAATCGGGCGAGATGGCAGAAAGAACTACCCCTTCGCCTAAGATGGTAGCAGGCTTGGTCACCACAGGAGAATCAGCAAGGAAGTTCCTAGAGAGGGCGTCTGCCTTGACATTCTTTGTTCCAGGAAGAAAAGAAACCACAAAATCAAAACGTGTAAAAAACAAGGTCCACCTAGCCAGTCTAGGGTTCAAGCGCTTAGCCGACTCTAGGTAAATCAAATTCTTGTGGTCAGTGAGGACCACGACTTGATGCTTAGCTCCCTCCAACCAATGTCTCCACTCCTCAAATGCCCATTTCATGGCCAACAGTTCCCTATTCCACACATCATAGTGACGTTCAGATGGAGAGAACTTTCGGGAAAAGAAAGCACAGGGATTCATTTTAGATGTTACAGGATCCTTTTGGGACAAAACAGCTCCTGCACCAATCTCAGAAGCATCCACCTCTACCTGGAATGGAAGTGAGACATCAGGTTGCCGCAAAACCGGGGCGGAGGTGAATCTTCGCTTCAGCTCCTGAAAGGAAGAAACAGCCTCCAGAGACCAATTTAACACATCAGCACCCTTTTTAGTCAAATCAGTCAATGGCTTGGCAATACTAGAAAATTTTGCTATAAATTTCCGATAAAAATTAGCAAAACCCAAAAACTTCTGGAGGGCCTTCAAAAAAGTGGGCTGAACCCAATCGTGAATGGCCTGTACCTTGGCCGGGTCCATTTCAATTGTTGACGGGGACAAAATAAATCCCAAAAAAGAAATCCTCTGTACTCCAAAAAGGCATTTAGATCCCTTGACATACAGGGAATTCTCCCTCAAGATCCGGAACACAGTCCGAATATGTTCCACATGAGAATCCCAATCCTTGGAGAAGATCAAAACATCATCCAGATAGATAATCAAAAATGTATCGACAAAATCTCGGAAAATATCGTTCATGAAGCACTGGAAGACAGAAGGGGCATTAGTGAGCCCAAAAGGCATCACCAGGTACTCAAAATGTCCCTCCGGAGTATTAAACGCCGTCTTCCATTCATCCCCATGCTTAATGCGAATAAGATTATACGCCCCCCTGAGGTCAAGCTTGGTAAACCAGCAAGCACCTTTAACTCTGGAGAATAGATCAGAAATCAGGGGTACGGATATTTAACAGTAATTTTGTTGAGGACACGATAATCAATACAAGGTCTTAATGATCCATCCTTTTTGGCTACAAAAAAAAAAACGGCACCTAAGGGTGACGAGGATGGTCTAATATGACCCTTCTCCAACGCCTCCTTAATATAGGATCGCATAGCCTCGTGCTCGGGTACAGATAAATTGAAGAGCCGACCCTTGGGAAATTTACACCCCGGGCTCAGTTCAATTGCACTGTCATAACTCCTATGAGGAGGCAGAGACGCAGACTCATTCTCACTAAATACATCATAAAAGTCCACCAAATAATCAGGAACATCATGCGACTGAGGAGAGGTGGAAAACACCGGAGCCTCACTAAAGGCACACCGACAACCCCAACTCACCACAGACACAGATTTCCAATCCAAAACTGGATTATGAATCTGTAACCAGGGAAACCCCAGAACAATAGTATCATGCAGATTATGCAACACCAGAAATCTGCAATTTTCTTGATGGTCTGGGGCGACCCGCATTACCACCTGGGTCCAAAACTGGGGTTTATTTTTAGCCAAAGGAGTAGCATCAATTCCCCTCAAAGGGATAGGCGTCTGCAGAGGTGTCATCGGAAATCCACAACGTTTAGCAAAATCCAAGTCCATTAGGTTTAGGGCTGCTCCCGAATCCACAAAAGCCTTGGCGGAAAATGTGGACAGGGAGCAGATCAGAGTAATAGCCAGAAGAAACTTAGGTTGAACACCCCCAACAGAAAACGTGTGTGCAAAGCGTTTCTCTCGTTTGGGACAGACTGAAATAATATGTGAGGCATCTCCACAGAAAAAACACAACTTATTACGCCTTCTGAACTCCTGACGCTGCTCTCTGGAAAAAACTCTATCACATTGCATAGGTTCAGACATTTGTTCAACAGGTGGCAACACCTCTCATGCAGCTTTGCGTTCGCGCAAACGCCGATCAACCTGAATGGCTAATGACATAGAATCGTCAAGACCAGAGGGAACAGGAAATCCCACCATAGTATCTTTTACGGCTTCTGACAACCCCTTCCGAAAGAGAGCAGCCAAGGCATTATCATTCCAGGTAGTAAGTACTGCCCACTTTCGGAATTTTTGACAGTACAATTCTGCAGAATCACGACCCTGGCTCAATGCCAGCAGGGTCTTTTCAGCCTGATCAATGGCATTAGGTTCGTCATACAACAACCCCAAAGCTTGAAAGAATGCGTTCACATTAGTCAGAATAGGATCATCTGGTTTCAAAGAAAACGCCCAATCCTGGGGATCACCACGCAGCAAAGAGATGACAATTTTAACCTGCTGCGCGGAGCTCCCAGACGAGTTAGGCTTCAAGGCAAAAAATAATTTACAATTATTTTTGAAATTCAAAAATTTAGACCGATCCCCAAAAAATACATCAGGTGTAGGAATCTTTGGTTCAGCAGCATGTGAATGAGCAAGGTAGGCGGAAATTCCCCGCACTTCCGCAGCGAGCTGCTCCACACGATCAGACAATTGCTTTATCTCCATTGAGAGAAAAAAAAAATTCCCCCTACGGCCTCAGAGATATAGAGGAAAAAATATACACACTTTTTTTTTTTTTTTTTTTTTTAAATTCTTTCCTGCTATTGAGTACCCTAGAATCTGCAGTATGGCGGGTGATTCTGTTATGAATGAGTCACCATAGGAGGCAAAAGCAGAAATACAAGCTAAGTCCAGAAAACCAGAGAAGTTGGCAACTATCAGATTGCAGATCCCTGAACCTATCAACACAACTAGCAGTAGCCGTGGGGGGTTCCTACGATGCCCTAGACCCCTCGATCACAGCCGGAGAAATACATAGGCCTAAAGAAAGAAAGGGGAAATCTAAACTGCCCCAGAGCAGACCCCAAAGCAATAGGCAGCCCCCAACATATAATGACGGTGAAGCAAGATGAAAATACTAACACAGACAGAAAGATAGACTGAGCAAAGACGGGGCCCCAAAACTACCTAGATAGGAAAGGACAGGAAGGCTGCTGTCTGCAATCTGCCAAAACCCTATCAAAGACATAAGCCAACCAGCTGATATGAAAAAGGCCCTGAAGCAGCTAGGCTTCAAAAACTGAATCAGCACTCAGGTATTTTCAGAAGACAGAGCTAAATGAATTCAGCACACCCCAGCAGGGAATGGCAGAAATCCAGAAAAACAAAGCAAAAACAAAGTCAAAGCACAAAAGCAAAAGGCAGAGCAGCAAACTTAGCTTTGGAGGAGCAGGAATTCAGACTGGTCTCCAAGGATCCCACAGAGAAATCACCTGCATGGCAGAAGGGCGTCGACAGCCTTATATCCAGTCCGTAACTCCACTCAGCCAGTCATCATCATCAGCCTCTGGTGTTTGACAATCAGGCTCACTACCTTTCTTTACCAGAAGAGGGAGTTCCTCGGGCCTCAGTAATGAAGGGAAAAATGAACTCACAACAGGCCCGGATCCAATTGCGGCCTGCCCCGCCGGCCACTCCGGGAGTCGCGGCCGCCACCATTCACTACCATGTACCCGAACCGGGACCGGAACTTCACCTGGGAGCACGAGGAATGATTACCGCACCCGACATGACCCTGGTCTTAGGAGTGGAACCAACGAATAGGAATGGCCCAATTGACCTCCACCAGCGACCCCAGACTGCGGTGCTCCTAGCTGAGGTCCCGATGGACACCGAGGAATTGGATTCCGAGGAACCAGCGACAGCGCAGGTGGAGTCGCCGACAGCAGCAGAAGTGCCATCGGTGGTAGCGGACATGCTGTCCCCGCAGGCAGTTGACATTTCCATGGCCCTTTCAATTACCCCGACCGGCCCCCATCTTACTCTGTGGGAAGCATGGCAAGCAACCAGCAACAGGATGAAGACACACAAAGTAGCAACACTGGAAGCAGGCCCAACAACCAGATTCCAGAAACCCCAGGAGGGGACAACAACTAGTCAAGATGCTTCCTTAATTTAACTATCGTTACCCAGGAGGGTATTTGCACCGTTGTGCCTTTGTTTCCTATTTTTTTTGTACCAGTTTTCTGTTTTTGGCTATCATGCTCTAATTTTGTTTTTCCTGTTGTTGCCTAGTTTCATTGGCAGCCTTCACACTTGAACTGTGGAGATCATGAACGCTGAATGATCCAGAACTGTAATTTGTACATAGTTTGCACCTCTTTAGGTGCTCTCTCTTGATTTTACATAGGACCCTTTTCCTTGAAAAAGGATTACCTCATCATAGGGACATTTCCAGACATATTGGCCAGACCAGTGTCTACAATTGCACTTATTGATAATGTTTAATGTTATTCTTTGAATAGAAATGAGAAAGTGACATAATGAAAGTATTATTGACAGATTTTATAGGGTTATATTGAAACAGAAATAGTGAATATTTTACAGCCTTGTGAATAAAGATATTGTGAATATGAATAAAGAGTTGAAATTACAGGTGATGAACCTGGCACCCACGGTTGTCACTTAGAGAAGCAAGTAAGAGAAGGTGAAAGGTAACAGAAAAGAGATGTGTTGCTAGAAAATGTGAATTGAGAAAATGTTAATTGATATTGAGTTGCTTCCATAGCATTTTAAACTAGGTAGCATAACTTTAAATTTAGATAGTTAACTTGTTTGTAACGTTCAAGACACCGTGCCTCCCACATTGGGAAGTTTAGTATAAGAAATGTTTATTCAGCATTACAAAAATTTTGTATGTTCCTGTATTGCTAAGGCTGGTTTCACATTTGCGTTTTTTAGCGCTGGAAAAAAACGCATATGTGCGCATGCGTTTTTTCCCCTATATTTAACATGGGTGCGCATACCTGCGCGCTTGTAAGCGCATGTATGCGATTTTCATGCGCTGCGTTTTTTTGGGGTGTGCGTTTGTATTTTCCAGACGCAGCATGTTGCATTTTTTGGCCCTGCAAAAAAGCGCATGCGCACATATGCGCATGTTTTGTGCTAAAAATGGCTATTATAGCCTATGGATGCGCATATGTGCGCACTGGCATGCTCATGTATGCGTTTTTTTGCACATGCGTTTTTTTTTGTTAACCATGGAATTTAGGGGTTTGGGTTAGAGTTAGGGTTAGTTAAGGGGGTTTAGGGTTAGGGTTAGGGTCAGGGTCAGGGTTAGGGTTGGGGTTTGGGTCAGGGTTAGGGTTAAGTATGGTTTGGTTAAGGGTTAGGGTCAGGGTTAGGGTTAGGGTTAGGGTCAGGGTTAGGGTTAAGTATGGTTTTGTTAAGGGTTAGGGTCAGGGTTAGGGTTAGGGTCAGGGTTAGGGTTAGGGTCAGGGTTAGGGTTAAGTATGGTTTTGTTAAGGGTTAGGGTCAGGGTTAGGGTTAGGGTTAGGGTCAGGGTTAGGGTTAGGGTTAGGGTTAGTTAGGGTTTAGGGTTTGGGTTAGGGTTAAGTATGATTTGGTTAAGGGTTAGGGTCAGGGTTAGGGTTAGGGTCAGGGTTAGGGTTAGGGTTAGGGTTAGTTAGGGTTTAGGGTTTGGGTTAGGGTTAAGTATGATTTGGTTAAGGGTTAGGGTCAGGGTTAGGGTTAGGGTTAGGGTCAGGGTTAGGGTTAGGGTCAGGGTTAGGGTTAGTAAAGTCATGGTTTGGGTTAGTGTGAGGGGCCACCTAATGTTGGAAAAAAACGCAAACGCGGTAAAAACGCACTAAAAACGCATACAAACGCATAAAAACGCTGCGTTTTTTTCATGCATGCTCATAAAAATGCTTGAAAAAAACGCAGCAGTTGTATGATTTTGTATGCGTTTTTTCAATGCGTTTTTTTGCGGGAAAAACGCGCTGCAAAAAAAAGCAAGTGTGAAACTAGCCTAACTCTGTTTAACTTGCAGCCCGCGGACGTGCTATGTTTAACGGGGGAGTGTGGCACCCCTGAGGGTTCAGTTGCCACAGAGGTACTGCACCTGCTCCTGAGGTGTGGTACCCCACTTTCCAGGTAAGTTGGAGGCTCCTAACCACGCTCCAACACTCGCCTCCCACACAACACAGTAGTTCAGCAAAGCCACATTGCGGCTCCCTGCTTGGAGTGTAGCCGAGCACCTTTGGTGGCTCCCTGCTTGGAACACGAAATGTGCTGGGAGGCGGGTGGAGTGAGAACACATAAGAGCGGGAAGGTTTAGAATTTCAGGGAGTTCACAAAGAGTCAGTCAGAGAGGAGTGAGGAGAGAAGATCCCTGGGAGAGGGATGGAGGAAGGAGGTGCTGCAGCAGATCTCAGTGACCTTGGTCTGCTGGCACAGGA